>NC_092819.1:72504714-72838151 GCF_023375885.2 Dermacentor andersoni
CGACATCACCCGGCAATGACTTCCATCTCATGTAGGGATACCAGACAATGATAAAGCAGACGCACTTTCCAAGCGGGTTCACTAGTCCCCAACGGCAGTCAGCAAAACACTAGTTTCATCCAATTCATCAAGGCATCTCCTGCAATGCCTGCTGCTGAACTGCCACCCAGACTCTAGGTTTGCTGGAGACCAACCCCTGCCTGTGGTCCTCAATAGCGGCTTCTTCGGGAAGAGCAGGCATTTCCGCTGAGAGAGTGCGAGTTGGCTGCTGCTGCTGCTAGGGCCGACTGGGCAGGAGCTCCTACTCTGCCTGCACAGATTGCGGGGGAGAGGAAACACTGTATCGCCTCCTGTGTCACTGCCCAGAACATGCGACTAACGATTAAAACTCGCTGCTAGCCTGCGCCAGCTCCGTAAATGCACTATCACGGATCGCGTCTTTCCAACGCGTCACTGCATAGCCATGTCTTCAAGGCAATCCTTGATTTTCTGGAGGACACCTCGCTGTGCAGCAGACGAAAGGTCTGCTGTCGCCCACTGACACTCCTGCTATGGCTTGGCATCTTGCCCCTCTAATCCCTGTCTCATTTTTCTATCCGCTTTCTTCACACTTGCTTCTCCCAGAAGACACTGAGCTGTGCTCCTATTAGAGCTTCAGATGTATGCCTCCTTTCTCCCCACAAACCGAAACCCTCACTCGTAATGGAACGCCAGCGGGAATCGAACAACCGCAGCGAAGCGACGATACATCTTGAGGCAATAAATGTCCAGCCTCTAGGCCAGGCTACTGTCTCTAAAAAGCTGCGCCGGCTTTCAGAGTCGTGGCACTGTGTAGGCAACGCCGCGTCACGGTGTACAACAATGGCGACCCAGCAGTGATAGCGGACGGCCAGGGCAATTGCATAACGGCCGAATTGGAATGCAGATTTATTTAACAAAATTGCTTGAATATGTCTAAGAGCGAGTCAGTTTTGCGCGTGGTAAAAATTGACTGGCTGTTGTGTCCCTTGAATCTTGGTCTGCCGGAGACGAGAGTTACCTGCTGTCGGCTTGGCTGTAAAACGACACAGAAGCAAAATGGACGCTCCGTCACGCACCGCTTCATTCGGCAGCTGAACGCAAGCAGCTTTACACATTTACGCGAACTCTACAAAAAAATATTGGGCCGTTTGAACGCGCCACGATTATGAATCCACCCAGTGCCACTTACCCACAAGGGAGCGGCTATACGGCGTTTGTACAACACTGGGGAACGTGTCACCACGCTAAACGGCGAAAAGCAGTCCTCTTGAAACCCTTCAGATTCGGCGTGGCACAAGTACCATCTACTAGCAGTGAGAAACCCACCTGGGGAAATGTGTTTTCACGCAAAAACATTGACAAAGTGTAGTTTGTTTTCTTTTAGTAATAGACTACACATTTTGAAGTGCATACTACCCCTCGCATGCTTTGGAAAAACATGGTGCTTACTGGCGAATGATAAACAGCGAGATTTTACTGCAACATGATATTAAAGAAAAAAAAAGAAGACGCTCGCCAAGCAGCTGATACATTAATAATTATCGAAGCTGAATAACGAAGTGCTACTATCTTTCATCTAAAGTTACTGACTACTATTTTTTGTTATTCCCAGTGATAATTCATCACCCAAACTTAGGTCATACATACAGCAGTTGCGAGGCGCTCGCGAAGGCAGCGACGACCACACCGACCGCCCGCACCCGCTTTCAGGGCCACCATCATATCAACCCATGGCTCAACACAAACAAACAACCGGTCAAACGCTGCACGAAAAAAAAATGCAGATTACTCCCAAAAATAAACTGTGCAATTAGGCTCACTATTTCTATAGTATATAAGCAAGGTAGCTTTTTTTAAAAGCGATGCTATCTTTGACTACAGTCTGATGCTTTCGCCTGGGTGATTCGGTCGCTGGTCGGGTTCTCACCGTGTAGATTCTTCCTCTCTCTTACGGAAACGAAGCGCAGCCAGTTACGGGATTCAAACTTCAGCCCCCCAGCGCTGTAACCCTGTTATCTTATCATTAAGCCAAAGACGAGTTTTTTTCTTTATTGTCAGGTTTCTGCAAGCCAGAAAGTGAATAACGTGTACAAGAGTGTTTCCAAATAAAAACAACACAACAGACATCTCCGACAGCACATGCCCAAAGGCCCCGTAGCATCGCGAGTCGCTTAGTCATTTAAAATCTGGTTAGGTTTCTCAGTGTTCCCATCCTGGTGAGGAATCTCGGAGGACATTCGTGCGTTCTAATTACGCCTCTAAAATGATTATGTGGTCTCTAAATTACATACGAGCTGGTGTACTGATTGGATCCCAGTAAGATCTAGCAATTACGCCCTAATTGCGCAGATGTTTCTCTCGTACGAACACCAACCAGCCCTTTCAGATGATTGTCATGTGTTAATGACGATGGTGATTTCCTTACATAGGCCCAAAGCTCAATAATCACCCAGAAGCGTGTCGAAGGTAGCGAAGCTTTCATAGAAGGCCACATGCCCTGTAAATGGCGGCGTGTTGCAGCCTTCGCGATGTTTGTAGCGCCATGACAATTTTCAAGAAAGACATAGAGAAGAAAATTATGAAGTCACACACGGAACTGGAAGTTACGTCTTGACTTACATTTCAAGGCACGAACGCTTAAATTTTTTAAGGTCTGGCACTTTGGCCGTTACTCCAAAACTGTTTTCTCTCGGAGCTAGTAGCTTGCCTCAGCTTATGCGCCAGCGGGTGGCCAGCTTATGTGTCATATGAAATTAACCTAAGAACTGAAATCAATTCTACCATTCCGGTCTGCTGCAGTAACAGATAAGTATCGCACCGTACTACCGCTAGCGTATATTCGCTAGCAATGACAGCACTTATGCGCTAGAGATATTTATTATTCATAAAAGTATAGAACAAAATAGGTCTATGCTGTGACAGTAAAAACACATCTTGCACTTTTATACAGGCTCCGAAAGCGTTGTCTTTTTGCATTGAGTATGGCTTCCAGACTTATAGGTTGCTACCTTGTGCTAGTGTAAACTACAGATGTTGTGGGAGACAACGGCACTCATTCAAAGCCTCTCGATTCCTGCCCAAACCGCCGCAATTTCTAGCAAATCAAGAGACACCAAGTACTGCGTTCAATACGCATGGAGGTTAAAATTGCAGAACGCCTGTTAAGCCTTGTGCATCTTTAGTATAAACGTCACCTTGAGTGGTCAATGTCGTAAAGATATTTTTTTTCTCAGAACAACATTATATATTTTGTCTCTTTCAATATTTATATGTCTAGAAAGTTCATATGGTACATTTGGTGCACGCTAACTTGGAAGATATTGTGAAGAACCGAAACCGATGCCATAGCTGCCCATATATTCCTCATTATTTTAAACCCAAATCCTAATTATAACGCTTTGTGTACAGCACTCAGCCGTCGTCGTCTTCTATATTCCAGATATCCTCACCCGTGCAAAAGCGAAGCCACTCAAGTAAACATTCGTGAAAAGGTTTCCGTTCGCAAGCTTAGTCAGCTGCCTGCCGTCAAGTTGACTGCTCGCTGCTTTATCAAGACAGGTGCCTCTTGTTGTGATCGTTGTTGATCTGTCTTTTTTACTCCGAGATTTCAAGTGTCCGCTCGGTGGTTACACTGTAGTTCCACACCATTCCTGCAGAATAACTTCCTGAACCCAGAGCACTTGCTTCTTTCAACAGCTGCCAGAAACTGGACCCTGATAGCCATATAGCTAAGCGTATCCTTGAATTTCCGTGAAGCGTCCGTGAAGCATCCGTGAAGCTTATCACATCTCATGTATTTTTTCGCTTTATTCCATTGCCCACTGTAACAGTCCTGTTCAGTCAATATTCAAGTCATTTCAATCAGTAAAAGTTTAGGAATAAGGCTTCAGTTGGAATTCCACGTTTACCAAACAGTGCTGCAAGTTTCTCTGCGCGTTGGCATTTTCGTTCCCGAATTCACTCCCGCTGTGTTCTTTCCCTATAACTCAGCCGATAGAAGCGCTTCATCGTCTGTGCTGGCGTCCACGCTGTAGGTATGTCTTACGTTTTGCAGCACTCTTATCTAAGAAGTTTAGGATGAACAGACTAGCGAAGCACGACATCCTCTTTGAGGGGTGCTTCCACTGCTTGTGGGATTTTCCTACGCTGATTGTTGTGATGTCATTAGAGCAATCGCTTCGATATATGTAGTGTGATGGTGTTGCATCAATTATCAGTTTGATGAGACGGAAATGAAGCATCACGCATGCTTGCGCTTCCTTTTTTATTTGTTCGTCTCTCTTCTCGGTATGAGTTTTCTCCGTCTTCCACACGATTCCCGTTTTCATTTCATATCGGCATACAAGTTCGTTTGTCGCATGAATCCTGTATTTGTTTATGTTCTTGGTTACAATCCTGATGCCTTGAGCTCAGATTTCACTCCTAGCTGTTCTTAACCAATTTCATTGCTTTAATTGTTTGTGGAAAGAGCTGTATCGTTTGTCCTTTTTCTATTATGTACATAACCACCCTATTGTTTTTGTACAATGATTTAAGGCTTGTATAACATGTGTGTACATTTTTACACTGTCTTTAAATAATTTATGTCTATTATGTTCTGTTATATGCCCTATATACCCTTTAATCCTTTTGTAACGCCCCCCTTACTCAATGCCTCAGGCTAGGCCTGTACGGACGTTTAAAAAAATTGAACTCGCATCTTGCTTGGGTAATTGTTCTTCTCGGGCTCGCAACCGTAAACATTACAGTTTGAGATTACAACGATAGAGGTGCCAGGAACCTAACTTATTTCTCTCTTCTCCACTCGCTTCTTCTTCCTGAGGCATCTAATTTTCTTTGGTCAGCCTCCGTTTACTTTTCTTTTGTCATGAGATACATCTACCGGAAAATTCACATGAACAGCTTGCTCCTCAATTACAGGAGCACTGCCCAAATATTCAGGGCCCTCACCGCAGTCGGATATTTATCGGCACTAAACACATATTTTTCGGTAAATGCCTTATAATTGACATCTTACTCCGTTGGTTCGTAAAGTCGCATCTTTCCTGTTTTTACGAGTTAGAGTCACCTCAGCTAGCAGACTTCTACCTCGATATTGCTCTCGCCAGCTTCAGTGTTATTCTCTGTCTTTCTTTCTACTTCTTCAATAATCAACTCGACCTTTGTTGTTGTGAATCTGACATAAAATTCATAGTCTTCACATGCCTCGACGTCACTCTATAATTTGTAACTGTCGTTGAGGATATAAATTTTTCTTACTACGCTTTACAGGGTTTACCTTTCTTGGTCGAGAGGCAAGCAAATGTATTTCCGGTTTCGCGCATCCAAGGCACATTTATCGCTTTCTTCATGATTTAACTACCACTACCATGGTAACTGGTAACTGATCTATGTGCTACTGGATATGTTCTACCCTTTGCGTGCTCGCCAGGCCAGAGCTGCAGGCACTGGATAAACATTTCTTGTCACCATCACTGCGTGTCCTGGCTCGTGTGCCCGGCTATGCTGCTGGCATGGTGGTGGCTGCTACAAGGTGAAGTTCTTCTGGACATATGTTGTAGATTTCAGCATTCCCGGCTCGCTAACCTAGAAGTCGCCATCATGATTACAGCGCCCCTGATCCGCAGACACAGACTCTATGGAGGCTAAGCCTGCCGAATCTCACTTTTGAATAAGACTCGCCATCCCAGCTTCGCGAACCTTGCAGCCATCGTCATTGGAGTGGTTTGGGATGTGCACATTCAACGTACTCGTTGCTTTGGTGGCTCCGCCTACAGGGTGGGTATTGATGCAGTTATTTGCCATCTTGACCTTTCGAGTCTCGAAGTGGTCACCAAAGACAAAAATGTTGTTGACGGGCATAGATACTATTGACTGTTCTGAGGGCTTCCTGATGGAATCTTTCTCGTAAAACATTATCGGCATGAAATCCTTGCGGACTTTGGCGCGTTGCGTTGAAGGGCAAGGACCCATAGGAGCCCAGCAATGGGACCTCGGATCGCACCTCGTAGACCTCCATTTGATTTCTACAGCCACGTCAGTAGACGAGTCAGAAGTCTCTATTCTAGTTCACGCCTCAGTCACATTTCGGTGTTGCAGCACTAAATGTCAGGAACCTAGAATAACGAAATGGGTACCTAGGTTTTACACTTTAATGAAACCTCTAATATAAATGCTGTGCCTGGGACGTGACCATTGTATTCTGAGTTCATCTGGTGTAATGGGGTAGCAAAACGTTGTGTTTCTACAGCGGAGAATCACGAAACGACACCCAAGATAGAAGCTTGATAATGTATGACGGTGCGGCGCGTGAACACGTTCGGCAGCGATATATTATTTTTTAAACCATTGCTCATTTCGCTTGTTGTTTTGGTGTTCGTAAGACCTTTGTCAAGGACTGGGAAGTCGGTGCGTAAAATGCTGGCGGCCGCAACGACAGTGTTCCCGGTTATTGTTTTTTTTTTCAAGTGTTACACCACTGTATTCTGTCCATCGTTATTCCGAGTAATGTGTTTGCACTAGTCAAACAAAGTACTTATTTAATTCTCTCTCTATTTTTTCTGTTGC
Organism: Dermacentor andersoni; assembly: GCF_023375885.2. Taxonomy (NCBI): domain Eukaryota; kingdom Metazoa; phylum Arthropoda; class Arachnida; order Ixodida; family Ixodidae; genus Dermacentor; species Dermacentor andersoni. Next base: position 72,511,303 of record NC_092819.1, read on the forward strand.
AAAGACACTCCAGACGTTAGGCTGAGAAACATTTACCTGGCCCGACTACTTAATCGTGGTATGAAGGCCAACTGTTAATAATTTCTTTTCTTTGGGTATATGTAGATGTTCCGCTTCACAGCGGCATAAAAGGGGCACTGTGAATCAATTTGTTATTCAAAACAACTGTGTGACCTCCTACTGACTACACGCTAGGATTGTAGTCTCTAAAGGTAACTTTATATTGACAGTTTTTATATATACTTCATGCTCTACTCCTGGCCCTTGTTGAATCTTAGAACTTGTTTTCTCAGCAATATTACCAAAGTATTAGACTCTCACCCCAAGCATTCAAATCTGTATTTCGAGATGTCTGTTCTTGTAATGTTAAATTACGGGGTTTTAAGCGCGGAAACTAATTTCTGATTATGAGGCATGCCGTACAAAGGCCTCCTGGCATTCTGTAACGTGAACCTAAATCTAAGTACACTGGTGTTATCGCATTTCGCCCCCATCGAAATGCGGCCGCCGTGGCCGGGATTCTATCCCGTGACATCGTGCTTAGCAGCCCAACACCATAGGCACTAAGCAACCATGGCGGGTCTTTTGTAATATCTTTGGAGCATTAAGCACCAGGTTGTAACTATCGTTATTCCTATTGTTGTTGCAGCATCATCGTCTCTATGGGGACAGCATTGCTTTCACCAAGCGTTGGACAGCAGTCAGCTTCGTAGTTGACATCGTTCCTACTATTAATTGCCTCGTTGCGGTTCTTCTTCAAATTTAGGCGCTCCTTTGCCACGTTCTCGTAATTTATGTTTCAATGAAAATGTGGGCGTGGCTGTCAGCATGATTTCGTTAACATTTAGAAATAGGTCAAAGTAAGGTACTTGTAAAAATTTTACTATCGGGTCATTCGGAACATGAAAGCCTTTACAGCACACAGAAAACATCGTACCTTTGATGCTACTGTCCCTACGCAATCTTAACTTTGCATTAGCAAGTTAACTTCTAAGATAATGCTATAGAGAAATTCTCAGACGCAATTTCCGCCTTTCGTTATGAAAAAAACTGCCCACAAATATTGCTAAGGAATATTGTTAAAATAACTAAAGGGAAATACTTCACCCACATTGTTCAATTGTCTAAATGGCCTAAATATTTGAATGTGGAATATTTAAATTGTTCTCAATTATTTATCTTCACAGAAATTTTTGAAAGATAGCATAGGAAGCGTTCTCTGTCGTAGGAGTCGCGCAAGACTAGCGTGTTCATGAATCACGTACAACGTATGATAGTGGTAGGTGGTGACTTGTACTAGAAACCGTGTAAATAACCTGAAATATTGCTTGAAAATTTGCGAGCGAAAAAATCTCGAGGTAAATACGAGCCTATTCCTTGGCACTGCCCGGTCATGCAATAATGTGAGCTGGTATAAAATATATGAACATAAAGAAAAGGAAAGTCACAAATATTGCGCTTTTGCTGTAGCCTTTTGTACCAATAAAATAGAGAAAACCGTGGTACTTCCCTCTTGAACGTTGCACGTTGTTTTGCATGGCTGCGATTTCATGCACGGGGAATAGGCTGGATAGTTAAAGTACTCGCTTGCGTTCTTCTGCAGGCTGTGTGATCGGTGCCGTGAATTAATGGCATGAATTGAATGCCGTGTGCTATGTATACTTGTGACTACTTTTGATGTATTTCTATCTACGTTTACAAGGAGTAAACAGCATTAAACAACAGGACAACGAGATGGATACAGACGATAGCGCTGACTAACAACCAAGTGCCTTTATTCTTTCAATCTGCCTATATATATACTCTTCTACCGCTATCTCAAAGCACAAAGCAACAGAAATTCAGCATGCGCAGCGCAATAAATTGCTATGAATGAGATAATAAGGCTACCTCCTTCGGAAGGAAAGAAATGGATGGGAGACTTACATATGCTTCGCCGCTATTGCGAATGTGGAAGGCTTCAGAAATAAGAAGTGCGCGGTCATCACGGTATTTTGACAAATAGGTGACATCTTTAAAGGACAGCTTGCAGCCGCATTTATTATAATGCAGTGATAGTTGGCTATCACTAGCTCGTTTTTGAACTTTGTTTGAGTGTTCCCGCATGCGATCATTGATGTACCGCCCCGTCTGACCGATATAGAAACGCCTGCATGAAAGAGGAATCTTATAAGCCACACAGCCAGAACAATCAACAAGAAACCTCTGCTGGTGCTGCTTGTTACACCTTTTTTTGTTCTCGGTCATCCGATTGACTTGGTGGCACAGACTAGCTAACTTATTTCTGGCAGTGAACAACAATCTAACGCGTGCCTTGCTGACGACCTTTTTGAGATTATGTCCTACCCTTTTTGAGATAGCGGTAGAACAGTACATATATGCTGACAGAAAGAATAAAGACACTTGGGTGTTAGTCTGCGCTGTGGTCCAGCCCAAATGCATACTCTTCTCCGTTTACAAAGTTGGCTATGCATAAGAATAAATTCTGCAATTCCTTTGCAGGAAGAAACAGAACCTTTCTGCAGAACTAAGCGAGGACCCCTTTTTTCCGACGGCGCCTGACATGACAGTATCACAATGGAATGGTGAGACTGGAGAAAGCTGCAACTGCTTTTACCTCGGCATGCCCATCTGGACGTTCTGCGACCATAATTATGTGCTTGTAACGTACACCTGCCGCCATCGTTTCAAAACATGAAATTCAATAACGTCCTAGAAACCCTCTTAGTATGATTCCGCAATATATTACGCAAGCTTAACAGCCGAGCGTTAAACACTCAGCCATCCTGTTCGCATGTCTGTTCTGTCACGTGAGCGCCTTGTCACGAAAAGCTGGTTCACGAATTGTCCAGCTAAGCAGGGATGCAATGTGCACTCCGCTTAGTGGAAGCAGGCGTCGAATACGTCTGGTCTATGAAACTAAATGTTCTTCGCAATATCGCGGAGACTTGAAAACTTCGAAGCCTTTAACAAAGTAACTACCCTGCCGGGGCACAGCCAGCACAGTCACGGCGTAAGCTCCAGGAGCGGCTACGTACGATCTGCATTCTCGGCAGCAAGCGCTAGAGAGTGTTCGCGGTGAGGTCTATTTGCGTCGTTTTGACGAGATCAATGTGAAATTCCCGCCCGTCGTCAACGGCGAGTTACGGCTTGTGCACAGAGGTGTGCCGAGCCTGGCGTTGGCTGGTTGTAGCCGCGCGCGAAGCTCTGCGATTGGCTCCATAAGCAGTGGCTCGTACCTTGAGAAGAGGCGCCATCAAGTGTACTGAAGGGTAAACACAGGTATCGAGACTACGTGACGCTTGACCCTTGATCCGTGGCACGATACGATGACGTTGATGATCATGGTGTATTGACATCCCATTTGATACAGGGCGGTGACACGTAGTCAATTAGCCTGCTTCAGTTAAGCAGGTCCAGCTACATGCAACATGCAACTGCTGCATGTTGGGACACCTGGTGGAATACAAGGCAACTGCAATGCCAAAGGCGCACGTATCGACGAACCGCGGCGCGCAGCTCGCATCACCTGAAAAATGGCGCAATACGATGCTAACGAAAATGGTGATGACGATAATGATGATTTATCGTCACCTCCTTTGGAACGGGCTGGTTAGAAGCAATCACCTAGCCTGTTTGATTTATTCAGGTATGAAATACATATTTTAATGGAAAACATGGGGAGAGCGTTATATTGAAATTCAAGGCGATGAGCAAAACAAGGACAAGGTAAAAGGGCGATACAACGTTTCGACAAGCGGACTTGTCACTTGTCGCCTCGAAAAAGAGAAGTCCACTTGCCGAAACGTTGGCTCTCGCTTCTACATTAGCGTTTTGTCCATTGACAAGTTTTTCATGAATGTATAGCGCAGGCCTGTGAGTGCTTTCTTCCCCACCACAATCCGACCATTTTTCCGTCAAACCCCGGAATCCCCCATAGTGGGCGACGGTGCCTGGCGATAGCTGCGACGGTGTCCGGCGATGGCGGCAGTGGCGGCCAATATCGCCCACTGAAACGGCTATTGCAAAGAGAACAAAACAGCTTAATTACGCTGTAGAACTTCAGTGATTGACCTATTTGTGTTTACATATAACTCTAGAAGAAAACTTGCCAGTCGTGAATTATTAGACAGTGTTCGGAGAGTGTTTTTGCAAGCTTCCGGTTGCTTTGGGAAATGTCATTTGACAATATATGCAATGAGCGTTCGAAAAACTCCACAAGGAACATTAAAAACTAACAAACCATGTTTAACGCCAGCATTGTAGTTTATTCTACCTCACTAGCAAATACACGGCAGAGCTGACATTTGTTGGATATGTGTATATACATTTTCGTAAAGCAATACAGCAATATGGACATAAAATAGGCCATGTAATCTATAAACAAATAAATGAATGCAAGACGTCTACAATATTGTAGAACACAGACGCTCACCTAGCAAGAGTTTAATTACAAGTGATGGCTTTCCAATATAAAGAGTTTCATGAAGAATAATGCCGCCCCACAGTAGTGACTATTACACAAAACGCTCAATGCCACAGTTCTTAAGTATTGTTCGTTATCGCAACTCCGGTTTCGTTCTGAGCAAATTTGTCTATTTTTTTAATTATAGTTTCACCTCGGACTGGAAGTCATTTCCAGCTTTCAGCTTCTCCTGCACATGTTACCCTGGTTGTAATTAAATATTGGTATCGTAACGTCTACAGAGAGGGCGCAAATTTAGCCACCGTTAGTAGGAAACAGCAAGGCAGTAGCAGTTAAATGGTTTAAGAGCAGGGAGCACATCTCGCTGTATATTTGCCCCCTGATTTTCCGCAAGTGCATTTTACGCTGGCCTGCAACGAAGCATAGAGGGGAACGCGCGGAGTGATAAATTTTTGTGACTGAACTTCTTGTGCAGCTTCGAAAGTGTTGCACCTGATGTATGAAACAGAGTATATATACGCCGGTAAGTTTCTGTGACGGGGGGAACGCTACGGGAGACGCTCAGTTTGCGTTTCGAAGAGACACCGCTCCGCCAAATTTCGGCTTTTTCATGGATGTCTTCGAGTTGGGACGGGAATTTTAGTGTCTAGATGATCCGTGAAGTGTTTCTGCACCGTCCGAGACTGGTTTTGGCCGTACGTGACCAATATTTTTCCAGTTAAGGATCTTGAAACTTCTCCGTTGTGCGAGGTCAAACTAAGCCTGACGCACTCGCTTCGGCGGCCACGGATAGGCATAAGCCCGAATACGCCGAGCATCCTTATGGCGGCCTCCCAGCCGTCTATTGGGCTTCACCAGAGCCCCAACCGGCCCTATACGAGTACCGCACCGTGTACTGTGCCTACTTCTCTGCAATTCCAAGAGACCCAGTCTATGGAATTTGCTTCGAACAGCTAGAATGCGCCAACGTCCGACCGCGCCACGGGAGCATTGGACGACCCGTACTTCATGTGGCAAATGAACCTGACTCGATCACAGAAGAAGTTGACGAGTGGAGAAGCTGTGACCGCAGCCGCGAACACTATTCAACCGCCCGCCAAACAGCAGCAGTCGAATACATCGCAAGCACCAAGACCGCGCTCTAAGCGTCGCCGGTTGCCACCCCTCCTCAAGAAGGACTTTAAGATTGCGCTTCGACCTTTCAAGGGACTTATTGTCAAAGGCTTGACTAACCACCAAATTTCCAAAGCCGTGGTGATAGCCTGTCAAAGCCAAGTCACGGACACACAATTTTTCGCCAGGCTAAGGTGAGGCTCTAACATCATACTTGTTTCTACACCTCACCAGCAAGTCGCTGACGGGGTCAGGTGGTTGACCCACCTCCTCGTTAACGGAACACTGCACCAGGTGAATTCGTACGTGGCAGCTCCGGACGGAGTCTCGCGTGTCGTAATTTCCGGCATTGACCCGACGACACACACCGAAGAGTTGATGGCGCACTTGCGTATACGTACTCAAGGGGTGAATATACTTCAAACTCGGATACTGGGTGACACCAAGACCGCGGTACTTACCTTCAGCATTGAGTACACGCCCAGATATGTATACTACTATGGCGGGGAGACGCCCTGTTACCCCAACAAGGCAACAACGCAGGTATGTGGAGTATGCTACCGCAGCGGCCACCACTCTGATGTGTGCCCCACCCGTAACATAATTGTCTGCAACACGTGCGGCACCCGATACCCAACGGACGGGCACGAATGCACCCTGAAATGCGGGACCTGTGGGGAAGCCCACGCTACTGGCGCCAAGGAATGCAAACGTCGACTCAAGCCTATAGCCAAGAAAGCCAAGGTTCCTGCACAACTAAGACCAAGTCGCAAAGGCGAAGCACCCTGGCACAATTAAGGACGTTCCTAAGACAATGTGCCGCAAATGGCTAGCCGGCTGGACACAAAACTGGTCTTTTCAGCGTCAGAAAAGCTCGCAAGAATATGTCGATTAACGGGCCCGTACCGTAAGCCAGCTGTTGGATGCTCTACGAATCATCGTAAAGCAGCAGTGAGTTGCGTAGAAGCTGTCGTTTATGAGCTCTCGCTGTCCTGTGGGGAAAACTACATCGGACTTGCAGGAAGGTGTCTTAATGACCGGTGAACGGAACGTAGCCTAAACGTGAAAAATAAGCAATACGCTCATCTGTCAACTCACTGTCAGGAATGCGGTTTTGCGCCAATGTATGGATCCTGCCGGGCTCTTGCGTAGCACAAAGATAAAGATGTGAGAGAGATTATTGAGGCTCAGGGCTATCTATCGGAATAGTGACACGTGTGTTAGTGCCCTTCGGTCGACTTGTTACATAAGAAGTCTGCTTTTTTGCATGGTAAGATTTGGATGAGGTGGAGCCACTGTGCATGGGTTAATGCGTGCGTGTTTGCATAAAATCAAGTTGTTGAAGTTAGCGCATTGCGGTGTCGGCTCCATTCCGTCCTTGTTCCCTGGTACTAAATATGCTTTCCAAGTCAGTTTGCCAACACGCCTAACAAACGGCAATTCAAAATACCCTCGTGTCGCAACACTGGTATCGAAAGCTATAAATGCCACTGCCCTTTGTTTCTGAGGCCGCAGAGAAACTAATCACCAAATAATCGTGGTTACGCCACAGAAAAGGGGCAACTCCCTTACAGTCGTTCTAAACGCGTACAGTAACCCAAAACACAAACACGAAGACTTTACTACCCCCCTAACCCTCGCTAAAATTATTGTGGGCACCAAAGACCAACTAGTGGTCGTCGGAGATTTCAATGCTCCCCACACCATGTGGGGCTATCATAGGGACTCACATAAAGAAGACAACCTCCTCAACTTAGCGGCAAAGCTAAGACTACAACTAGTTACCCTACCGACACCACCCACACGCTTAGGCAGCAGTACAAGTAGAGACACATTTCCAGATTTCACCCTCACTTATAACATTAAACGAGTAACTTGTGCCAACGTAGAAGAGAACTTGGGAAGCGATCATTATATCTTTGGTGTGCCCATTTCATCTCCCAAACTCCGTAGAGTAGTGGGTGACACCATCCTAACGGACTGGGTTGCCTTCCGCTCCCAGGCCCGACCTGACCGCATTCCGAGTAATGTTGAGGAATGAACTCAACACATAAATGAGGCCCACAAGCAAAATTCAAGAAAGCTCGTGCGCACGGTGGAAACACCAGCGGTAGACCACCACCTACTCCATTTGTGGGAGAGCCGCGAAAGCTTGTCCAGACGGTGGAAAAAACAGTGCCTCAACCGCACCTTGTTACTCAGCATAATGGCCCTAGCAGAGGAAACCAATGCTTATGCAGCCCAGCTAGATACCGAAAGATGGGTGCAATTCTGTAGCCCTTTGCAAGACACTTTAGGCACAGTACAAAATGCGGTAATCCTGCGTAACATTCTGTAACTCGACAAATCCAAAACTGCTACGAGTAGAACACTGCACAGAATAGCAGGCAAGTTCCCGGGTACAGACGAAGAGCAGATAAAAAGCTTAGCCGCGCGCTATATAGGCGACCAATCTCGGCCGCCTTGTAACACCCATTATAATGGGGCACCAAACCCAGAACTGGATGCTCCACTCACCAAAGCAGAAGTTCTTGCCGCCGCATAAGCAGCGAAAAGAAACACGGCACCGGAGCCAGATAAAAATTGCAAACGCAATAATTAGGAACCTCAGTGACGATATCTTGGACTATATTACTGAATACCTGAATCAAGACTGCTGGGAACGAGGTCATGAATTGGAAGCTCTAGAGTAGAAGAAAGTCAATATCATAACTATACTTAAACCAGGAAAAACCCCAGAAAACGAGGCCCTGCGTCCCATCTCGTTCACCCCTGGCATGGGAAAACTGCATGAGTCATACAGAACCACCTTCAAAATTACATCGATTTCAATCACCTTTTTCCACCTACCATGCTAGGCTTTAGGGCAGGGCTGTCCACAGAGGACGCCTTTCATCTCCTGAAAGAGGACGTCGCATGCCGCATGCCTAAGAGTAGCGAACACCTAATTATTGCCGTCGAACTGAAGGGGGCTTTCGATAACATCTCACATGAGGCTATAACTCAACAAACTCAATGTCATAGGATGCCGTGAACGAATATTTGCATATGTCAAGTCCGTCCTCACTAACCACACATCCACAATAGGCATTGGACAGGCCCGGTCAGATCCTATAGACATGCCTAACAAAGGAATCCGTCAAGGAGCAATAATATCACCACTCCTATTTAACATAGCTATGCGCATACTCGCTCATGTCTTAGAGGAAGCCCCGCAATTAGCCTACCCCTTGCACGCGGACGATATAACGCTTCAGGATACATACGGCTCTCTAGCGCAGAATGAGCAAACACATCAGGTGGTGCCCGACATAGTCTCCAGTTTCGCTAGCAATAGCGGACTTAGCTGCGCCCCGGAAAAATAAAACGTTGTGCGGGTTAACAATCCTGGCTATAAAACGCGTGTCCCCGTGTCCCCGAGGCCTCGAGGGTCCCCATAAATGTTATCGCAATAGAAGAAAAAACAGACATTTCATTTCATTTCATTACCTTAAAAGCCCCAATAAACTGAGCATTACATAGGGGGGGGGGGGGGGGGGCAAGAATAAAAATACGTAGTCACAATAACAGGAACTTTTTTACATTTTCAACGAACTTTGATGGGCACATAATGACAGCAACGTCGTTAGGAAGGCCGCTCTATTCTACAGTTGTGCGAGGAAAAAAAGAACTTGAAACGTGACGAGATGACAGATGCTATTGACAGCGTGAATTCTTGGATATCTCAGGCCAACTTTACCTTCGGCCTCTTCTTTAGCGCTTGTGTTATTCTTGCCTACACGTGTTTATTTTTTGGCGCTCTTATATTTGAATCTAGGAGGTCAAGATAATCATACTGTTACACACGAGGTGTTTAACGCAGAACCAGATGAATCTGGTTGATAGGCGCGGTTGTTGAAGAGCGGTCTCGCGGCAGCTTGGCCAACGTCGTTCTTTTCTTTCTTCTGGTTGTCTCCGCGGCAGGCGTGGTTCATGACAGCTTGTGACATTTCCCCGCTGGCAGACGAAGCCCGCCGGGCGAGTCAGTCATCTCGTGGGTTGTAACGCCTCAGACGCGCGACGTGCGTCACTTCAGCCTTCAGCGTCGTCCACTGCTCGTGAGACGCTCCATGCGGTAGTTTACTTCGCTGAGGCGCTCCAGAATAACGTAAGGGCCGACGTAGTGGGCGAAAAACTTCTGGCACAAGCCACGCTTCCGCAACGGCGTCCAGAGCCACACAAAGTCACCAGGATCGAAGGAAACGTGGCGGTGACGCCCGTCATAGCGGATCTTGGACCGGTCCTGCGATGCTATGGTGCGTAGCCTAGCGAGGCGTCGCGCTTCTTCTGCTCGACATAGGATCTCATCAATTGATTCGTTGTCATGAGCGAAGTAGGGAAATATGGTGTCGAGGGTGTAGCGTGGCGGACGAGCATACAGAACGAAAAATGGTGAGTAACCAGTGGTCTCGTGTCTCGCGGTATTGAAGGCATAGGTAATGAAAGGCAAGACGCTGTCCCAATTCTTGTGTGCTGAATCGACGTACATGGACAGCATGTTGGCAAGCGTTCTGTTTGCGCGCTCGACCAGACCATTAGTTTGTGGATGGTAGGGCGTAGAATGGCGGAAGCTACATGAACACAGACGAAGGGTTTCTTCAACCACGTCCGCGGTAAACTGTCGCCCACGATCGCTGATTACTATGCGAGGAGGTCCATGTCGGAGTATAACGTTAGCCAGCAAGAAGATAGAAACTTCTATAGCTGTGGCCGATGGCAATGCGGCGGTCTCACAATAGCGGGTAAGGTGATCTACGCAAACGATAACCCAACGATTACCCTTGGAGGATCGCGGGAAAGGGCCCAGAATATCTATACCAACTTGCTCAAAGGAGACGCTAGAAGGGGGAACTGGTTGAAGCAGGCCATGTGGCGCTTGTGGCGGACGCTTGTAGCGCTGGCATTGAGAGCAGCTGGCGACGTACCGTTCGATATCTTTCCGCATCTTAGACCAGTAAAAACGTTCTTGAGCCCGGTAAAGTGTACGCGTGGAACCAAGATGACCGAAGTTGGGTCATCGCGCATGGCGTGTAATACTTGGTGGCGAAGGTTCTTGGGGACAACTAAAAGGTAGCGTGCATCGGTGGTCGAGTAGCTCTTCTTATACAGCGCGCCACCATCACGTAGGCGAAAGCGACTGCCTGCAGGTGACTCCTGTGCTGCCGCGAAGAGCGGTTGTAAGCTCTCGTCCTTGTGCTGCTCGAATATGACGGTACCCATATCCGGAAATTCCGGGGACACAAAAGCGATGTATTCATCAAAATTGTCCGCATCACATTCAGTTGTTTGAAGTGGCATCCGAGAGAGACAATCAGCGTCAGAATGTCGCCGGCCACTTTTGTAGCAAATAACGAAATCGTATTCCTGTAGACGGAGGGCCCAGCGCGCTAGTCGTCCTGAGGGATCCCGCAGATTCACAAGCCAGCATAGCGAATGATGATCTGTTATCACAGTGAAGGGGTGCCCATAGAGATACGAACGAAACCGTTGCACGGCGAAGATGACCGCCAGACACTCTTGTTCGGTGACTGTGTAGTTGCGCTCGGAGCGGCTCAAGGACCGGCTAGCGTAAGAGATCACGTGCTCACTGTCGTCAACACGCTGAACTAGCACAGCACCGATGCCTACGCCGCTGGCATCGGTGTGAATCTCAGTTGGTGATGAAGGATCAAAGTGCCGAAGAATTGGTTGGGATGTCAACAGGAACTTGAGCTGGCGAAACGATGAGTCGCAATCTGCAGTCCACTCAAAGGGAACGCCTTTTTGGAGAAGGCGTGTAAGGGGATGAGCCATGTCAGCAAACCGGGGAATGAATCGGCAAAAATAGGAGCACAAGCCCAAGAAACTTCTTAACTGCTTGAGAGAGTTGGGTACTCTAAATGCTTCTACGGCCGCAGTCTTTTGTGGATCTGGTCGGATGCCTTCTTTAGCGACGAGATGGCCTAGCACAAGAGTTTGTCGTTCCCCAAAACGGCATTCTTTTAATTGAGCACAAGGCCCGCTTTCTCCAAGCAGTTCAAGACCAAATCCAAACGTTTGTTGTGCTCACTACACGTTCGCCCGAAGGTCACAACGTCGTCAAAGTCGCACATGCAAACTTCCCATTTTAAGCCGCGTAATATCGTGTCCATGAACCTTTCGAACGTTGAAGGTGCGTTACACAGCCCGAAAGGCATCACGTTAAACTCGACTAGTCCGTCGGGTGCTACAAATGCTGTCTTTTCTCTGTCGTCCTTGTGTATAAGAATTTGCCAGTAACCTGACCGTAAATCGATTGAGGAAAAGTAAGATGCCGCAAAGAGACAGTCGATGGCGTCGTCAATTCGTGGTAGCGGATATACATCTTTCTTAGTGACGGCGTTTAGGCGACGGTAATCAACACAGAACCACCACGTACCGTCTTTCTTCTTCACCAATATCACGGGTGCTGCCCAAGGACTAGATGATTCTCGAATGACGCCTTTGCATAGCATTTCTTGGACCTGATCACTGATTATCTTGCGTTCTGACGGAGATACACGATAGGGTTTTTGTCGGATTGGCTGGGCGGCTCCTGTGTTGATGCAGTGACGAGTTCTGGACGCAGGAATTGATGGCGGGCCATCGTGCTGCGCAAAGTCGAATACCGAGGTATGTTTCGTAAGCAGGGCCATCAAAACTCGACGCTCGTGATCGCTGAGTGACTTGTCAATCATGGAAAGTATCTTCGAGCTCCCGGGGCTCGAGACACTGGTTGCTCCTCCATCGGGGAGCTCTGTAAGTACTGCCACCGATACGGGCGAGTCTTCCTGAAACGTGGCAATCTTTAGGCCTTGAGGTAGCACTACCGCTTCAGTGGAACAGTTTAGCGCCCACAGCCCCGCGCATCCATTGGTCACTGAGACTATGCAGTGTGGAACTAACACGTTTTTCTTGAGGCAGTTCCGATGTACAGGTTCCACTGCAGCGTCGAACGAGATAGGATCCGGAGATGAACAGGCGACGGCAACACGCATCGCGGATAAGGCGGGCACAACTGTATCCTCAGACACGCACAGCACACTCTCCGGGCAAGCTTCACCTTCAAAGAGCACAGGTCAAACACTGGTGTCGACACTGAGTTCTGCCGTCCGGCAGTCAACATTCGCACCACACAATTGCAAAAAGTCAATCCCCAGAATCACGTCATGCGAGGAGCGAGGAAGAACAGTAAACTCTGCATTAAAAACTTTCCCACCCAATGACACATCCACGTTACACACACCAACCGGGTAGAATGATTCACCACTGACTTCACGGAAACTTGTGCACTGGTCCCAACGAAACATAACCTTGCGTCCCAGAAGGCCTTTAAACCCCACACTCATGACCGAGACAGTTGCTCCCGTGTCGACTAAAGCCATTGTAGAGACCCCATCAATCAGTACATGAACCTTATTCTTTAGCATGAACATAGTTGGAGGCAGTTGAGTCGACAGCACACATTTTCCAGCGACCTCACCTCCATCGGCCGCGCTGGCTAGTTTCCCGGCGGGGGCGACACGAAACGGCGCCGAGGTGTTGGCGACGTGAATCGCGGCCGAGGGGATGGTGATCGGGAGGCTCGGAAGGCTGGTGGTGGCGCCAGAGTACGGTCGGAGGCAGGGGAGCGGTAGCGGTTCCGGGTTCTTTCTTCTCCAAGGTAGGTCTCCTGGGCGCTGCATCGGTCCTCTCGAAAGTGGCTTCCTGAAGTGGAGTCTCCTGGCCACTGAGTGCGCAGTGTACGACCGCTAGACCGCATAGTCGGCGCTGACGATCCGTAGTTCGATGCTCGGCGTCGGCAACAGTACCTAGCTATATGGCCGGGCATGCCGCAGCAGTAACACACTGGCGAAGGGCGAACTTCAGAATGCGGATTGAAGTATTCTGCCGAAGACATCGGTTGAGGGTAACGAGGCTCTTCCCCTTGAAAGTCGTAGGTAGCGGTGAGTCTTCGTGGACGAAAGTTGCGTGGGCGTGGATCAAAACGTTGAGGGGGCGAATCATTGCGTGGTGGTTCGGTCGTAATGTAATGCGGTTCGTCTCTGGAGCCGTTAATATCCGCGACGTTCACCGAGTGGTTCCAAGTAGCCGAAGGGGGTTCCCAAGGAGTGTCTCGGAAAACGGAGGAGCTGCAACGTGGCGCCGCATAACGTACCTATTCGTCATGTCGCTGGAGCTCCTCGCGGACTATCTGGCGGATGGCGGACGAAAGGTCTGGGAGCGGAGGACTCGTGTCAACACTTGCTACAGTTGCTACATTGGCCAGCCGTCCAAACTTTGGTGTAATTCGGCGAGTCTTCAGCGCCTCGAACGTACGGCAGTGCCGTATCAGTTCTGATACAGTGTGCAAGTTCTCTTTACCAATGAGGAAGTTGTACACGTCTTCCGCTATTCCTTTTACCACGTGTCCCACTTTATCTTCCTCTGTCATGTGAGGGTTCACGGTTTGGCACAGCTTCAAAATTTCTTCGATATAGGTAGTGCAAGTCTCGCCGGGTACCTGAGCTCTCTGGGCTAATGTAAGTTCCGCACGTTTCCTCTTTGCGTCCGAGTCACCCAAACACTTTTTGATCTCCTCAACGAAGCGTGTCCATGTAGTTAGCATGTTCGCGTGGTTGTCATACCATACTAGCGACGTGCCGGCCAAGAAGAAAACAACGTTCCTAAGCTGACTGGCAGCATTCCAGTTATTGTATTGGCTTACCCTTTCGTAATGGGTTAGCCACTCATCCACATCTTCCTCTGCCTTCGCCGAGAACGTGCGTGGCTCTCGGTAGTGCTGGATAGGGACTGGGCTTGCCGAGGCACTGCTGGTGAGGGTATTTTGCTCTGTAGCCATGATTGAGCATGACGGCGAAAGTCCGGCGAGGCGACGGCTTCGGCGTAGCTCTAGTGCTGGTGGTTCCGTTGTAGGTCGTGGGAGTTACCCCGCACAGCTCCACCAAATGTTACACACGAGGTGTTTAGCGCAGAACCAGATGAATCTGGTTGATAGGCGCGGTTGTTGAAGAGCGGTCTCGCGGCAGCTTGGCCAACGTCGTTCTCTTCTTTCTTCTGGTTGTCTCCGCGGCAGGCGTGGTTCATGACAGCTTGTGACAATATTAAGGCATCATTAAATCTACGCACGTCTAAGGCGTACTTGCGCCGTCGTCGTACTGTCGCCCTATCGCCGACACATGCTCTGCTCACGCTCGGGGCGCTGGAAACTCTCCAGACACGTGGAGTGCCTTTGGCTGCAAAAAACTACACACTGCATGAAGTAGACGCATCTTCGAGAGGTGCTTAAAACCCTGGGAGGCAGAGCCAGGCCAATGCTTTGCTTTCGGTGGCTTGTAAGAACATTGTGTGCTGCGTGAACACGTTATGTGAACACTGCATTCACAACGCTCAGCACATGTTAATGAGCGCTGGGTGCTGTATGTTCCTGCGGAGATGCTATATATCAGCAATGGTCTGAACAGAATGGACAGCAATACACCCATCACACGGACAAACTAATGTGCACTTGGAGCAAGTGAACTTCAGAGCACTGAGTGTCATTTTAGCGGCGTACTGCTTCACGAAAAGGAAAAGTGTTCTTTTAAATTGGTGGCAATAACGATCGGGAGTAAGAAGACGAAGCAGATATTTTTTAACTTAATATGGCAAATACAGATTCTCGTTTTTAGCAACATCCTTTCAAATTGATTTAAGTGCAAGTGAAGTAATTACTTGCAATCTCAATAACAAGATTAATCTTCACGATCAAAGGCAAGACAACAAGACTTGACCAGTACCAGTCCAAACAGAAGGTGTTTTCGAATTCTCGCCAACATCGGACACAGTCTACGTAGACAGCTAAAGGAGAAATCCCAGAGAGCTGCCAGGCCATGTAATGGAACGCGTTTCGAGCCGTCTGGAAGGCACTTCTGCGACGTCATCGCAGCTCATAGCGACAAAAAGAAGATTGAAGAAAGTACGCATTATATCTGCATTTGAAGTCCTTGCGCCTTCGAACCTATGAAAAACACGACGTGAGCTCCATTCGGACCACAGGAAAGCGTGTCTACTTTTTCTTGCGCGCAGACGACCTTCTCGTCGAGTCTCCAAGCGTCCTGCTGAGCCGCCATCTTGTTTGGACATGAAATTAGCCTGATTAGTTTTTGACCTCGATGCTGCCTTCGCGAAGCTGTCTACTTTGACTTCTTCGGGAGAACTGGAACGAGACCTAAGATGGTCGCTGTCTGCTTACCAGTCTACTTTGTCGTCTACGACGAGTATTGGAACACGGCCAGTCCAAATGGCGCGTACCAGCAAACATCTGCTCGTCTATTTCGGCGTGGCAGAGAGCGAGAGTAGTTTCTCGCTTTCTCGTTTTTTCTTTTTTTGCACTGTGGCACATTTTCTTGCCTTGCAACATTAGCGTTTAAAAAATGTTTTTAAATATTACCCCCGAATCTGCTTTCAGTATTATTTATGTTTTACTCATTGCTAAGGAGGCTACACACTTCGCTCCCGCGAAGTGTATTTCCCGAACACACTCGCCGACGAGTGCGCCATGCAGTAAATGTCACTGTGCGTTCACGTGTTGCAACCTACGAATGCCACTAGCAGCTAAGCGCATTCGCTCAGAGTACACTTAAGTTTGCCCCTGTGACGAGAACGATAACGTGCACCTAAGGGTGTCTAATATTTCACTGAGTGCTGACAAACACAGGTTTTCCCGTCGTTCTCACCTCGTGAACAATCAAGGGACGACGCCTGCAACGCTACTGGCGGCGCTCTTCAGCGTTGCTACAGGCATAGTAGCTGCCATGGTACCGTACCTCTTGCCGAGCAGCAGCTGCGGTGCATGCTGCGCTGCTCCAGGATGTGGAGCCCGCGTATAGTTTGAACACCGTCAAAGAAGTTTGAGCATATGCGGAAAACTACCATGTTTTAGCGGCGTTTAGCTATTTTTGGGACCGAACCACAATTTTTCAGCGAATCTGTTAAGGTATAGTTCCCCCAAGATCGTGTTCATGTCTAAACTCAAAACTATCTTCATCAGGATTGGCTCCAGCGTCGTCTTCTCCCACAGCTGGCTTGTTGGCGCCCCTCGGCGCCATCGCACGAATGCGCTCCTGCCACTGCTCCCGCGTTCGTCATCGTCATTATTTCTTTAATTAATTAAAAACCCAAAGATGTAAGCAATTTTAAATTGAATTATAGTGAAGCTGTTAAGGGCTAGTTTCCTAAAGATCGTGTCCGTGTTTAAACACAAAACTATCATCATCGCGATTGGCTCCAGCATCGTCTTCCACAGCTGCCTCGTTGGCACCCCTCAGCGCCATAGCACGAACGCAGTCCGGCCACTGCTCCCGCGTTCGTCATCGTCAATAATTGTTTATTAATTAATTGGGAACCCAAAAGAAGTCAGCAATTTCACGGGGAATCACAGCGAAGCTGTTAAGGGCTAGATCCTCAAGAATCGTGTCCGTGTTTAAACACAAACTATCATCATCAGGATTGGCTCCAGCGTCGTCTTCTTCCACACCTGGCTCATTGGTGCCCCTCAGCGCCATAGACCGAACGCGCTCCTGCCACTGCTCCCGCGTTCGACATCGTCATTAATTACTCAATTAATTAAGAAACCCAAAAGACGTAAACAATTTTAGAGTGAATTACAGCGAAGCCCTTAAGGGTTAGTTCCCTGAGGATCGTGTCCGTGTTTAAACACAAAACCATCATCATCACGGTTGGCTCCATCATCGTCTTCCACAGCTGGCTCGTTGGCGCCTCTCGGCACCATGGCGCGAACGCACTCCGGCCACTGTTCCCGCGTTTGTCATCATCATTAATTATTAATTAATTAATTAGTAACCCAAGAGATGTAAGCAATCTTACAGCGAATTACAACGAAGCTGGTACAGGCTACTTCCCCAGGATCGTGTCCGGGTTTCAACACAAAACTATCATCAGGATTGGCTCCAGCGTCGTCTTCTTCCACAGCTGGCTAGTTGGCGCCACTCGGCGCCATGGCGCGAACGCGCTCCTGCCACTGCTCCCACGTTCTTCATCGTCATTACTTCATTAATTAAGAAACCTAAAAGAGGTAAACAGTTTTACAGCGAATTACTGCGCAGCTGTTAAAGGCTAGTTCCCTAAGGATCGTGTCCGTGCTTAAACAAAAAAAACCATCATCACGAATGACTCCTGCGTCGTCCTCTTCCACAGCTGACTTGTTGGCAACCCTCGGTGCCATGGCGCGAACGCGGTCCTGCCACTGCTCCCGCTTTAATCATCGTCATCAATTAATTAAATACCCAAAAGACGTAAACAATTTTATAGTCAATTACAGCGAAGCTGTTAAGGGCTATTTCCCCTAGGATCGTGCCAGTGTTTCAACAGACATCTTCATCACGATTGGCTCCAGCATCTTCTTCCACAGCTGGCTCGTTGGCGCCCCGCGGTGACATCTTGCCACTGCTCCCACGTTCGTCATCGCCATTAATTAAATAAATAGAATAAAAACTGGAACAGCGCGACTCAGGATAAGTGAGTAAAGACCATATGACAGAGCGCTGACTAGTAACCAAATGCTTTATTTGAAGAAGCAGCATATAAAGACATCATTGAATGTGACATAAAGAACATAAAAAGAAGGATGCGAAGGATGGATAGGCGTCATCCAAGAAGATAATCCAGTTCTTTTGTTGAGGCTGTGAGGAACACAGAACTGATGCACGCGTTATCCACTTTTGAATATTCAAAATGCCTCAAAGATTTCCCGCACACGGTTTTCGCTATATCTGCCAATTATGTCGCACTTAATAATCGGGGTACAACCACACGTGTTACAGTGGGCACCCAAATGACCGTACCGGTTTTCTTTTACTGAAGCGGCATGCTCGCGCAGGCGATCATTAATGTAGCTCCACGTTTGCCCGATGTAACAACATTATCAATTAATTAATTAATAAACCCAAACGACGTAAGCAATTTTACAGCGAATTACAGCGAAGGTGTTAGGGGCTAGTTCACCCAGGGTCGGGTCCGTGTTTAAACGCAACACGATCGCCACGTTTAGCTCCAACGTCGTCGTCTTCCGCAGCTGGCTCGTTGGCACGTCGCCATCGCGCGAACACGTTCCTGCCACTGCTCCCGCGTTCTCATCGTCATTAATTTATTGATTAGGCAACCCGAAAGACGTAAACAGTTTTACAGCGAATTACAACGAAGCTGTTAAGGGCTAGTTCACCCAGGGTCGTTTCCCTGTTCAAACAAAAAACTATCATCATCACGCTTGGCTCCAGCGTCGTCGTCTTCCGCAGATGGCTCGTTGGCACCCCTCAACGTCATCACACGAACGCCCTCCTGCCCCGGCTCCCGCGTTCGTCAGCGCAATTAACTTATTAGTATACGTAACTAAATTTTAATAATTTTTTAATTAGGAAACCTAAAAGACATAAACAATTGTACAGCGAGTTACAGCGAAGCTGTTCAGGGCTAGTTCCTTCAGGATCGTGTCCGTTTGCAGACATAAAAAATGGCTGTGGCTTAGCTAAGGTTAAGCCCAGGATGCGAAGCATACTAGCCTTAATATAGTGATAGTGATATGCCGGGCTGACCTGCGGTGGAGGGGACACAGGCGTTAAGCACTTCTCATATGTGGGCCAATCCAGAAGATAGTTCAGTGCCTGGCCGACCCGCAGTTGAGGTGCAGTTCAACATTAAGGGGTCCATATACACGGCTTCGCTGATCACGGCTCCACAGACTTGAAATGCACTGAGCTTTTATTGCGACAGCACCAGGCTTCTTCTTCTTCTTCGTGATTTGGGAGAGGGAAAATACGCTCAGTTCTGCAGCCCATATGGGAGCACGGCGCAGCGTAATGGGGAATGGGGGCGGGGAAAGAAAGATGAGAGGCTAGAGGGGGAAAGGGAGATTTGGTTTCAGGCAGCAGACGAAGTGAAGGCCAGGTGAAGGAGGAGGGGTGTTCTACGGTTGCTCGCGCGCCGCTCCATAGAGTGAAGACAACCGCGACGCCTACTACGGCGTTGGCCACGCAAATAGCGCACGCCGTAGTAAATGTCTGCCTAAACGGCGTTGCCGGCACTCGTGTGTCTTGAACGCGATCTTCGACGTGGCCAAAGTGCGCACCCACACGGGCCTCTTCTTCAAAGCGATCTGCAGTGTTTGCAGAGTGTGCGTGGTGCCGGTAGCTTCGTATGCGTTGTGCTTTCGACATTTTGTTCGCATTGAAGCGAGAGATGCACGGAGGTCAATTCGTTTGCTGCTGCCGCATTTCCTCACTCCAGCATTTTGACAGCGAGTTTCCGCGCTCATCGAGCGGGATGTGTTCATGTTCGCCTGTGCGCCAATCACATCGCGCTGGTAAATTTAGTTAAAACGCGTTGGCGGACTAGTTGCTTCGAATATATGATAGAATGTTTAGGCGCGACTGAGCAAGGACGTAGAAAGGAGCAGACACGCAAAGATAGCGCTGTCTCTGTGCGTCTATATCTTTCTACATGCTCGTTGAGTCAAGCTAACACATTTTTTAATTTATAATATTTTATTAGGCGAATGTGTACAAGTTTATACAGCCGATAAAAGGAATATTCTTACTTCCGACAGCTATCTCCTAATTTGCTATCACAATCGCTGCTTCGCCTGTTGTGCGGGAATGGGAATATTTTTTCTTGTATAACCATTTCCAAGGCCAGATCCAAAGGATACTGCTATCTAACACAACTGTAAAAACTGCACAATGGTACCGTCACACTGTGCTATGTTGCTGAAGGCGCCTCACAATGGCACGGCAGCAATGGGCACGTTCTCGTTTTGTTACCTCGGGACAGCTTGTGCTTCGACACGCTGTCGTTTGAAATGCGGCACCCAGCAACGTCTACTACCAGAGGTGGCCGCAGACGCGGCATGGTTTCTGAACTGGTCCTCGAGGAAGTGGCACTTTAGGTGCGGGGCGGCTTAAGTACATAGCGCAACCTAGGGACGAAATACCTACCTTTAAAAGAGTGCTATGTGACTACTTGGGTGGCAAGGGAGGTTGCTTTGTAATTTTATTTGCTCTTTAGAATAAATCGGCTGCAAGGTACGTGAGCCAAGTGGTATTCATGATGGCACATTTAGAACTAATTGTCTGCTAAGAATATGTCACTATTCAAGCTCTCAATTTGCTATTTTTGTTCATCCCGTGGCCTAGTAGGCTAGAATCTTCCCTGCTGAAATTGTTGAAAAATTGCTCACCAGTTGCTAAGGCGTATCGGACGTAGTGTACTGCCGCACATAGTTTCCAGCAACTACACCAGGGGTAAATGCAGTTTTGTATCTACCGCAAGCTAAAGCTTAAAAGGTACATTATGAATAAATTATATATATAATTTACTTTGTCTTATTTACTTCTGCACAGCTAATAAGCTATTTACGAAGTAGAATGCAATGCCAATATACCTGCAATGGATTAAATATGAGGTTCCAGAGGTGTTGTAGAGATATTGACGTTGCCCAAGGGCAGCTAGCTATGGTGTTTTGGCTATTAAAAGAAGCTAAATTGTCATTTTTTTGAGCATGGTACTCTTCTTTAGTGATCAAAATGTATATTATAACAATATAGCAGCTTTTAGAATCGTGGTGGCAAAAGACATCAACGTTCTTTACAAGCATGTGTTTTAAATTTTTGTCGACATTCCTACTTTCTTTTCTGTTACAGGAGAAAAAAATGTAATACTGACTCTCATTCATTACGACCCAAAAGGAAAATGTGGGGTATTTACTTACTTGGACTATTTTGGTAAGTGGGCAGCGGGCTAGCAGATGCAGTAGCCATGCACGCAACAGCGGCAGTGATCTTTAGCGTGATAGCGTTAAGCGTCCCCTGTCGCAAAAAACCCGGTACCGGCGTCCATCGCCGAGCGTCTTGTGAGTCAAAAATGATTCCCAACCATGCATGACCAATCACGCAGTCCCTCCCTGTAGGGAAGAGGCGTTAGTGAACTAATTGAATTTCTCAAAGAAATATGCGCCAGAAAAACCGCAAACTACGACTAACACGCAACCTACAGACATGATAGCGTCGGATTGTAAATCGCATATCCGAGAAAAATCTAATTCTGTTATGCGGGTACTCAAACACAAGCCCGTCTTCCAGGGTTCCTACCATTCATAGAGCGGCGCACCCGGATCATTGCAACATCATCCAGATGGCGCTCGCCTCCGCGCATCCGCAGCCTACGCAAAAGGCCGCGTTTCTACCAGAAAGCTCGCCTTAATGGATAGCGTTCGCCGCCAGCGTTTCTCGGTAAACATTACGGTTACATAAGCTGCAGTTGCCGGGAAGCGTGAGAAGCAGTCAGGGATCTTTGAATGCTATCGCGTTCCACCCTTAACGGTGAAGCTTACGCGTCCTCCAAATTTTTAGCCATTAAGAGGACAGAAGAAATCACATTGCTTTTTGTCGGAAGCAATATGATGGCGTTCGGGACCATGTAGCTAAAAATGAATTTAAAAGATTACAAACATTTCGATTTGGAGAAAAAAGTCGGATGTATGTGTCCCACAGTCCACATATGCCATTTTATATCAATCAGAGCACGCCATGTCTTTGTTAACCGCTTCTACTTCATCGTGGCTACTTGTAAAATGATTGGAAGCAGCCTGCGTGCAATACTAGAATGTACAAGAAGTATGTGCATGCTTTGCACGCTTGCGATGTGTTTCCATAGCACATTTATACCAGCACCCTTTCGTACGGCGCCCCGTTATGACAACAATTCTGAGAAAAGAGATATCGAATAAAAACCGTAAAAAGGGCATTTCACATGCCAAACGAAATAAACTGTGCATAAGGCGAATCTGGATGCCTGACCTCACTAAAGTGGTAAAAGCACACAGCTGTCGAAGGCAACTGTTAAGTTATTACCCTGCAGTGAAATTGCCATGAAAGGGCGCAACAATTTGTCCCGCTGTCGAAGTTAATCTAGAGCGGGTGCTAGACCTCTAAACCTCTATAACTAGGTTTATTACCTTGGCATTACATGAAGTTTACCATGTACACATGTTACATACAAAACGATTCCATACAATTGGCCGGCGGCCTGCCAGACTGGCTAACTCTCCCGCGGGGACGTGGCGCCGTGGGCTGCTGTCTCCTTGCTCCCCGAAACGATTCAGACCCCATCCTTCGATTGCTTTCACGTGATCCAGGACACCCTCCGGATTGTTGGGAGACACAGGCTTCTCCACGAATTGTCTACTTCGACCAATCAGGCATGCTGACAAGATTCTATAGCGGTCAGGGTTTAAGCGATCAGGCATGGTCACGAAAACACCACGCACACAATAAAATTAGCCATGACAAATGATTCACCCCTCGCCTAGCTCCCCCTCCTCTCCTCCTCCTGATGGGCACTGTTGCCGAGCGTGAAACGACCATGCGACAAGTACGCAGAGAGACTGGGAGGCTCTATTGCTGCCGGGTAATATAGCACATGTCCGAGGTGCCGTTTTGCCCATTCCTGCGCAAGAGCTCCAGCCGCCCGGGCCACACGCTTTTGTGTAATGACGTTTCGGACCCACACCTCTACCCGGCTCCCATGCATCGAGGAAGAACCAACAGTCACAAAAAGAAAAGCGGAACGCGGCATACTTTCTTTGCGACACCTCCCCTCTATGAAAAACAATGTTCCTCTCGTTTTTACAAAGCACTTCGAACGTCTAAAGAAAAGAACCTTCATAAAATGAATATGTGAGGCGTTCATGTTACAAAAGAAAATGAAGTAGCGGTAAGGCAGAAAGTGGAAAAATAAAATGAAAATAAAATATAAGAAGCGCGATCAAAATCGAGCTATTGCGCAACACAAACAAATTGAACGAACGTTCAGTCGTAAGCTGCAACGCTTGTAAGTCCGCACTGTCTTGGAGATGTTCTCCGGTCGAAGTGAATTTCGGTCTCGTCCGAGTTGTTGGCTTGGCGCAATCGATCACGGCTTTCTGTTTCACGCACACGATCGCAAGAGGCAAGCCTCCGGTCAGCACGCGAACTGCACTTGCGCGCAGCACGACGAATATTACACATTACATTTTTCTTACGGCATTCCTCAACAGACTCTCTTCTGCGTCACCATCGGAGCACTGCCGGACATGACAGGGTTGTAACCGTTCAACATTCACGCTGCTGCATTTTTGCCGCGTTTGGTTTCCTGTATTGGGACGATGCTGGCGTCGGTGGGCTACTTTCTTGTCTTCGATTCCGCGTTGTGACCCTTGGCCTTTATCTACCTGGAGTATTCGTTCATTCTTCGAGGCCACAAATGGGGCGACAGTGGCCGGCTTTCAGGGTGGTAGCTGTTGATTCTGGTGAATCTTGCAGTCAGAGAAGAAGGGACGTACTTGCTAGCATCGGAGAACATCTTCAGCCAAAAATGACGGAGGCGCACTTTCCCCCATGTGCGCTTGACGTCGACATGGTCCGCCGTAGTGTCGACATGAAAGTGCCTTAAAACCTCCGACCTCAAGCACTCTTGGACAACGAGTGCCGTGTGTCCTTCATGAATGCCTATGGCTCTTCTGTGCAAAGCACCATGGACTTACCGAAAGCTCCGTGCCGTTCTTTTCAATTTTCGGACAGCGGTTACATTCGGCGGCTCTAAGTGGTGCATAACTTCTCTCATCCACGCGTCTTCCTTCTGATCTTCTCCACTGTTCACGTGATCCAGCCCGAGCAATGGTATGGGATTTTCTTCGCTTGGTGGTGCGGAATCACGAAGAAGGAGGCAAAGCCTGTCGAAGTTTCAGTGCTCGAAGCTAGAGCGCTGCCGTAACTTTGTGTCGGTCTCCTTTCCTCGCACAGACAATGCGAGGGGCTGACTTTGCGACAGGTTACACTATCGTCGGCCGGATGGGCTTCCTACACCCGGCTTTCCTCGTTTGCCGAGGGGGTAAAGCTGCTCCCCTCGAGTATCACGCTGCCCACTCGATGGGCGTCCGTCTTCTCCGAATCGCTGCCAGCAATGGGGAGCGATGCGGACGATGCGGTTGCACAGCTGGCATAGTAGTTGCCCGTCGTCGTCACCGGAACTTCTCGATTAGCCAATGCTCTTGAAGACGTACCCCTTCTAAAGCCTTTAAGTGGTCTGATAACGATGCTATGGAGTCCACGATCGGGTTAGGTCCCTGACGTGGTCGGTAGCTCCCCGCGGACAAAGACGCTCTGCCGCAGCGCAGGTGGCGAAAAATGTCGCAGATGGCAGGTGCCGAGACCTTTCGGCACCGCGGCTGCTGGCTGGCAGAGAAATGAGCGTCGATCGGTTGTGGTTGGAACTCATGCACAACCAAAGCTGCCCGATTAAAGCGTTTCAAGATACCGGCCGGCCCTAACTGTCCTGAAGGCAGGAAAGCCGCAAGGGCAGTAAGGGCAGTTGGAGTGGCGCCATGGATAGCTGTCTCCTTGCTCCCACGAAACGATTCAGACCCTTCCCTTAAATTCGCTTCCACAGCATACATGGGGCACGCGGACTGTCAGGAGACGCACGCTTCTCCACCGATCACCTACTGGGATCAATCAGGCAAGCCGTCATGATCCAATAGAGGTCACAGTTTAGGCGACCAAGCACGGTTGCGAAATCGCCACCAACACAACGAAATTAACCATCACAATTGAGACAATTGAGTCGTTCCCCCATGATTGAGAGTACAGCCAAGTATGAAACGACCGCACGACACGTACACAAAGGAAGTGTCAGGTTCGACTGCATCGACTGGATGAGAGCACATGCCCAAGGCAGCATCGCGGTTATTACCGCGCCGCTCGCTTTCGTGGTTCTACCTCTCGGACACTGATCTCTGTCCAGCTTTCCGACATCGAGGACGACCCAACAGTCACAAAAAGAAATAAGGGCCCGTGGTATACGCCTTTCGCGACACAAGACGTGATGTCAAAAACGAGATCTGCTGCAGATAGAAGGTTTGGAGAATTTTCATGTGGCTGATAATACATCGTAAGGAGAAACAGTTGATATAATTATTGGAAATTGTTGATAAAACGAAATGCTTGACTAGAAAATAGTGCATGTACGTTGGTGCTCCACAAGTCGACAGCGCTCATACTACCGCTGAAGAGCGGCCCTCCATCCCCCTCTCCCTGTATGTGCCTGATCTGGGGAAGAATTTCGGTTTTGCCAGAACCGAATTACATTTGCTAAATTAAACCGGCGACGTAAGAGTGAGTAAAACTGAACATAAAGGGCATCTCAAGGCAAGCGCTGTGATCTCTTGTCAAAGTTGATGCCAAGAATTGAAGGCGGAGCGGCAGTACTCTATGTTTTAGAATGAAACAATTCAATTGCTTCCAACTCTGCCCCACGTATTGTGTTTACTGTAATTGACTGCATGATGTCGCACTAGCGCAGAACTTAATAAAATGATTGCATAACGAAGAACATTGAATGAAGCCTATCATAAAGCGAACTCTTATCGCCCGAGCTACCACACAGAAAACTGTTCATTTGTTGAGCAGAAAAATGTAGCGGACGAAATTGTTAAGTGCTCACAACGACGATAAACACTTTTAACCTTCGGTCTTTCGTTCGTTTGTTTGTGAATGGTAGTTACCAGCAACACGCGAGCATTGGCGGAAATCCAAGCCATGGTGGCATCATTGGAACGGGACATTTTGCAAAAAACAAGAGAAATTTAATTATTGAAAAGTAGAGGGATTAGCAGGTGCATATGCACCCCCATAATACTGCAGGGAATGGCATGGATAGGAAGAAATGCCCTAGAAGTATGTTGACAGATGAATAGCAAAGCAAAATAATGAAGTGCGGAATGCAAACATTTGGGTAGATGTGACTACAGCGAGGGTTTGGTTAATGTGCTTGCCTTTATTATTTGCCATGTCGTCGACTAGTGATTGTTGAATGACTTGTCAGATATAACTGGCGGGTCACAGTTTAAATGACAAGCCTATTGAGTCAATATAGAAATAGAAGTTCCGGACTTCACGCTCTTTCAGTGGTCAAGAGCAGCGATCCCCAAATTCACTTCTATGTTCAGGACCGTTGACTGAGGTTCTTAATGTTTATCCGATATCCTGGTGTTTTAAATATGAATTCGCATTACTTAGATTCTGGAGCTCGTTAAGAATTCCAGGATAACCAATGTTCCACCATTGTACCTTAATACAGTAGTCATAGCACTCTGTCCTACTACTTTCAGTCTTGAGGTGTAAAACCGTTTTAGGTAAGGTAAAAATGAAGAAATATTAATCCAGTGTTCTTAATAGAACAATCAAGGAAAAGAAGAATATTAGACGCTGCCTTCTGAAGAAAGCTTCAGTAATTATTGTTTTTTACAAACTGAAAGTGCATTTCTTTCTCTTTGTACAGATAAAAGGCACTTTGAATTACATGTGAGAAAAAGCCAGCTAACAGACAAAAACGACGGGCGCCTTGAGTTTCACAAATGTTTCAGAAAGTTGAATGAAGCACGTGGCCGCAACAATGATCCTGTATACGACTATTGCTACATTCGGGGCAACAGAGGTAGATAGGCGAAGAGATAAGAAATGTGCGATTTCAATTACCTAAATAAAACGGCAACTGCCTAATTTGATGCAAACCGTGTTTATTCTGCGTATATTTTTTCTACCTCTAAAAAATAACTTTTTTGGTATCTACATTCCAAAGTGAAAGCTTGCGCCACAGAAAAGAAGTATGCCCGGTGTTTGTATATGAATTTATCACTGACAGTGTTTATTATTGTGATGTGAAAATACAATATACATAGGTTGTTAGCAAAGCTCAATGGATGCACTACCTTTATATACTGGATTGAAAATCGCAGGAAATAGCTTTCGGAACTAGTTACCCCGGTCATCTAGCCTGGAGTAGTAGTAATAAAGCTTATTTATTTTATTTGATGATTACACGATCGCAACAGTGCCTTACCTTGTGCTCGTAACCACTCTGACTGAAGTGACGCTGTTCAAATGTGAGCATCGTCGTCGATTCGATATTGAGATTGCCATGTTTAATCAGAGTGAATATGCTGCGCTATGAATGCTGTACTATTTATAACACCTGTGTGCACCAGCGATTGCGAAAAATTAGTGCGGAGGTATGTAAAAACTCCCGTCCTGCAATCCAGGAGGGAGTCAAGATCGTATGATTCTAGTCCCAAATTGTTGTCTTGAGAGGTACTTTGCATCGTCAGCACAAGTTCGCCCATCGAACTGCGAGAATCTGT
Source organism: Dermacentor andersoni (assembly GCF_023375885.2). Taxonomy (NCBI): domain Eukaryota; kingdom Metazoa; phylum Arthropoda; class Arachnida; order Ixodida; family Ixodidae; genus Dermacentor; species Dermacentor andersoni. The sequence continues at coordinate 72,539,106 of NC_092819.1, forward strand.
ATTCATTCAACCGTGCCATGTTCCTTGATAGAAGAAACATCACTTGATAAAAGAAACACATGCACTGGCCTAATATTCTTGAGCAGCCAAAGATATATAAAGTGACAGAGCATATCTTGTAGCTGCCACTATATGAGCAGCTAAATTTAGTATAACTTGTATGTTTTACGCGAGGAAACCCTGATATGATTACGAAGCATGCCGCAGTAGGTGCTCCTGAATATTTCGGACCACGTGGGTTGGTTTAATGCGTACCCAAAGGACGGCGCACGGCCGGTTTTGCATTTCGCCCCCACGGAAACGCGGACGCCGCAGCGGGTGTTAGCAGCGCAATGTGCAATGCAACGCCACCATCCGCGTGTTTAGCAGTGCAACGCCAAAGCTACTACGCCACTACAACGGGTTAACTGAACAGCTGCGACATGTTGTAGGCTTCGGAAGCAGTGTAGACTTTTCTTTTGTGCAACTACGAGCGTTAACTTGTACATGAAGGTAAAAACTGCCAAAAGAAACGTCACACTCCAAAAGGAAAACTTTAGTAGGATTTGCCGCCATGTCGTAGAGCATCATGCTGAAAATAAAGAAAGCTACATTGTTACGCATGAAGAAAACGAAGGCCAGTGAACGTGCTTGCGGTCCCGAGTGGGGGAAGGAAGAAGAGAACGACGCTGAGTTGATCAACTTCTTTCTTTTGTCTTGCCAAGTTGTTCTCGTTTAGGAAGGGCATCAGATGATTTTACAGAAATCTCCATGTTAGAATTGGCTGAAATCGTGGAGCGACTTCCAGATTCGGCTCCCGGTGTGGATGGGGTAACATCTACTATGATCAGAATTTCATTTAAGGAAGCTCCTGATGACCTTTTAGCTATTGTAAATTACCCAATTCGCTTCTCATGGATTCCGTCTGCGTGGAAAATTGCTAAAATCATCCTTATTCTTAAAAATCATGGAGAAGGATATACAATAGATAACATTAGGCCAATTGCGCTAACCTTAAATTTGGTTAAATTAATTGAAAGAATTCTATATGCCTGCATAAATAAATTTATACAGAACAAGGAATTGCTTAGCCCCTGCCAAATTGGATTCCGACAATCATGTTCAATTTGGCATACTCACGTGGACCTAGAAAGTAGAGTAAAATTAGCATGACATTAGACATTTCCAAAGCCTACGACAGTGTAGAACACTTAATTTTATTAGATATATTGCGAAATCTAGAGATTCCAAATTATTTTTCAAACTGGATTGGTGAATTTTTAAATGGAAGGACATTTTACTGCAGTCTGAGAGGCGTTTCCTCGAGTATATATAATCAATCGCGAGGTGTTCCTCAAGGAGCTGTCACTTCACCATTACTATTTAATATTCTGATGTGTTCCATTCCTCTTCACCAAGATGTACAAACATACGTATACGCGGATGACATTGCTTTCTTCGCATCAGACAGTGATATTCACTCTCTATATTATCGACTACAAAACTACCTCAACGCCGTAGAAACCTGGTTAAACAAAATTCGCCTTTCACTTAACGTTAGAAAATGCTCGATATTGGTTTTCCCTCTTAACAATCCCGTTAATATATCGATATCCTATCGCCTCGAGACTATACCTCAAGTGGAGTCGGTGAAATACTTAGGTGTTGTATATGACGGTTCCCTCAGCTGGCTCGGCCATATTGAACATATAGTTAAAAAAGCAGTGCGAGCAGTTGGTATGCTACGTAAGCTGTGCAACTGTCGGTCCGGAATGCGGAGCGATCCACTTTTAATGATATACAAAATGTATGTATGGCCCATTTTAGAATTTGGATGTGTTTTATTTTCTGGTGCTCCAGCTTATAAATTATGTCCCCTTGTTCTACTTGAGTGGGAAGCCCTACGACTGTGTTGCGGATTACCGAAATATATTGCCAATAGCATATTACACCAAGAAGTCAGGTTGCCCTCAATATTGTGTAGATTTCGGTTACTGACGGTGCAAACAGTCTTAAAATTGTATGAATCCCCTATTACAATATTGAAATACATATTCATTTCCCAGCCTGCACTTTTCTTTGGAGTACACTGGCATCGTTTTCATACACCACAGGTGGTCTTCGTACAAACATTGATAAATCCCTTAAATGTACATCTCTGGGAGGTACCGCCTATTTGTGATGTGCGAGAGAACCTACAAATTATATATGATGACATCTACCCAAATATTGCAAAACATATCCCTTATAATACATTAAACCGCTTATTACAGGACCATTTCTTGAGTTTATCTATAAGTACGGTCATTGCGACAGACGCCTCACAGTGTGAAGAAAAATCTGGAATTGGCATTTTCTCTCCCGCTCTAGACTGGTCATTTGCAATCAGGATTCCGGACTGCTATTCCGTATTTTTGGCTGAATTTCTAGCTGTAGTCCTAGCCTTACGGAAACTAAATTTGTCAATATCGGCAGTAGTAATAATAACAGATTCTTTATCCTTATGTTCCTCGCTCACAGCAAATGGTGTCACTAACCTTTTACGTACATTTCATTTTCTAGTGCCTGTCCAGATAAATTTAGTTAGATTGCTTTGGGTGCCTGGACATAAAGGATTAGTCATGAACGAAATGGCTGACAGTTTCGCGAGCGAGGCCCTCAGTGGCCCTGTATTACCATTACTTCCTACAGTAGCTTACCTGACAACTGCTAGATTCAGGAGATATACAATTACTCAACACTTTTTGAACCCAGCTGTAGCTAATTTTTCAGAATATCGACACCTCCTATTCCCTTGGCCCAAAAATTCCTTTCACACCAGAAAAACTGAAGTCATCTTTACCCAATTACGTTGTCGAATACCAAAATTAAACTTCTATCGTCACAGGGCTGGTCTGGTGCCCTCCCCTCTGCGCCCAGTCTGTGGAGAAGATGAAACAATAGATCATTTTTTCATATTCTGCCGCCGTTTCACTTCTTTAAGAAAAAATCTAGAATCAAGATTTACACAGCTTTGGTTTGAGCTTTTCAATTATAAATATCCTTTCTCTAGGAGCCTCCTCTCTTGGAAAGTGCCACAGGGATATTTTCTCAACCGTGGAGGATTTTATAAGTGCTACAAAGAGATTGTCTTGAATTCTTAAACATTTTATTTTTGTTCATTTCCTCCAGTTAGCTTTACCAATTTTAGTCTTTTAATAAAGATAGCCTAATTTCACCCAAATCTTGGCCAATCCCCCACAGTGGGTGTGCGCCATCGCATAAGGAATACCATACCATACCATACCATACCAACCAGCTAGCCGCTCTTGCACTCAGCTTCACGACCTAATGTAAACGGTCCCCGTCATCCGTAAGGGTTATAAACGGTCTCCTTCGCGCGTAACAAAGTGGTGGAGGTGCGGGGTACCGCTTACAACAGCAGAACCATCACTGCCGCAGCTTCGTCGAAGCCGTGGACTTGCTGGCCTCCCGCCATCAGCCATGACCGTCTTCGAGATGCCAGAAGTAGCCGCTCCGAGGGCAGCGCCTAGCAGTCCACTGCCATACTAGCGAGTTCCACCCACCTTCGGAGGCAAAGCGGGGGAAGATGCCGACGAGTGGCTCCTCCACTGCAAACGAGTGAGCAAGTCCAACGGGTGGGATGCAACCGCTAAGCTCACCAATGTGGTGTTCTCCCTGACCGATACCGCCCTCGTGTTGTACGAGAACAACGAGGGCGCGCTTACGACGTGGGAACATTTTGTTGACGAGTTAAAGGCGTGTTTGGGGGACTCAGTCGCCAAAAAGAAGCGTGCGGAGCAGACATCGTCGCAACGGGCGCAGCTACCAGGTGAGACATGCACAACATATATCGAAGAAGTGTTAAAGCTGTGCAAGGTGGTCAGTACTCGCATGTCGGAAGAAGATAAAGTGTGACATTTGCTGAAAGGAGTGGCTGAGGATGTGTACAATTTCCTAATTGGAAAGGAGAGCCTCAGTTCTGTGTCCGACATCATCCGGCACTGCAGAACTTTTGAACCGCTCAAGATGCGTCGGATTGCGCCAAAGTTTGGTCGGTCAGCAAACGTTACGATGGTTGCCGTGTGGACACGAGTCCTTGCCTTGACCTTCCTTCGACGATCCGACAGATTATCCGCGAGGAACTTTCCCGCCGCGAAGAGCTGTTGCATTCAACTGCTGATCACCATGGTGTGTACACGTCACGTGAGGCTATGACGGCGCCACATTCGGTTCTTGGCAACCAATGGTTACCGCAGCGGCCGTAGAGTACAGCGCAGCCCCACAGTCGAGGATGATAACACGCCCTCCGACTCCGCGCTATGACCGACGCGCTCAGCGCACGCCTTCTCGACGCCAGATGTATCGTCGTGACACACGCCACGAACCAGCCCACTTTACACGGGAAAATGATAATATCCGCTTCATCGACGAACAACCAAGGTTTCGACCTCTCCCGGTGTTATTCCTGCGGTGTCCCAGGTCATACATCGCGGCTTTGAAACCAGCGTATGACCACGTGTTATGGCCAGCGTTCGGAGCTTTCTCGGCCCTCCGAACGGCCACACGGTGCCCCGTGGCCAGCACACGTATCATCTGGCGACGAGTATTGGCCGAGAAGCTCCTGTAATCGCTCCCCAGCATCTGACAGGAGTTTCACACTCCCACCGCAACGTCGTGCTCCCCGTTCTCCCTCACCGATGCGTCGCACCACGTCCCCTTCGGCACCGGAAAACTAGCTAGCGCGGCCGATGGAGGTGAGGTTGCTGGAGACGTGCTACTGACAGAAATATCTCCTGTGTTGATGCTGAAAAACAAAGTCCGCGTTCTTGTAGATAATGTCCCTGTGATGGCTCTGGTGGACACAGACGCAACAATTTCGGTCATGAGTGTCTCTTTTAAACACGTGTTAGGGCGAAAGGTTTTGTTTAAATGGGATGAAGATTCAAAGTTCTGTGGAGTGAGTGGCGAGCCGTTGAGAGCTATTGGTGTGTGTAGTGCTGACGTGTTCATGGGAGGCCATGTTATTACGATAGAGTTTGTAATTATTCCTCGGTCGACCCATGATGTTATTCTCGGCATAGACTTCTTGCGGGAGTGTTGTGCTACTGTAGACTGCCGCACAGGGAAGGTATTCATAAGTGGTAGGATTCCATCACGACTCCTGGAGAACCCTGTAGATGGCGAAGCTATACTGTGTGTTTGTGGTGATACGATCATACCTGCATCATTTACCGTTTGCGTTCCCGTTGTCTGTTGCGGCGCCGATTCCGACAGCTTTGTAGCTACCGTACAGCCGATTCACTTCAACTGTGTGAAGAAGAATGTGTTGGTGCCACATTGTGTGGTGTCGATCAAAGGCGGACGCACTGGCTTATGGACCGTAAACTGTTCTAAGGAGCCCGTCATACTACCAGACGGCATGAAATTAACCTTCGGCAGGGAACACGCGTCCTTATCAGTGGCTTAACTTACAGATGTGCCGGAAGAACCTGGGGCCGTATAACGTAAAACTATTCCAATATGTTTTTATTCCAATCTCCTGACGGCAAGCACCAGGCGATCACCCGCAGGGTTGTCTGAACAGACCAATCAAACGCTCTCCTCGTTCATAGGAGGTCACATTTGTTTGCTTGAAAAACGAATAACATTGCCTGCACTGAGCGGCTTGTCTTATCTAAGTGGCTGACAAGAGGCGACGAGCACACTGAAGTGGAGAAGGATTCGATATGGCCGAGCCACTACACTCAAAATCGAGAACCGGGTCAAGAGGGTGGTGCCGACGTCTGCGGTTGGTCCGCTTTCCCTTACTTGGCTTGCGGTGGCTGGCATATAATCGCGGCGGCATGCAAGGGAAGCTTAAGAATGACACTGAAACGAATCCTCAGCAAAAGAGAGTTGGCAGAACGATGTCGTAAACGTGCCGAAAGTGCTCGAAAACTTTTCACGGCCACGCAATATGTTTTATTATACGTAATTATATCCATGCTCTCCGGCAGGTGCCAGTCGCCAGTGTCTGAGGGATCGGCGGCAGCCATTTTTTATTCCTTTCGGAACGGGGCAGCCAGCGGCTATTCAGAAAAAAATTCAGTTTTGTTCGGCATATTAATGCATCTTTATCGCGTACACGTCACTTCGACGTGGTGAATTTCTGCGCTTTTGTGACGTCGCGTGACAGGCAGGTGAAGTGGGTGCAGCCCTAAAACTTTTGACCTATAGCCGAGGGCTAATGGCGAAAAGGGGTCGAGTAAAAAACGACCATTTTTCTTTTGTTCGATCAAACAATTCATAATTATTGTGTACAGGTCATATCAGATGGGGAGCTATCACGGATTTCGTGACGTCGCGTGACAGACAGGTTAAGTGGGCTGGCCTAAAAAAGTTTTTGACCAATCGTGGAGGGCTGATTGCAGAATTGGAATAGAAAGGTTTGGAATAGCTTTACGTTATAGCGCCCCTGATGGCCACAGTTCGGAAACAGCCCTTTTGTCGACGGTAAATAAATCGCTCAGCACGAGTGAACGCTGAACGATAGTGGGTGTGCTTTCGAAGCACGTTTCAGTATTTGACTTTGCGCAGAAGGAAAAAATACCTGCAATTCCTGCGTCTCGAACGCGCCATACCATCAACACGGGTTCGGCAAATCCGATTAGACAAAAGCCATATCGTGTTTCACCATCAGAGCGCCAGATTATCAAAGAATAAGTACACGAAATGACGAAAAAGGGAGTCGTACAAGAGTCCGCGAGTCCATGGGCAGCTCCAGTGATTATTGTTAAAAAAAAAGATGGATCTTGGAGATTTTGCGTCGACTATCGCCGTTTGAATGCTGTAACAAAAAAGGACGTGTACCCACCCCCACGTATTGATGACGCAATAGACTGCCTTCATTCCGCCTCTTACTTTACCTCAGTAGATTTACGATCCGGCTATTGGGAAATTCCGACGCATCCTGACGACAAGGAGAAGACTGCCTTTGTAACCTCTGACGGGCTCTTCGAATTTAATGTGATGCCATTTGGATTGTGCAACGCTCCGGCAACTTTCGAGAGATTCATGGACACTGTTCTGCGCGGCTTGAAGTGGAACATCTGCTTGTGCTACCTCGACGACGTCGTCATGTTTGGCCGCACCTTCAGCCAACACAACTCGCGTCTGGATATTGTCGTGAACTGCATGAGAAACGCTGGTCTAGTTTTAAACTCTAAGAAATATGTCACTTCGGAGACCGCCAAACTCTTGTGCTTGGGCACCTCGTTGACAAGGATGGCATCCGCCCTGATCTCCAGAAAACAGCAGCCGTTGAAGCGTTCAGTGCACCGCGCTCTGTCAAGGAGCTCCGTAGTTTTCTGGGGCTTTGTTCCTATTTCCGCCGATTTATTCCTAAATTCGCCGACGTCGTGTATCCACTGACATGCCTGCTATGAAAGGACACCCCATTTGAGTGGAGTTCGGAGTGCTACTCTTCTTTTCGTCAGTTGAAGTTCCTGCTGACGTCACGACCGGTTGTTCAACACTTCAGTCCTTCAGCTACGACGGAACTTCATACGGATGCCAGTGGCGTAGGTATTGGGGGCGTTCTAGTTCAACGCTGCGGTGACCACCAACACGTGATCGCATATGCAAGCCGCTTATTAAGTAGGCCCGAGCAGAATTACATTGTCAGCGAACAAGGATGCCTCGCGGTAATATTTGCGGTTCAGCGGTTTCGTTCTTACCTGTATGGACGCCCCTTTACAGTGGTCACCGATCAACACTCATTGAGTTGGCTTGTGAATCTTCGTGACCCTTGTGGCTGCCTTGCGCGCTGGGTGCTCCGGCTCCGGTCGACGACACGCTGATGCGGACTGCCTCTCGCGTATGCCACTTAGCACTACGGACTGTGACGCCGACGACTTCGATCACTTCGTGGCTTCTGTGTCGCCGCGTTTTCCAGACTTCGACTGCTTCAAAGCCAAACAGCGAAAAGACGATAAATTAACACCGCTCTTCACCGCTACTACCGCCTCGACGGCAGCAAACCATTTCTGTGTACGTGATGGACTCCTGTATAAGAAGAACTTTTCCGGCACTGGCGCACGTTTTCTTCTAGTGGTACCGGAGAGCCTTCGCACAGCGATTCTGAGTGCTATGCACGACGACCCTACGTCTGGCCATTTGGGTTTGGCGAGGACGCTCTACCGGATTCAGGAACGCTTTCATTGGCCTTGAATGCGACAGTCTGTTGAGACGTATGTGGCCAGCTGTATGCAGTGTCAGCGCCACAAACGGCCATCTACTGCTCCAGCTGGTCTCCTGCAGCCGATCCCCCCTCCAAGCACGCCTTTCCAACAAGTGGGCATTGACTTCGTAGGCCCATTTCCAAAATCAGCCAAGGGAAACCGTTGGATAGTTGTTTGTGTCGACTACCCCACACGCTACTGTTAGACGGCGGCCGTGCCATCCGCAACTGCCACTGGCGTTTCAACATTCCTGCTGCAATATGCGATCCTGCGACATGGTCCGCCTCGCGTGATGATCAGCGACCGTGGTCGACAATTCACAGCGGACCTTGTAGAGGAGCTGCTTCGTTTGTGCGAATCCAACTTGCGTCACTCGACACCATACCATCCTCAAACGAATGGGCTTACGGAGCGCACCAACCAGACAATTGTAAACATGCTATCTATGTATGTTTCATCCGACCACAAGAACTGGGATGACGTACTGCCTTTTATCACGTACGCGTTCAACACCACCAAGCACGAGACTACCGGCTATAGCCCTTTCTTCCTGCTGTACGCACGGCCACCCCGGTACAAAATCGACACTGTTTTCCCCTTCTGTAGTCACAAAAATCCCACTGTCGCCGAGACTCTCTGCCTCGCCGAAGAAGCTCGTCGTATTGCTCGTTTGCGCACTTTGGCACCGCAGGACAGATCAAAAGGACGCTACGACATTCGCCACGGTCCGGTAACCTATCGCCCTGGTGATTTAGTCTGGCTGTGGACTCCAGTACGGAAACGCGCGTTATGCCAAAAGCTTTTGGCCACCTACGATGGACCGTTTGTTATTATTAACAGACTCACCGAAGTCACGTATAAGATAGCTCGGCTCACGGCGAGTGGTAGAAGAGCTGCCAAGACACAAGTGGTCCATGTCGCCCGCTTGAATTTGTTCACGTCGAGACAAATGGATTGACTCGCCCGGCGGGCTTAGTCTGCGACGAGAGGAATGTTACGCATGAATAAAACGAAGACCAGTGAACGTGCTTGCGGTCCCGAGTGGGGGAAGGAAGAAGAGAACGACGCTGAGTTGGTCAACCAGCTGGCCGCTCTTGCGCTCACCTTAGCGACCTAAAGTGAACGGTCCCCTTCATCCGTAATGGTTATAAACGGTCTCGTTCGCGCGTAGAAATATGAAAAAGAAAGTGAAGAAGTAATTCGCGCCGAGTATTCAGTTTGGTAAATTTAAATAAATCCCGCAGCCTCCTAATGCATCCCAAAATGTCATTGCAAAAGGACTTCTGTCAACTCATCAAGCGTCTCGTCGCAGTAAATGTGCACTTCTTAATTCACCTCTTCAGGCCTGAATTGAGGTCTGCGTGATGAGGTCGATGGAAACGTAATCGCTAATCTAGTCGTTTCATGAATCGGATGATGGAACTGTTCTAGTGAACAAGCGGTCCTGGGAAACAGCGAGTGAACAGTGCGCTCCGCGTAACATTGATCACTTCCAGGCAGTTAAAAGCATGGGACCCTGCTAATAAATTCTCTTTCTTCATTGGCCAAACCTGGAGAGAGGCCTTCTAAGATGAAGCTTTAGCATTTTTCCAGCTCGAGTGCCTCATATTGAAATATTTTTAAAGCACAAGCATGTTTTTCTGAGTCAACATCAAAACGTTTGGGAGAGAAATTTCGATGGAAAAAAGCTAAATTCAATTAACTTTATGAAGAAAAATGTTCATGGCACAAAAAATTGTGAGAAATCCGTTTCCAAAAAAAGAAAGAAAAGGAAAGTCATGTAATAGAAAGTCATGTAAGTTTGGCAAATTCACAACTGTGCAATCAGAAGATATATCATAGTTCTGCAAGCTGCAACTGTAACGGCATCTCAAGCGGACAGATGTTATGTGTATAGTTAGAGCTTATATGAAATCGTTACAATGCTCACGAGCGTTTTTCACATGTCGTGCTCTATAATTAGTGATATAGTTTAGAGTTGTGTATTATACATTGAATTCGTCCACTTTTGATGTATCATTAGTTGTATATAGAGAATTATGATGCCTTTTTCATGCCTGAGTTACGCTGCTGCCCAGCTTATGCACGCGTTGATTTGAAATATTGCAGTGTTTTCATTAAAACAATATAGCAAAAATTTTAAGTCCTCCTTAGACTGTCACTAAGCTTGGTTGTTTCATTTTTAAATACAACAATTTTGTCAAAACTTTCGCAACGGCAGTTGAGAAAAATATGTCTCCTTTTATGAAGTCCTGACCCGAAGCTTCCTCCTTAGTTCCTTTCCTGAGTAAAGTTGCGTTCACCAGTCCGGCAGCCTGAAAATGAAAGGCTCAATTAAATCGCTTGCCTTCCTTTACGAACCAGGATACTACTGGAACCACATCTCATTTTCGCGGCGCCTAATAGTGTGTGTGCAGTATTTTTATTCGCGATCCCACTCAACCATAGCATCTAACTAAAACTGAACGCTGCGAATCCGATGTCCTACAACACTCGCCTAACTTTGGCAATACTTAAGCAAAACGATGGTTACTTTGGTCCTTCTCGGCACATTTTCGTATGGTGGCTCCTGGTAATTAACATGAATACAACCGCTTTTAAATACAAGTACCAGAGGTTATCAGCCCCTGGGGCCACTAGGCTTTCGTCGTCACGTCAGTAGTGTCATTCGTTGATCGTCGGAGTGTACCAGGAGATGTCATGCAGGAACGCCATACTTCGGCGAATTGTGGCACCTCCGCGCGCTCTTGCGACGATCTAAGTTGAATGGACTAAAGATATCAACACATAAAATTTAATCCTCGGCACGCATACAGATTCCCTCTTGAGGTATCTTCGCTTGGGCGTTACCCCATGAACGGACAAAACAAAAAAAGATGTCGCATTGTGAACCCGTCTGTGCCTTTTTCTTGTGTTTATTGTTCCAGTGAGTGCATACCTGTCGAATAGGTTCTCGAAAAATGTTTTCTGCTTTATTTTATTACGCATTTTATGGGAGGATAAAAGAACTCCAATATGCGGATGATGTATATTGAATGTGGTTTGAAATATTGTTACGGGGATGTGGGGAGTATAGAAAGACTTTATTTACAATATATACACAAGCAGAGTCAGTCGAGTTAAAAATGGCGGACCAGCAGCAACATACAGAAGCCCGAACCTCGCGACTTGGTGTCCTTTGCGTGCGCCTAATGTACGATACACGGGGGCTTTCCATTTGCCGCAGTCGCTAGGTTTGGATGCCGTGCGCTGGGGCTTAGCAGCGCAACGCCAAAGTCACTACGCCACCATGGTGGGTTAAATGGATAGTTCGGAACAGGGCGTAAGTTTCTGCAATAGTGTACACGTTTCCTATTTTATGTACTGGAGCAAATTTGTACGTGAGGAGAAAATCGCTAAATAACATCAAACCAAAGAAGAAATACGTCAATCGGGCTTTGCGACAATTTTTAAAGCAAACATTTTGAAAACAACACAGAGTACGTAGAAAGTGAAGGGAAGAAATCAAACGTTCCGGTTAAACAGGCAGGCAAATCTATATAGGTCTCACAGCCTGCAAGTGCGCCATACAATTGCATTGCAAACATGTAAAGAACAACGTTCCCGTAAATGTACACGTTACTTCAGTAACCTCTTTATGTCTAAGTTTAGGTGTTCGCGATGAGGCAGATATAGAAGTAAACGTTAATGCACTCCTTTCGTGCATCGCCTGATTGAACTGTTGTGCTGAACAGGCGTTTCTGCAAAACAGCCAGTGAACAGTGCCTTCCCGGTTAGATTGATCGTTTCCGGGGAGAACAAAAACGCGGGCGCCTGATAATGAATCCGTGGAGCCGCGGTATGTCAATTCTTATCAAATGTGTACGGTGAAAATTGCTGAGAATTTTGCGTATAATTCGCTTTGCCGCAATACAGTATCTTGGTCATAAAGGAAGAACATTGGCTTGACATACACGTATTTGAGTGCACGAGAAATCTTTCAGTTTCAGTGGCATGCACCATTCGAGCGCTGATAAGTCACATTATGAAAACTGTAATGTACTGCTGCGAAGTATAGACATTCGCTCAATGCGCAAGAGCAGAAGTACGTGCCACCTCAACAAGAATACAATATACAGACCAGTGTAGCAAGAGGAAAGATGAATGGATAGACAGAAAAATTATTGACTTATATAAATATTAGGAGGGGAGAATGTCAAGGGCGGGTCCTCCATTCCAGGTCTCTGGTGGCCACCGCTGCTTTCCCCATCTTGATCTAGTAAACCAATTTGGGTCTCCAGGTCAACTCGGGCGTGGACGGCTAAAAGTATAAGAGGGGATTGTGCCTCCAACGGGTTATTTTGGCATTTCGATACTATGCTGTTGCGTGGGACGCGACTCGAACCACGGACATTCCTTTGTATATTTATTCGGATTTATGAGATCCAACCAACCCAAATATTGGTGTCTATTCATCTGCGACCCGCCGTGGTTGCTCAGTGGCTATGGTGTTGGGCTGCTGAGCACGAGGTCGCGGGATCGAATCCCGGTCACGGCGGCCGCATTTCGATGGGGGCGAAATGCGAAAACACCCGTGTGCTTAGATTTAGGTGCACGTTAAAGAACCCCAGGTGGTCAAAATTTCCGGAGTCCTCCACTACGGCGTGCCTCATAATCAGAAAGTGGTTTTGGCACGTAAAACCCCAAATATTATTATTATTATTATTCATCTGCAGTTCTCTAAGGTTGCGTACCTCTTGCTCTTTCAGTAGCTTATGCAATGGGGCATACTTTAGTCTTGTCTTACGTTCATGGTCTAGTATAACGCGAGCAGTGTGTGGTTCGTATTCCTGGTACACGTCGTTTTTCGTTCGGTTCGTTAAATCACGAGCCGATGGTGGCGCCCGCTCATTACCTGTGATACCGTCATGGTCTGGGCCAGGCACGTATCCGGGATAATTGTTCGGGGTGAGAGCCCAACCCAAGGTCATCTTTCTATGCAAATGATGGAGGGGTACCTTTACTAGCACAATTGTAAATAATGTTCCCCGTTGGCCATAAAGACGCGTAAACCCGCAAAAATGAAATGAACTAAGGTGTATCTGACAGGTGCCCCTGTCAGATTCACATCTCCTTCACTTTACAATCAAGGTACCACGTCAAGCAGACTCGTTCAGGGAACAAATGCAGGAAGAACACTGTCAAGAAGTAAGCAAGCGAAACTGTAAAATGAAGATTTCTAGTAGCATTCTTGAGTTAGCTCTGGAAAAATTATACATAAATGCAGATTTGCACAACAATCACAGTTCTTTTGGATCCTTGGTTTACTGCTCTACCAAGTGCCAAAACAGACTCGTATTGTTATTAGGGAAGTTCGTAACGATGCGCGGCTGCCAGTCCCATACGACCGCGTAGAGCGCATGACGTTGCGGTTCTAGACGCAATGCGCCCACCGCAGAAGGTTTGAAAAAGACCCACATAAGCATAGCAGAGAAATGTGTACGTCAGGCTGCTCAACCGATAACTGTAGAAGCGTCATTCAAAACACACGGAATCATTCTCCACTTCTGGCGGCGTTTCTCTGCCTCCTTTTTAAATAAAAATATGTTGATCCATAAATATTTTCACAAACAACGGAGACATTTGTGAATTTTTGTTTTTTCTTCCTGTTTGGCTGTTGCCTCGGCTCTCACCCTTAGTCGACCACTCAATTTCTCAACTCCTTGCGACTCTTCTTTCCAGTTGTCAATTTCGGGCGAAACGTGATGTGGAATTAGACGACGTAATGGATGACATTCATATTGCTTATGAGTTTAATGGTCATTGCAAAGTTTGGTGACGGACGCGGTTTCGCGTGATTTTATTTTCCACCTTATCGAACCCGTAGCATGGGTATGTGGTTCTGAGGATCTGCCAGCGTCACGGAGAGCCGTCACTCCAGGAAATGATAAAGCAACAGGAAAAGTTAAACGGAACCATCGTTTTCTCCGGTCGCATACTGACCAGCTGAATACGAATTGAATCCCTTCCCTCGTCCGTGGATAAACCTAAACAAAGGTTGAACTAACGACGCAACATCAATGCGCGTGACCGTTGTAAGAGATGGTGATAATGGAACACATCTGGAGCTATTCTGAAAGGCATCGAATCGATGAGAAAACTGGCCTTCACACCCCAGGATATGCCGTTACTACCGCCGTCCAAGAGGAGTAAAATGGGCAGCAAAACGTTGACCGCCAAATAGCTGTCAAATTTCAAGATCGAGTTGGCAGCGCATCAGGAATGTGTGTTTGGAGTCGTATTGTGGACGGGAGCGAAGGGGGTATGCCATGTAATTTCGGGGGGTGGGGGGGAAGGCGCCGGCCTACCCAGCACCCCTCTTGGGTACCTGCCTGGCGTAAGCACCTAATTATGGCATGGTGGTTTTCGCTTGTCGATGATTATTATTGGCAAACTTTCGGTAATCTACCATGTAGAAACATTCTACAGGGCTCTTGTGAATCAGACAGAACTTAGGCAGTGGTATGGATGCTCGCGATACTCAGCATGGATTTATGGATGCTCGCGATACTCAGCGACATGCTTTTTTTTTCTTTGAGGTGGAGTAGGGGGCTTTGGGGGTTGGTCTCAATGACGCAAAGGTAAAAATGTGATCGACGAATACCTTACAGATTTCCCAATTTTAAATATTATGCGTTCTGCCAGACCACATAAACCAATACTGGTTATGAAAGTATAGGTATGCTCTGTTTGTTCAGAAATGGAAACATTTTGCTTACCTTCTCACTTCGCATGCTCATCGAGATAGTGGGTGAGAATTGTGGTCTACAGAGCCATCGCACCGACAAACAGCACATACACCCATGGACACGCACCTACACATATTCAAGGAGGTTTGTTGATATTTACACGAGCCAAATACACAAGCGCGGCCAAAGTAGGAATATGTCATTGACACTGCAAGAACACAAAGGCAGGTGAAAGGATAGTTAGGTAAGTATTCCCGCATAAAGAACATGCGGCACTGAGTGGTTGAAGTGTGCCAATGTTTGAGAAGAACTGTACGTAGCGAACTACGTGTTATTATTACTGTAACCAATCAAATTTTGCATTAACCTTGTAGTGCATCGATTGCTTTATTAATTAGTAACAATGTAATTCAGGTACTTTTCTTTAAATCGGCACAGTCCAACACTTCTACAACGTGCGCTGCTACGCCAAAGTGACCTATCTAATAAAGGAATTGATATCAGGTCTCGCCCAAATTCCTGTCTTTCAAACGTATTACGAAAGCCTCTACAATGAAGAGCACTGCAACCGATTTTCCTTACAACGCAGCAATTCAGACGTCTTGCACGGCTGAATTGATGATGATGACGTTGATGACGATGACGATGATAGTTTATTCGCATGCCCATTTAAGCTTGGCGATGAAAAATAGTCACCTAGCCTGCTTGAGTCAATCAGGTATGCTATACATGCTTTTCCTTTAAGCATTTCTTGTACACATCTCCTTAAACTATTTCTCTTCAAAAACTTCTATATCCACCTTGTACTGCTACCTAATGCTTTAATGGATCCGGTGGTATCAGGCTCTCTTCTGCTTTTCTTCACCAATACTGTGAACGTCTCTTGCTTACCTGGACTACTGACTGGTTGATGTTTCAGTCGAATTTAATTTCAAGCAATTATGGAATGTGTACGTTATCTACGGGTGTTATTAGTGAATCCCTTTCTATTGCCTGAGGATGTGCTGAGTGGTATCTATACTTTTTCGGCAGCGTACACATGCCTCTTCTTGCTGCGCGTATTTTCTCCGGTTTGTGTTTGTACTTAGGCAACCAGCTCGAATCTAAATGAGCCAGACACTGGCGATTGTGTTATAGTACAGACTGACCTTCTCATTTCTTTCTTCTCATTCTTCTAAATCTGCCAAGTACTTTTTCTTTCAGTTAGTTGTATCTAATTAACCATGCCTGTTCCTCTAAGCTTCCGTTTGACGACTCCCGCTTGTCTATTTACACTTTCAGTTGCGGTGTAATTAGCTGCCAGTTTTAATTACCTGTTCCTCCATTCTGTGTCCATGTTTTTCAGGTATAGGTACTTGTGAACTTTAGCAGCCTATTTATTTTGATTCATGTTCCCGAGTCTTTCTTCAAAACAAATGTCACTCTGTGCTTATCTGACTTCATAAGAGGCCCAACCCATATCACCATGCACGGCGTGATTAGCGGTTTTACCGAGGGCTCCCAAAGCCGACCGGCCTACCGATTTTCGGTTAACCTCTATTACCAAGTAGATATGCGAATCTAAACGTAAAACGACATTTGAAAAGGTTAGCGCTGACACCATGACTCCTTTCGATATTCAACGTCCCACCTCAATTTTATTGTGGCGTTTGCTAGTCAGCGTAGATCAAGAAGGGAAAATAATAAACTCCTCGACGGTCCGGATGACGGCGGCCCAGGTTGCGGAACAGGCCGCAAAACGTTGGCCTTGCTGCCCGATAGGAGAACGACGATATACAGTGACTCGAGATCGGCGGTCCGAGTATTCGCCAAGGGCATCGTCTCGAAGCCGGTCTTGCGGATTCTGCGGGGCAAGCAAATCAAGCAACACACAATCGTCTGGTTCCCTGCTCACGTGGGAGAGATTAAGGGCGAGCCGTCTGACCTCAACAAGTCGGCCCACAGAGCTGCGCGAGGAGCCGTCGAGCGCGTAGCTATCGGGTGGCGCTGTACTGACGTTCGAAAGCGTTCGACTGCATATTTAAGGAGTTTCCTTATTGAATCGAGAGTACAAGGGGCTAAGATTTCAGCATTTGCATTTGGCGGAAACTATAGTGCAATTCCCGCAGTCATGCTGCGCAATATCCTCGCGGCTGAGCATGCTGCGAGCCGGAAAGCCGGCGCCCGTACTTTTCTTCCAATAATAAATTCAGGTCGAGCGGCATGCGTATAAAAGATAATGAGTGCCTCTCGCGATACTTCTTCGGTTCTATAGGGCGCAAGTGCAACCACGCCAAAGCACTCATCTTCAACTTGTTTAAATCTCGTCCTTCTCATTGTCATTGTGAGGCTGCCGACCTTAGTATGCTAATTTTTGAGTCCATTCACCGTACCTCACGACAGATCATTTCATTCTATAGTGTGCATCTAGCGACTTCTCAGCGTCGCTGCTGGTGTTCTCACAAGACTACGATGGAAAATGAACGACGCAGATCTTGAAAACGAGTTGTAGAGATTATAAACAACATGGGAACGGCTGCACTTGAGCACTAAAAATCCAGGCTAGCCACTTTATTTATAGTATGTGTGCAGCAGTATTAAATTAATTAAAAGTAAGAACAATGAATAAATTTTATGTTGAGGCTCAATTAGACTGGGGGCTAGTAATTTGTCTCGGTACTCAGTGGCATTCATAAATGAAGTAAACGGGGTTGCTTACTTTTTTTTCAAAAATGTACAACTCTTACACAGTAAACACAAAACGCCAACTTTGGGAAGCTCGTGAAAATGCTGAAACTAGATAACGGATATTTTATCAAGTCATGTTCGAGGCTGTCCCACCAATAGGATGAGGGTACTTCATTTCAATTTCAGCTCATTTCAGTTTCAACTTCAACTTTCGTTTAAAGTATTTGCTTTCAACTAATTTGGACCACACCTAAATTTGCGAACAAGGAAAAATAAAGCAAAAAAAGGGAAGCCCTAAACGAGCTCTTCTGCATCTGACTTAGTTCCTGTCCTCGATATTTTGTACACTCGGGCGAGAATGGTAATGTGCCATTGTATCACAAAACTAAAAAAAAGGGATCAATAGGATATAAACATTGATGTACTATAGCAAAATGAACTTTAATTTGTTACCGACACTGTGTACATCAATATTACTTTGGAAAGAGCTGTTCTTGGGATGCCTAGAAGAAATTATTTCGCGAACTACATTATCAGTTCATGTATACTCTATATTCATAATTTCCCTCGCAGGGGCGTCTGCGTCAGCAAGCGTTTGGTGTGGCGACACCAAATACTCGAGCACACAAGGGTTGGACCCTCCCGCGTCTAACCGTGAGCGGCTTAGCCGTGTACGGTCAAAAGGGGATCCTGGGGGTCGAGCCCATGCTGAGTGTGTGAACCTTTAAGCCCCCTCAGCGGAAGCAGCTCATCCCTTTGGCCTCATCGTAACCTAGACGGCACCACCGGTCTGACTCATTTGGGGGAAATCGGTAGTAGTCTTTTCCTATCCTCCTCTCTAATCTTTATCTTTCTCTCTCACTCTTAGTCGTCGCGGTCGTCTAGTCCGTTCTGCATTACTTCCGATTTTCTTGGCAGCTAGGGTTAACCCTGTGTGAGTAGCCTACCTAGATTATGTCATTTCCGCTTATAGTGGTAAAGTACAGCTGGCGTTTGCAGAACTTGTTTCACGGGTCTTGCAGCATCTCCTTGTAGGACTCCATGATGGGTGGCTGGCGTTGCTGCCGAAATCTTCACATATTCTTATGGCTAGTTCCTTCACTCTACTCTGTCATCGCCCTCAATGAAGAGGGCGTACCGACCGAGGATGTGTTCTAGGACTTTGGAGTTCAAAGACCAATCTTTCCATGATTCCACGTTATTCACTGTGAAAAATCTGATAAACAAGTACGAAAAATCTCCCCTTTTATAGTTTCCGTGTCTTTCAGACTCTTGGATCAGGCTACGAAGGATCAAGGATGGCAAGTGATGTCCTCTAGGAGCTCCAAAAAGCTACCCATTCTAGTGTCATTTGGGGACGTGTAAGTCCGAATAGTCCCTCACCATACTATGAACACCACACGCAACGCTGTCTCAGATGATGACTTGCTCAAGCTGACAGAGATGGTGGTGTCAAAGGTCTCATTTCCAAAGACGAGATCTTCACGTCAAACACATTTACACAATAACCAGCCATACGGCGGAACCAGCGCCTAAGGAGCGGCGAGACTCTCGCGATCGCTCCAAAAAGGAAAAAAAAAACCGCGTCACGGCGGCTAGAAAGGGTGCATGAGCTACTGTTTGTTTCTTAAACACACAGAACTAAACACATTTATCATAATGGAGACACAAAAACTACAGTGGAATGTTAGAAGACTCTTGATAACCTTTACGATATTAGAAAACTTCTGCACAAACATACTCCAACGTTATTGGGTGTTCTAGAGACACACTAAATACCTACAAACACTAACTTTGTTCTCAATAACTCCATCTTCCGAAGAGACCGCATCGAGGTTAACGCCTCCGGTGGTGTAGGAATATTTGCTGTCAAGTCTGTAGCTTCACCACACGGCACCCTTCAAATGTCTCTCGAGGCAGTATCAGTTGGGATATCTTTTTAAAAAATTCGTCACTGTGTTCTACGTACCTACCTCCTGAGATCATCTCAGAAAAAGCAATTTCTATAATCTTATTGATGAGCTTCCGGATCCCTACGTACTCGTGGGTGAAAATAACGCCCACAACATAATGTGGGGAGGCTCTCGATACGACATAAGAGGTCGATTCATTTATACTTTGCTCTTGACTTCCAGTGCCTGCCTGTTTATTGACAAGGAGCCAACGTATTACAATCTTTGTCATAACTCGTATGCCTCAATAGACCTATCCATTAGCACTCCGTCATTATTCTCTGATTTAGAACGGCATGTAATCAAAAATTTATTTGGAATTGACGACTTCCTAGGAACACTACGCCTAGTAACACAACATGACTCGCCTCCGCATGTCCCTCGCTGGAACATAGCCAAAGCTAATTGCAAACTTTTAAAGGAATCCACGTACATATCACCAGATTTTATAGTATACAGTATAGTATAGTATAGTATAGTATAGTATAGTATAGTATAGATTATAGGTAATTTTAGCATAGATCATGCGGCATCGCATTTTACCGCTTTTATCATTAATGCAACAGAAAATTTCATTTGTCAAACAGAAGTTCTTTCATGTAAAACACAGGTCCCATGGTGGACTGTGCAGCGCAGACTGGCAAGAAATAACAAAAGCGTGAGGCTGACTGCGTCGCTGCCGGGCTGCAGAAAACTTCATCATCATCATCAGCCCGGTTACACCCACTGCAGGGCAAAGACCTCTCCCGTACTTCTCCGACTACCCCGGTCATGCACTAATTGTGGCCATGTCGTCCCTGCAAACTTTTAATCTCATCCGCCCACCTAACATTCTGCCGCCTCCTGCTACGCTTCCCTTCGCTTGGAATCCAGTCCGCAACCCTTAATGACCATCGGTTATCTTCCCTCCTCATTACATGTCCTGCCCATGCCCATTTCATTTTCTTGATTTCAACTAAGATGTCATTAACTCGCGTTTGTTCCCTCAGCCAATGTGCTCTTTTCTTATCCCTTAACGTTACACCGATCATTCTTCTTTCCATAGCTCGTTGCGTCGTCCTCAATTTAAGTACTCAATTTAACTATTTAGGCAGAAAATTTCATAATATATTAACAGGTAAAATCACAAGGAATGCGGACCCCGAGACAGGCAAGGAGGGACAGCTAAGAGAGGATACTTTTGGCCTTAACATCCTACACTCAAGAGGCTAAAGTATACAATGGCCAAAAAAAAGCTAACGGGGTAGCAAATCCAACCATTGCCTTTATTTGACGACAAAGAGAATAATACCTTACAAAACCAGGCTAATTCATTGGGCGAACACTTCGAACATATATCACGCTCCTTGCATTACACAAAACCAGTCCTTAAATATAAACAAGTAACTGAACTGAAGTCACTGGATCGTCAAGTGCGACTAAGTCAACCACACAGCTCTCCTTTTTTCATTGGCGAGCCGGGAGCTGCCTAGAGCGCATGTAGAATCTCTGCACCAGGAGCTGATAGAATCATGTAGAACATGATTCAAAACCTTCACAACGACACACAAATGAGTGTTCTGGAACTTTTCAACTCTATCTAGGCTGCCGGATATCTCCCATCCTCATGGAAAGAAGCTATTGTTATTCTCGTCTTGAAGCTAGGTAAAGACTTTCTCTTGGCTGCAAGATATCGCGCGATAACTCTCATAAGCTGCCTTTGGAAGTTTTTCGAAAAATGCTTAATTGTGGACTGATACATTTCATTGAACTGAACAACATGCCTGATCCCTATCAGTGTGGCTTTAGAGAAAGGTGGTCCACAACTGATAATCGTGTGCGCATTAAAAGAAATAATTGTGATGCATTTGTACATAAACAGTTTATATATATATATATATATATATTGCTCCATGCCGAGAACGCGTACGACACACCGTGGCTTTACGGCATCTTGCGAGACTTGCCGATAATGGAAATCCGTGGAAATATGCTTAAAATAATAGAAAGCTACTTGTCCAATCGTACCTTCCGCCGGAAAATCGGGAAAATATTGTCACGACCACTTATACAAGAAGCTCGTGTACTCCAAGGAAGCGTGCTTAGCTGCACGCTCTTTATCGTGAAGGTAAACACGCTTCGTGCTTTATTACTGCCAGCTATCTTTTATTCCGTCTATGTAGAGCTCATACAAATCGGTTTTAAATCCTGCAACCTTGCAGTGTGTGGGAGACAAGTACCACAGCGCTTGAAGAAAGTGTCCAAATGGGCAGACAAAAACGGTTTTAAAGTGAATCCTAACAAAAGCACTAGGCTGATTGGAAAATGGCTGATTGCAGATCGCAATATCAAATGTATGTCAGCAAAATACCTGTGAATAAAGAGCATAAGTTGTTAGGCATTATCCTGGACTCAAAACTAACTTTTATTCCACATATAAAGTATCTCAAATGACATGCCTAAAAACAATGAACTTACTCAAAATTTTATCCCACATTACATGAGGCCGCGCCAGGAAGTGTTTAATGAATGACATGTCCTACACACTTTCGTAATTGTCCCTCTGTAAAAAAAGTTTTCACTGCGCGTGAGGGAGCTTAGCGTTGATATGGATTTCCCGCTACTCGAACATAGCTTAATGCCTCCAGGTAAGCCGATACCGCCTAGCGAGTGGCAGCTGATAAAATGTGATTATATATATATATATATATATATATATATATATATATATATATATATATATATTTGAAAAGCTAAAGCACGCTCCAGAGCTCGAAGTGCGAATGTATTTCCTGGAACTCAAGAGGAAGCACTCCTGCACAGTGTTCTACTCATACGCATCGAAGTCACATGACGGGGTGTCCTATGCAGCCGTTGGACTGTCCTTCTCGGAATCTGAGGCTCTACATCCGGAAACAAGTATCTTAACGGTTGAGGCCTATGCAATATTGTCGGCGAGGAAGCATATAAGTAAATTAAAACTACAAAAAGAACTTGTCTATACAGACTCCCTAAGTCTCCTGAATACGTTGTTGTCACTCTATGAGTGCGAAAATCCCGTACTTATCGAGCTCTATTCCGTCCTATGTAAAACTTGTGTATCCAACTAGCACGTCACTATATGACTTCCCCTATACACCTTCCCCTGATTTATCTGACCTGTTGCTTTGCAACTGTCATAGAACAAGTTGCTATTAATCGGCTTATTACCAACGCGGAAGACAATAATCCATTTCCCGACATCATATTTGGCTTCAGGCGCCACCTGTCGACGCAGGGCATCACGCTCGAATTGCAGAACGATGTCGTGGACCCCCGCTGTGTCGAGGCAACCAGGGTTGTCCTGGGGCTTGATTTCAGCAAAGGATTCGATGGTGTCTCGTAATCCGCCATCATGGCAAATCTAAATTCCACCGACCCGGGTTCCAGCGCATACAACTTTGTCCAGGTGGTTTCTGACAATGTTCACGGCAAAGCTGACCGTCGGTGGACTTACCTGTGAGTGGATTTATCTCCTTATGCAGGGCACACGTCAGGGCACACGTCTTGGAACGCCTGCTTCAACTATTGTGGTGGCGTCGTCTCTTTGCACACTCGAAGTATCAGAAAAAATGCTTGTTTTACAATTCCGCCATTTTCTTCGTTTGGTGTTAGATTTTGCAAAAACATGCCTCTTTTTCAATGGGAAGTTTAAGAGTTCAATAAATGATTATAAACTTAATCTAAGAGCAAGAGGGTTTTTTTACCTATGACTTCCATCAACATTCGACTGCCGTGGCTGGCAATTCAAACGCTCGCCATGTGTTATGCTATAGCCACAGTGGCAGATGAATAAATTGAACAATTTCAGTTTTCAATTGAACGTGCAGATTCCTTTTCTTGGCCGTTACGTATGTAAAACTTGGAATAAGTTTGTTATTGCAAAAAAGATTTTGGTCCTTTACTGAAGAAACCAATTATTGTGTATAGTTGAAATGCAGAATATTTGTGTTTTTCATCTTCGGGTGATATGTTCTTGCAAGTAGTGTGATATTTCATTTCTTGTAAAGGTAGTAATCACAGTGGATATCGTTATATGGGTTTAGACACTAATATATGTTATCACAATTACATTAGAGACTGTTATAAGAAACATGCAAGGCATGGATGTTTCTGCACACTTGGTCAGCTGTGACCTTGCAAGAACCGTTTGTACTTTAAAAATTCAAAGATTCACAGGAAGGGATGCAAATGGCTGACTTCGATGCACAGTTCTGATTTACTTTTCTTTAACGTGTGCTCTTCTACTCTTTCGTCCCCACGAGAGCAGGCTGTTTGCCTACTTTTTGCATTATTGCATGAGTTTTACAGGACGGTGGAGGACGGTACGAAGTCACAGTGCAACTATAGCAAGCGAATAATTTACTTAATTTACTAACTGCAGAATTAATTACCGTTCAAAGCAAATGGTTTTACAGCTGCAGTTACGATACAACATCCGCAAAATATTCAATGTTGATTGGTTTTTGTGCAAGGAAAAATATCCTCCAGAGAAGAGAAGAAGAGATGCAACTTAACGTGCATGAAATATTTGAAGACAAATATAATGGCGCTGTTTATTCAAGCCACAGATTTAATGTACTGAAAAGAATTCCTTACAATATCCTACACGTTTGCCCTGTCAAATTTAATAAATAAGGGAGGTAACATAACCATTCAAGATGCATCGCTAAATTCACGCTTGAAATCTGACAAGAAAGTGCAACTTAACGGTACCGCGTTCAGCACAATGTTGAAACTTCGGCTACTTTGCTGTCTTGTCATTTGCGCCCGCCGAGGTTGGAATTATTTAGGCGGTTCCAAACGTGCGTTTTTTGTATGCTATTGAATAAAAGAAAATTGTGAAGGCCCCAAAAGGCCATGTCGTCTTGTGGCAGCTCGCAAAGGTGTATGAAGCAAACGCGAACGTGCACTTCATTTGCTGCGCAGCGTGTCAACGAACGCATAGAAATGAGAGAGTAGAATCTGCGGTACAAGTTTTTATTTTCCCGTCGCGTACATACTTAATTCGGCAATCCACTTCTCCGCGCACTGCACTTGTTGAGCGAGACGCCATTTCCCTAAACAAACCGGCGAAGTAGCTTTCCGCGCAATTTCGACGGAAAATCGCAGCGAGCCCTGCGACGGTGCGATGTGCGACCAACTGGTTGGTCGCAGTCGAAAATTGGGGGGTCGGCGCTGCGACTGCGACTTTCATCGCAAACACGGGAAATCGCAATTTCGGTGCGGCGAAAATCGGATGATGTGAAATAGGCTTAACAGGTGTGAAGGGACATTTGCTGCTAACTGAAGGAATCGCCCACGCGGAAGTTTACTGGCTCTTCTACACCCAGACCTGAGCTTTCCCAACGAGAACAGCATCGCTGAAAGCTGGGGGAACCACTGAATAATCATTGCGCTCCTCACCCATTTCTTGGGCAGGACGATGGACCTCTGCGTATAAGAACAGAACTAGGTAACGTAGTTACTCAGCCTAGCTTTAGGTACCCTCTACTGATTCGTAGTGGTCATTGAGAGACGCAGCTGGTCGTGCACAGTGCCCACAAGTGTCTCTTCCACGCTGGAATTGCAGTTACAGTGGCAGAGCAGCGGGAGAGATACTGTACTGTGGACGCCAAGCAGCATGTGAAGAGAGTGATCACCAAGAGCTCGTGATGCGCTCGTTTCCCCGCAAAACCCGCCTGTCTCCCATTTGCATCACTTCGCGCCAAGCCCGTGCAAATTTTTCATCCTTTTGACACAGTAGGAGCGGGTTCCACAGGGCTCATATATGTTAAAGGTGAACCTGTTGTGAAAGCCCACGTTGTCATCCTTACGTGTGCCGTAGTACGAGCGATTCATCTGCAGCTTGCATGTGTTTGCGCTGGTTACTCTCCAGATGTTTTTAGCCTATTCTCTTCTCACCGCGGCTTCCCTCGTGTTGTTTAGTCTCACAATGCTTTATGTTTTAATTGGACTTCGCGAGAGCTTCGTACGTTATATGAGCTCTTGCGAGGTAGGGCAGCTCGAGACTATTTTCTTGCGTGATCTCTAGTAAAAGTTTACAGAAGAACGCGCTCCTTGTTGGGTTAGCTTCAAGGAGGGCATGGTTCGATCTGTCAAGGACCGTCTCAGAAATGCTCTGGGCACAACGTTCATCAATTAGAAGCAGGTAGCTACTGTCTTAACGGAAGTCGTAACCACCATATATAGTCACTCGTTAACATATCTCTATGCTACAGCCGATGATCCAGAAGTGTTAACTCCCGTTCATTTCTTGCACGGTCAGAGGCTCACTCTCCTTGCCAATTTAAGAGCACTCGAGGTTGAACACAAGAGGCATACTGAGCTGCTTGAAACGTGGATTCGACGGCAAGAAATTAAAGAAACAAAGCTTCCGGAAGGACTGGTATAACGAGTACTTGGGTTTGCTCAGAAATGGCCATATTAGACCCGCTATTGAATGATAAAAATCTGCCAAGCATTCGCTGGAAGCTGGTAAACGTAATGAATACTTTTCCTGCTGCCGGCTCGGTGGTACGTGCCTGTCGCTTGAGATTGTCGAACGGCCAGGTAGTCTCGCAAACAGTGCAGCGTTTGTACCCTCTAGAAATGCGTCCCTAGCACATCTCGCACAAGGAGTGCTGAAACGCCTGTTTCAAATTATGTTGTAGCGTCGTCTTCTACGCTGTGCGCTGTGCGAAAAATAGGTTTGGAGGAGCTCGCGTGCCACCAGGAATGCGGTGCACAAGCACTAGGGAAAAGAAAAAGACCCGAAGTCGAGATGACGCATTGTGTCTATGTCTGAAGGCTTGTCTGTCCCCGATAAGGATGACTGCTCTTTCTTCCGAAAAGGCTCTCCCCTGTACAGGGCTTTTCTTTCCCCGTACCTATTGAATCTACGTTCCAGCTTCCTGCGAAGCTGCCATCCATCCCCAATATCACCCACTTGCCATGCGCGGATGTTGTTAGCATCTGGGCCTGCAAAGGTTCTGATTGGGTCAATGTCATGGCCATTCAAGAGGCTTTTTACTCATTAGAGTTTCAGTTGGAGGGCATCTGATTCACTTGCTCACCAGTGAAATCTGAGTTTCTCGTAATTAGCAACAAAGCCAAAAGCCAAGTGCTCTGCTCAGGCTACTCCACCACTTATCGCCCTTGACATTCGTCACAACGGTGTCAGCCTTAATTAGGTGCAGATCATCGGCCTCTAAGAAAGCTGCTGGAGAACAACACGCACAATGGCGCATCTATCATTAAGGTGAAAACAGCGGTGCAATGGTGAAGCTTGTGCACTGCGGTGAATTTTGACAGATGGCCGAAGAGGCAATGTCCTAAATCCAAGGGCATGCGCTGAAGGACGCACGGGCGATGACTTGCAAGAAATTTATGCCTATATCAAGGTTAGAATTGAAAAAGCTACGTGCACCCATGATAAAGGTTACTATATGCCTTTTGATCAAGAGGTGCACGAACTGTGAGAATATGCCCTTTTATTGAACGCTACCATGCTAAGAGTACATTATTAACCTGTAGATAGGCTCTGGAACTTTGGTATAAATAATATTTTACAATAACTAAACTACACTCTTCCCGGTAGAAAAACACAACAGGAAATTTCAGTTCGCGTACTTTGGGACGTTCTGTTTCTTATATTCTGTTGTCTGACGTTTGTTGTCTCTAGTGTCATGTCCTGTAGTCGGACCCTCAGTACTTCTTGACCAATACTAAATTAAAATTTGAGAGAGACGTCTTTTGGGCTATGTAAGTTCGTTAGTGCAAAAAATGGAAACGAGAAAAGTAAAAAAAAAAAAGGTTTTCCACCGAAGATTCGAACTTGCGACCTAACGATCCCGAACCCTGTACGTTACTCTAAAAAACCAGAAGTGTTACCACTGACAAGTACATTGTGGAGTGCAAGAACATTAATTTTGCTTTACGACAAGCATATTAAATAACAAATTTAGAAATGGATAACGGTGCCTGGGGACACTGTTAGTGTTGTTACTGCTAGTTTGTACAGCTGTCTCTCGCTCTTTGCACTTTTGAGCGCGCAAATAATTTGTGTGTTCAGTGCAAAATAGCTACGTAAACATTCATAGTTAAGAGTTCATTTAGACAGCATACCGGTTTCACGCGGCAACGCTATGCCATAATATTTATACCTGAGCGACACAGCTTTTCACGCAACGTTCTGGAACAACACAAAACTTCTATTTTGCTTCGCAAAAGCTTGTGAAATATTCGGTCCATTGATTATGCCGCACTTATCAGTAAAATATATATCAGATTGTATGTAATCACAGATAACAACAAGTTATCGGAAGATGTGAAAATTTAGATCAAAGTCCTTTTTTCAAATTTCTATTGAGGCAATCCAAGAATGAAATAACATCTCAAAAATCAATAAATCATTGTTCAATAATATCAGGTACCTTACAAAGTGAACATTTATTTGAGAAAACAAAGGTATTCTATTTCCCAGCCATGCTGTAAATGGGAACATTTAAGCGTGTAATTGATGAGAAAGAAAGCTTCTTGTAGCAGGGTAGAATTGCATTTTTGCACTCTTGCAAGTACATGATGTCCTAGTAATATGGCGAATATTGATCGATTGAGCAGCACTGTGAAGAACCTCCACATTAAATCTACATCAATCTTTTTTCCTGACACAGCACATCCTTATTAGAAAAAGCCGGTTTCGCTCGAAAGGCGAAGTATCGACTGCCATAGCAAATTAGCGAGCAGCTATACGAACTAAGGATAGTCGTTTTATTGGCCGTGTTTACTGGTAAACATAGGCATACTAATTAAATTAACAAGCTTGGTGTCAAACGCGTACAAGCAAAGACGAAGACATCTCATTCAATGACAGAGGAAACACTCTGTCAAACCACTAGTGTGAGGAAGTGCGTAGCAGAAGCGAGCAAATTGACCTTTGTGCTGCATCTCGCATCAACGCGAACTAAGCCGCGAAAACACAGCGCACGGGATGACTCTGTCTCTGCCGCAGCTGGCTTTCAAGATACAGTCACCTGGGTGAGCGCACGCGGCCGCCAGGCACGCGGCCCTCTTCCCAGCCCTTACTCCGGAGCCTTGAGCGCAATGCAAGAAGGCGCGCTTCCGCCCCGCTTTCCTTGCTTTCGTGCACGAGATTGAGCGACGATGGCCGGCACAATTTCGCACGCTTTCACTCGCACATAAAGCATACGGCCCGTGGTGACGATTTGGTCGCCCTTGGACTTTACACGGAACCTCACGGCGACGGCAGAAATCCGCCTAGAAATTCCTAATAATTTCTATCAGAAATAGAAGGAAGAGGCAGAAAAGCAATCGAAAAAATCCTAACCCATGAACTCTCATAAACAAGGTCTAGAAAGAAAATTAGAAAACAAGATTAATTCTGGCTGGACATAAATCAGGTTAATTCACTAAGACTCGTAATATAAGGTGAGAGCTATTCCGACAAGAAATCCGAGCACTTCTTATGAGTTGTGAATGCGGAAGCATTAGTGTCCAGTTGAACGCCGATGAACGGTCCTTCGAGTTTTGAGCTGCGATTAATATACCACAGCAGTACGTGGTGCTCAAGCCACAAGAAGCAGTAGCCTGCGATTCCAACGTCGTATGCAACTGACGTTCTGCGAAATGACAGGTTGAGGAAGTAGCAGCGGCCACCAAGGCCGGCAGGCGCGCGCAGAACATAAGCCCAGTGAGGAGTGTGTGAGATATGCAGACCGCATAAGGGTTTCCGAGAGCGAAAGCGAGGGTGACATGCGCTCTCCCCTCACGCAATACCTGGTGTGGTATCGCGGCAGCAGGTGTTCCCTTTTTGCCTTTTCTGCTTCGCCGAGGCGCGACCGTGACGTAGCGCAGCAGCCCATTGGAACGCCGTTGCGGTCTGCTCGTGACATGGCGTCGCAGGCAATGGGAATATACGTGTCGTTTCGCTGACACAGGCCACATATGGCAGCTTTCTCTCTTAATAGCCTATTGTATGCTTTCGCATCAAACGAGAAACGCTCAGAGTAAGTGTCCCAAATACAAATGGACCAAGCATAACGATCCCGGACTTACTGGTAAAAAATATGCCGTTTCCTAGGTTCAAAGCCCGAACACCATATATTTTTAAAAAAATCTGTGATAACGTTGAACGTAAAGCCTTGAGCAGTGAAATACGCGAAATATAGAGAAAGGTTTGCTTTGACAAAGAAATTGTGGAGGCTTGTAGATATTCAAAGACGCTGCTGGACAAAGAAATTTGTGTAGCGATTATGCGCTGGAATGTGCTATATCGAGTAGAGTTCACCTAAGTGGCTTCATTAAAGGAGTGTGCCCTTAACTCGTCTTTTGTTTTTCCAGAATTGACAGAACCAAAAATATGATAGTCGGAGTTGTATCGATGTTGGGCTTATGCTTGGAGACGACTGCAATATCATCAGCCTATGCTAACACTTTTACCTCATTACCCAGGACATTACCACCACGAACATGGCTGTAGCTCAAAATGTCCGAACTGAGCGGTTCTAAATTTAGAGCGACCAGGGGCGGGGACATAGGAAATCCTTGTTTCAAGGAAAGACGGATATGAACGCGATCTTAGAGGCTACCATTCATAAGGAAACAAGTTGTACAATGACTATAGCAAAATCGAACTCCATTAGGCGCTCTGGAACACCGGTGTGTTCCAGTAGATAAAAGAAAAGGGAATGCCGGACCCGATGAAATGCTTTCACGGGGTTCCACTGAAGCGCTGCAACATGCTCCTAAGAAGTGGTGCAGTACTGCTGAGCTGTACGGGCAACGTGCATGTTAGATTGTATGAAGCTGTTTGTTATGCATAATTGATGAGGAACAATAACAATTGACTTGACAACTGGAAAATGATGCGACAAAATATTTTCAAGAAAATTGTAGTCAGCGTTTGAAAATGTAACCAGTCTATAACCCCCAACAGAACGTACGTTTTCTTGGTCAGTACTTTTAGGCATTAACTCATTGTGGCATCTTGTGTAACACTGTGGTAAAACCTCGAGTTATAAGCTCATTAAATATATATTCGGTCGAGCAGGCCATCAAATGGACCTAAAATATTTGCAAAACTCACCTGAAATTACGTCAGGACCGGGAGTTCTTAACGTAGGTGACTGATCAGTGGCAACCTATAACTCTTGTGCAGTAAAGCGACTGCTTATGACAGGACGGTCTTCGTTAGTTAGATGAGTTATTATTGAGGCAAAGTACTTTAATGGTTTGGTATACTGGTACCTAGAAACATGACACCCGCGTGTACACTTTAGTTAAAACGAAAGAAAGTTCGTTTAAATGATCACCCCTTGTTGATTATGATGACAATTTTAATACTGCGGCCCATGCTTATAGCAGGGGATTGGTCAAGAAGCAGGCGCTGCACATCTTGCGAACGCCAACTAGCTGTTCGAGATTATCACTGCTTCTTCAAGACAATTATCATAAAGATAATTATCATGCTCATTCTATGTTGCTTACCCACAGCAGGGGATCGGCCAAATGTGTGCGCATATTGATTAGGAACATGATTTCCATTCAATTGCTCCTGTCCACAACAGAGGGTTCGGGGGGGTCGGGGGGGGGGGGGGTAGGAATCTTGGTGATTTATTTCAGAAAGTCTACCACCCTCGTCATTTGCATGCTGAGCTCATCCCTCCACCCATGTACCTTTCATCGCGGGTTGACCACATTAGCAAAGTAGGGTGTACAGCTACTCGCACAAACCCATATATCTACACTCTTTCATACAAAACACTTCACGTGACTGGAACGCTCTTCCTGCCAATCTTGTTTCCATCACGCACCATGCTTTGTTCAGACAATCCTTAGTTGAATGTTTTCAATGTAACTAACTGTGCCATATTTCGAGTCATTTTATTTGTATCACGCTGTTTGTCTTTTATTTTGTTGTTATTTCTTGTATTCTGCCTTATTAGTTTTTGTATTACCGTTTCTTTTGTATAACTTTGTGTAACTTACCGTTCCTTTGTAACCACTGCCCTCTACAATGCACTTGCGTTTGAGGGTATTCGGAATAAATAAATAAATAAATAAATAAATAAATAGATAAATTCATGTCAACGCCTACTGTCTCTTTGAGGTAATCACCACGTCTAAAAGATGATCATGATTTGGATTCTATAGCAAATACCTGGTCGCGGGTGATCCGCCGAAAAGCCAGTACGCGTCTTGATTGTGATGTCAATGATGTTCATACTACGTCAGACACCCATAACGGTAGAGCAGCAAAGAAGCGAGAGCTACGTATTGTGCTAACCTTAACTAGCTTCTTATGGTTATCGCCTCATGTTGATTATGATTATGATTTTAACACTATCACATACCCTATACGGGAGACTGGCAAAGAAAGCGCTTGTACATTTAAAATAAACACCACTACATCACGTTGCTTAGCAAGGATACGCGAAAGTACTTGCGTTCCTCAGTATGGTTTTATGCAAAAGTCGGAGAAACACAATAGACAATCTTGTAGTACTTCATAAAACGCTTTGCGAAACCTTCGCTACGCAAAGCTTGGAACACGTGTGTTAGATCTGCACAATTTGCGGCCCCTACAGCCACTATGGTATGGTACGGTATGATGAACTTTATTTAGGTCCGGAGAAGCTCAGCCCATGCCTTCTGCTTATTTCGATATTAGAGAATTTGCCGATCTTGCCGCTTGAATTAGCCGTGCTGACAAGAGACAGGATAGTGTGGTCGTGTTTCGCAAAGCAACCTCGGCGACAGTTTCGAAGGAAGGAGCTCAGCAGTTGAAATTAACATGATTTGTGTTCAGTATTAACATATTCATAATTTTGTTAAGAGAAGTGTGTAATAATTTCACCTTGTGTATATAAAAAAGTGTCTTGTTTCACCAGTCTAAAAGTGAACGGACTAAATACCTAATTGCACTTTTTCCTCGGCGCATAGACCCATCCAAGGGCGCGTACCTACGCGTGCCGAACTGGATACGTCTACAGGCACTTTTTATTTGAAGAACAATTACTGGACGCCCGAGGCATAGTCCCGCCGCCATCATGGCCGTTGTTGTGGCTATGACGTTCGGTATAAAGTTCAACTGCGATAATAACGTGGACGGGGCCGTATGCGGTGGGCGCCACTGAAAGCCTGCGATGGTGAGCCGAGGCTGATGGCACGACCTCGCAGGCGCAAGAGAAGAAGGTGGTCAGGGAGCACGCCGCCTTTCATCCTCGCAGGGGCGTCTGCGTAAGCAGGCATGTGGTGTGTTGCGACACCACGTATCCGAGCATACCTGTTGCAAGATTCTTGAGCATATCATAGCCAACTATATCACTGAGTTTCTAAACAATATGAATGTATTAACCCCTTTTCAACATGGCTTCAGGAAGGGTTTTTCCACTGTTACTCAATTGGTCTCAGTCGTACATACTTTCGCATCTATTTTAGATAAATCCGGACAAATTGATGTTATTTTTTTGGACTTCAAGAAAGCCTGTGATTTAGTTCCTCACTCTAAACTCCTTTTCAAGCTTAAGACTATTGGGCTTCCAAACTTTATTGTAGATTGGGTTGCCGCTTACTCATTTAATCGCACGCAGTTTATTAATATAAACGATTACTGCTCATCCAAACTTCCGGTTACGTCAGGTGTTCCTCAGGGAAGTGTTTTAGGACCTTTGCTTTTTTTCATATATATTAATGACATTGTTGATGTTATCCCTGAACCTGTCGAAATAAGGTTATTCGCTGACGATTGCGTTATGTTTAGGGAAATTGATAGCGTAGACGATCAGGTGCTTCTAAATAATTGCATGAATAATGTTTTTCAGTGGTGCAACCAATGGGGTATGAAGCTAAACTCCGAAAAAACAGTGTACATGAATGTAACCAGAAAGAAAAATTACTTCTCTTTTCCATACACGCTATCATCTCACCCACTCAAAGAAGTCAGTGAATATAAGTACCTTGGCGTAACAATAACAAAGAATCTCAGTTGGAATAACCACGTATCTAACATATGCGCATCCGCCTTCCGTAATCTATGCTTCCTCAAATATAAACTTCGACAAGTCCCTCCATCCGTCAAGCTGTTGGCCTATAATTCAATCATTAGACCGGCCCTCGAATACGCATGTGTTATTTGGGACCCACACACTAAGAAAAACATTGATGCTCTAGAAATGATTCAACGTAAATACATTCGGTTTATCTTTTCTCGATACCACATGACGGACTCCCCAACCTTTATGATGCAACAAAATAATATCCAGGAACTTAAGCTACATCGAAAAATTCTGAGATTAAAATTTCTTTTTCACTTCAAAAACAACCATCTCGCATTAGACCCTGCTCCGTACGTCCAACCTCTGATGTCAAGACTGACTCGAAATCGTCATGCTGAATCGATAACACCATTTAGAACACGTACTAACACATTCAAGTTTTCATTTTTTCCACGAACGATTACAGAGTGGAACGCTTTGCCGCTATGTATGCTTCAAAACAGTGACTCATTCGAGGCATTGACGTCACAATGTGAAGCGCTTTTCTTGTTTTTTCTTGCAAAGGACTGTTTTTCCTAAAGTTTCAATGTTCATCACGCCCATAAGGTGCTCGTTTATGTGTCATCTTTATGTATATATTATTTTTTTTCTCTCTCTTCATGATTTATGATGATTTCTGGTTGATGTTTTGCCAGTGCTTGTGTAAATCTCTTTTTTACCCCTCCTGCATGGGCCCTAGCTTGGGCCTGCAGTATTTTGTAAATAAAATAAATAAATACGAGGGTTGGCCCCTCCCGCGTGTAGCTGTGCATGGCTTAGCCATATCTGGTGAAAGGGGGATCCAGGGCGTTGAGCCGATGCCGGGTCTTTAGACCTCTGAGGCCTCCCGGCGGAGGGAACACACCTCTTCGGCATCTGCTTCACATAGACGGCACCTCCAGACTGGCCCACCTGGAGGAAATCGGCAATCGCCTTTTCCTGTTCTCCTCTCATGTCTATGTCTTTCTCTCTCGCCTTTTCATCTTTCCTGTCTTCTTTGCACTTCTCCTTGCTTCGGAATTTCCCTGTGGTCACGGTTAACTTTGTGTATTATACCCAGCCTTGGGTATAGGTATTTGGTTATAGTGGTGATGTACTGCTAGCGTGTGCAGAACTGAATACTTCCCGTGCTGTATCGTCCCCTGATTGGGCTCCATGGTGGGCGGCGGCCATCCCTGCGGAATATATTAATAACACCTATGGAATCAGCTTTCCCTCCACTTTCTGATCGCTCCTTCAAGAGGGGGCGTACCGAAGAGTCTTTCAACTTCTTTATGAAACCAAAAGAAACATTCGCGAATTACGATGTATTCACAGTCAGTACGAAAGCAAAACAGTCCGCACTATATCTCCTTTTGTTGTGGCAAACTCCTTGAGAAACTCAATCAGCCCAGGCTATAAAGTAACTAAAGCGGGAAGTGGCGACCTTCTTCTTGAAGTTCGCGACAAGGCGCAGTACAGTAAATTGTCAGAACTAATTGCTTTTGGGGACATTCCAGTTTCAGTAGGCCCACACAGATCCTTGAACCCAGTGTCGTGTCCGCAGTGTCGTCTCTGAAGATGACCTGCTCGGTCTTAGCGAAAGTGAGCTACTCGAGGGATGGCGATACCAAAACGTAGTAAAGGTCCACAGAAAAACCATTAGACGCGATGACAACGAAATCCCCACGAAACATGTAATCCTAACTTTTGGAACTAGCAACGTACCAGACTGAATAGAAACAGGATACTGCAAACTGCGTGTAAGGCCATAGATTCCTAACCCACGCCGATACTTCATGTCAGTGGTTGGGGCATTGTTCGGAAAGCTGCCGAGGGCGCACTACTTGTGCAAAATGTGCATCAAGCCAGTACTCTTTTGACACATGCACTTCCACCACCCACTGCGCTAACTGTGACGGGTATCACCCCGCGTTCTCCCGTCCTTGCCCATCCTGGAAAAAAGAAAAGCAAATCATATAAATGAAAGACAAACTGAACCTTTCATTCCAAGAGCCGCACAAACGCTTTTCTATGAACCTATGAAGCAGTTTTCTCCATCCTACATTGATGTGGTGGGCTGGGGGGCAGCGCTACATCCTTCGGCGGCGGTCCAAGTCACACGGAGTGCGACGGCGGTCACGTCATCAGCACCCCCCCCCCCCTTTTGGCTGGAACAGCCAGCGCTGTTTCGCTCCCCGTCTAGAAGGGCCAGCAGACACCCGGGCCTGCCGGTCCAAGGACCACTTCCCGTGCGGATCGGCCCAACACCACCGCAAACGTGCCCACTGCGCAGGCACTATCCACCACCTCAGACGAGGCGATGGACAGAATGAATACGACTCCGGCGTCTCGGGCGCCCAAGGAATGGTGCAGCTCCCTCGAGCGCACAGGGAAGAAAAAATCCATATCACGGGGCATGGAAAGGTCTCGCGAGCTAATTTTATCTGTCTCTTAGACACACAACACGAAACACATATAAGATGGATACACAGATATTACGCCGAATGTCAGGGATTTACTGCACAACCTAGATGACATCAAGGAATTCTTACATAAGTACATTCTAAAGGTGCTGTGTGTCCAAGAAACACATCTTATATCTTCCTACACAAACTGTCTTCGGCAGTATGCATTTACTGACAAGACCGCAACGAGGCCCTTGCCTCGTCGGGCGTTTTGACAATAGTAGTAGATAAGGGTGTTTCTTGACGGCATTTAGACCTTAAAACGCCCCTAGAGCAGTTGCGGTCCGTGCGGTACTCTTTAATATGTTAGTCACAATTACCCCTGTATACATCCCCCCGAAATACTATCTTTCAATAACAGAATTTCCCAGCTTTGTCTGTGACCTGCCCAATTTTATATTGTCGTGGGAGATTGCCGTTGTTATGACAGAGGCCGCTTAGTGGAAGACTTCGTCCTTTCTACAGGTGCAAATTTACTAAATAGTAAAGAGCCATTATTCTATAGCGTGGTAAATAAAACATTCTCGTTAATCGATTTAAGCATTTCGTGGAGTATACTCGTGCATTATTTAGAGTTGGACGAGATTAAGAATACATAAGGGATCGACCAATTTCCGATTGTCATAAAATAACAAAGTGTGATGAATGCTTCTCACGCGTCGCTCACTGTAATGTCGAGTCAGCCGCCTGGTAACGCTCCAAAGAACTCACGTACACAGCCTGGAAAGACATCTCTACACTTCCTATTGACGATGCAGTGTCATATTTGCGGCGGTTATAGATTGACGACAGAAGTACTGCCACGAGGGATGTCTCTGGTCCAGCTTTGCTCGTTCGAGGATCACTCAGTAGCATCTATTGCAGTAGACGACAATTCAGCCGATCCTCCTCTACCATCGTAGTCGGCAACTTGAACCATCGCAGACTTACAGAAAATGATTGCGCCCGACATGCCATCCGAGCACGCTCGTCAGCTCTACCGCGTTCTGTTTTCCTACCACGATATTTTTTACTTCAACGATCGCCCTTCGGCCCAAACTACAGCTGTTAAACATCGCATTAATGCCGGCGATGACACTCCTATTCATCGCCGCCCCTATCGAGTGTCACCGGCTGAGCGTCAAGTTATTCACGCCGAAGTTCGCAAAATGCTTGCGAAGAAGATTATTGAACCGTCATGTAGTTCGTGTGCGTCACCTGTTGTACTGGTAAAAAAGAAGAATGGCTCATGGCGCTTTTGCGTGCATTATCGGCACCTTAACAGGGTTACCAAATAGGACGTGTATCCCCTACCTCGGATTGACGGCGCCCTTGACTGCCTCCATGATGCTCGCTATTTCTCCTCTATTGACCTTCGCTCCGGCTACTGTCAGATTGCCGTGGACGATCTCGACTGCGAGAAGACTGCTTTTCTAACACCCGACGGTCTTTATCAATTCAAAGTGATGCCATTCGGTCGATGTAACGCTCCTGCCACTTTTGAATGCACGATGGACTCTCTTTTTCACGGTTTCAAATGATCCACGAATCTGTGCTACATGGACGACTTTATAGTATTCTCCCCATCGTTCGCTACTCACCTTAAGCGGCTCTCAGCAGTGCTAGACGTTTTTCGTCGAGCCGGTCTGCAACTCAACGCATCAAAGTGCCAATTCGGCCGTCGCCAGATTACCGTCCTTGGACATCTCGTTGACGCGAACCGAGTCTAACCGGACCCAGGCAAGATTCATGCTGTTACGCACTTCCCTGTTCCGAAGTGTGTCAAGGATGCGCGCAGCTTCATCGCCTTTGTTTCGTACTTCCACCGTTTCGTGAAAAATTTCGCCGCCTTAGCACCACCACTAACCGAGCTTTTGAAAAAAGACGCGCCTTTCCAGTGGGGCGATAACGAGGCCTCTGCATTCTCGCATCTAATCGACTTTCTCACAACGTCTCCCGTTCTGGCCCATTTCGATTCTTCTGCGCCTACAGAAGTCCGTACTGATGCCAGCGGTCACGGAATTGGCGCAGTACTGGCACAACGCCAGCGCGGCTACGACCATCTTATCGCTTACGCCAGCAGGCTCCTCTCACCCGCGGAGCACAAATATTTCATCACTGAACGTGAGTGTCTGGCCCTAGTTTGGGCGGTTGCAAAATTCCGCCCATA
Organism: Dermacentor andersoni; assembly: GCF_023375885.2. Lineage (NCBI taxonomy): Eukaryota > Metazoa > Arthropoda > Arachnida > Ixodida > Ixodidae > Dermacentor > Dermacentor andersoni. The sequence goes on from NC_092819.1 coordinate 72,577,304, forward strand.
CTTATATGGCCGACCCTTTTCCGTTCTCAGAGGCCATCACACGCTTTGCTGGTTATGCTCACTGAAAGATCCTACAGGAAGACTTGGTCGCTGGGCCTTACGCCTCCAAGAATATTCGTATTCTGTCATCTACAAATCCGGCCGACTGCTCAAGGACGCTGACTGCCTGTCTCACTACCCGGTCGACGAGGCTGACGGCGCTGACGGTATTACCGCCTACGGCGTTTTCTCTGTGTCTGCCTTCGCTAACATCGCCGATGAGCAGTACCGAGACCTACCGCTGCGAGCACTCATCGAGCGTCTGCGCTCTACAGCTACCGACGCATCCGTTCACCGATATGTCCTCCAGGACGGCATTCTGTACCGAAGGAACTTCCTCCCTGACTGCTCTGATCCTCTTCTTGTCGTGCCAAAACATCTACGACAGACTGTGCTCTTTTAAACGCTGCCGTACCTATGTGGGTCCCAACAGCTTGGACTCCCGTTCACGCTTGAACATATCCGTTTGCCCCGTACCCTTGTGCCTTTCGTTGGGCTTTTCATACTTTGTAGTTTCAATTGCCCCTCTATATGTTATCTTCTGGAGTGTCTCCTTTTCTTCACAGACGCCGACAGCCGTATGTGCAAAACTGCAACGTGGAAGTCGGCAACTTGTAAAAGCTTTTTTCAAATTTATTTTCTGGATACTTTTTGTTTGTATGTATGTTTGTATGTACTCACGGGAAGTCTGTACTTACATCAATTCAACACGTAACGCTCACAAATGTCGCTAAGGCTATTGTATTCACAGGCTCATTAAATGTAGTGGGTGCCCTAATTATTCTACGAAATTACAAGGACTCCGTTTTGAACGAACTATACACCTTGCTGTGCGCCGCAAATATGTGCAACCAAGTGATCGTACCTGGCCACTAGGTATAAAGAAGGCAATGTAGCTGCTGACCATGTGGCTATGTCAGCGAGTTTTAGTGACCGAGATGGAAATATCCCGATCCCTGCCACAGGCCTAAGGCTTTTTCTACGCCATACACTGAGACATTATTGGCATAGAGGGTGGGATACACAGGCATTGAATAAGCTACACATGATAACACCCAAACCATGGAACTGGATAAGTGAGAAAACAGCACGGTGCAAGAAAGTACTTGTTTGCCGATTAAGAATAGGACACACTGACGATCAGGCACGTACGCAGGATTTTTTTTCGAGGGGGTGCAACCCAAGGCGACTTTTCTATGCAAATGTGGGGGAGGGTACTTTTACTAGTACAAATGTGAATAATCCCACCATTCGCCATAAATACCAGTAAACCCGCAAAATAGAATTGAAATAACGTGCATCTCAAGGGTACGCCTGTGAGATACACCTCTTCTTTACTTCGCAAACAGCGAACCACATCAAATGGACTCGCGCATGAAAGATGGCCAGAAAGAACCTTGCCAAGAACAAGTTAACAAGCGAAAGTGAAAAATAAAGATTTCTAGTAGCGCTTTTGGAATTAGCTCTGGAAGAATTACAGAGAAATGATTAGTTTTGCAACATCACAGTTCTTTTGGGTCCCTCGTTTACTGCTCTACCAAGTGCCAAAACGGACTCGTGCTGCTATTGTGGAAGTTACGTAACCATGCGTGGTCACGAGTCCCGTAAACCCGCGTAGAGAGTAGGACGCTGCGGTTCTAGACGTATTGCGTCCCCCACGGAAGGTTAGAAAAACACCTCCACTAGCACAACTATCAAGTGGCTATGTCAGGCGGCTCGTTTGATAACTGTAGAAGGGTCATTCAAAACACACGGAATTATTCTCCATATCCGGCGGCGTTTTCTCTACTTCCTTTTTAAATAAAGAGATGTTGATTAATAAATATTTTTACGAACAGTTTTCGGTTTTCCTCCCTGTTTCGCTGTCACCTTGGCTTTCTCCCTTAGTATATAGCTTGATTTCTCATCTCCTTGCGACTCTTGTTCCCAGTTGTGAATTTTGCTCGAAAAGTGCTGTGCAATTAGGGAAAAACCAGACGAAGTAACAGGTGACAGTCGTATTGCTTATGGTTTGAACGGTGTTTGCGATGTCTGAAGTTGGACGCTGTTTCGCAATATTTTAGTTTCCACCTAATCTAACCCATATAGCGGGTATATGGTTCCGGGCATCTACCAGCGTCGTGGCACGCCGTCACTCACGGAAATAATGAAACAAAAGGAAAAGCTAAACGCAATTGTCGTTTTCTCCAGCCACAACTCGTTCCACGAGCATACAGACCAGCAGACTATGAACCGAGTCCCTTTCCTGGCCCCTCGACCAGTCAAAACAAAGAAGGTCGAACTAACGAAGCAACAGCGTTGCGCGTCATCGTTCAATAGATGGTGAAATAAAAATTGTGTAGGGCATTATAAATAAAATACTATAATTAAAACAATAAACTGCCTGCTACAATAGATGGTGACAACTGATTTGATCTTGAGTTAATTGCGCGGGCATCGAATCGATGAGAAAACTGGCCTCCACACCCCAGAAGATGCCGATAACTACCACCATCCAGGAGGACTGAAAAAATTGACTATTCTACTCTGTGAAGATGGAGTGGTAGCGAAAGTTGACAGTCAAAGCTCTCAAACGAAAAGCAAAGTGCTTCACATCCACTGCGGGTCGGCCTGAAGATAGTGCAATATCGGGCCGACCCGTGGCAAAGGTGAAGCAGGCGTTAAGCACTCCCCATACGTGGGCCGCTCCCGAAGATAGTGCAACACCGGGCCGACCCACGCCGGAGGTGAAGCCGGCGTTAAGCGCTCGCCATACGTGGGTCCATCCCGAAGATTCCGAAGGGCGCGTAATAGGTTCCCGAGTCCACAGGGGTATGTGCCATTGATCTTGGACCCTTTTTGCACTATCACCAGGATCGGTCCACATGATGATTTTTTCTGTTAACGGACACCGAAAAAAAACTACGGAAGTGAGTCAGACGGTTTTCGCTGTAAAAGGCAGCAAAATGTAGACTGCCGAGTAGATTGATTTGTCGGCGCTTTAGGAATGTGTGTGAAGGTGGTGGCGTGGGCGGATAGGAGGCGGGGGGGGCGGCTATGCCGCCTAATTTCAGGGGGGGGGGGCCCTGGGTAAGTGCCTGCTTACAATACTAATTCTTAGCTTTTGACGGGGGGCGATCCTCCAACTTGTAGTAAGTGCAGCAATAGTCTTGCAGTCTTCCATGTTCTTATTTAGTGCCCTGCAATAGAAACAGAGAGGAAAAAGTATTTCCCTTCTGCATATCACTAAAATATACCTCTTCACGCTGCATTTTTCTTAGAGATGAACCGCTTTTTAATCGTCAAACCGTGTTGGATTTCCTAGCCGAAACCGACACCCTGAAAAGAATTTGGCCAAGTAATTTTAACACGTGATTACCAGCCCTTGGATTCGAGGGCCCTCTTGAAGCTCTAGCGTCAATGTTGTTTCGTTGCCGTATGTTTTCACCAAAACACTATCGCTATCGCCCATATCCCTAACTAATCAGTGTCATTATTTTAGTACCTATATATTTTACACAATTTACAACGCCAGTTTTACGCCCTTTTACAGCCATGTCACACCCAGCATGAAGAACTCACTGTCCACGCCATTCACAACGCATCGTAAAAATTACCATTTGTCATGTCTCTCTTAGGCCATACTTGGCCGGTGCGCCATTAGACACCACACATTATCATCATCAACGCCGTCTTTCATCGCTCGTAAGGAACTAGGAGGCAGGGGCTTTCTACTACAGCGGTGACTGCCTAGGCGCAGCTGACGCTGTCGCGTGGGCACTGCCTTGAAAGATATCCGCCATGAGTACAGGATCTACGTGCGCCGAAGGCTGACAGCTTCGTGTATACTGTTTTCTCGCCACTTAGTTTGCATTCAAGGAAGAGGAATCGAAAAGCTGAAATCGCTCGCTGTTGCTGCCGCTCTTTTTCACGCCAGGGTTCTGCCAGCGAGTTTACGCAGTCATCCAGTGCGATGTATATGTGTTTGCCTATGCACGCCTAACAATGCTTGCATTTAGTTATTAAGCGAATGTTTACGAGTTTATGCGGCCTAATAAATTACTATCATTACTTCGTCAGGCTGTCCTCTAAATCGCTGTCGATGCTTCTGTATTTCACGAGACACTACGACTTTCCCTGTCATCGTCGTAGTTGTTTTGTTGAACATCAGTTTAAGAATAAAGCAAGAGATGAAAGCAAACAACGAGTAGCGGAGAGGTAATGTCTCGAAGAGGCAATTAGCGGGACGGATTTCAAATCCTCGCAGGTCTCGCAAAGAACTTTTCAATTCAAGCCCTCTTCGCTTGCCGACATGAAAACGACTAGAAAAGTCCGCAAACCGGTGTAGTGGCCCGTTTGGTATCCCGGAATTTAGGAAAATGAAGTCATGTCTATCCTTACAAACCAATGGAACTTGCAATGTTATAACTCTCTGTCATAAAGACCTAATAGGATTTCGACAACGAAGTTTCTTTTTGTCTGATATTTGTCTCACTAGGTATGATTTAGCATTTCTTTGTAGGATGGCTTAACCCTATCAATACAAGTATTTTAAAAGAACCGAAGTTATCCATTTTTTCAGTGTCTCATTCATTGCAAACATGTTTAAATAAATTCCAATATCGGTGCTTCATTTCTTTAGTTTGCTGTTGTGGTTTACTTTCAGTTATTTTTCATGTTAATGAGCTGTAGATAAGCAATGGCAGAGAAACAGTCTAGGAAAAACAACGTTTCTTTCAGCAGCAGTCAGGTGTGCTTTTGTCCTCCATAGAATGAACCCTTTATGACAAGCGAAGAAAGTCGCAGAGGAGCCGGTACAAAAGGTTCTTGACCAGCCGCGTTAAAGCGAGAACTCCCGCCAAATGAACTAAATCTTCCTCGCTAACGTCAAGAGTAAAGTGGAAGCTCCAAACACAAAACCACTATTGCTTTTCAGGCCCTATTCTTTACCTCAGGTGATGTAATGCTCATTAGCACCGTGATTCCGGCTTCAAGAAATGCCACCGTTGTCCCAGCAGGCACCTATTTCCGTGCTACCAGATTTAAAATACCCTAAAGGCAAACTTCATCATTCTTGCTCTAAACTGCACCCTTTACAAAGCAGGGCTCGTACACACAAAACGATATTACGCTGGGGTTTTCTGTTAGGCCAAGTTTCTGCCTATCTTGATGCAGGAACATTATTCGCAAAGACAGCAGGTGAATGGGAAAGAACACTTATGAACAAAACGCTTTCTAAATTCGTGACCTTTTATAAAACGCTTGCAGTGTTGGTGACAGCGGATTCTAGACAGTCCTGGTGCGGCACATAATAGTAGCGAAGGCTACCGGCCACTTGTAAAGCACGCTTATGAACAGTTTCGTGACCCGGCCCAAGTTTTTCTCTTTTTGTGTGTGTGTGGGGAGGGGGCACCACTGAAAAGCATGGTATTTAAACCAAAATGATAAACTCACTGCCCCTCGTCTGTGGAACTTGGTGCACCAATAAAATGTCCGAAAGTATGTTACTCTTCACTGGCATATTTTGAGGGAAACACCAGGCGAGTGTGACTTTTCCTCGACATGGAAGGATTTGAAAAGGGTGACTAATAATTCGTAGTATAACATTATAACCAGTGTGGCCTATATTGCGGAATTTAGATTACCTATGTCTTTCATGCGGCTTTTGTAAACGTCAGATGAATACATTCGTCTTTGAAAAGAGACTTGTCGGCAATAGTTGTCGACAAGTCTGGCTTGTCAACACGTCACCCTTCTGAGGCCCCATGAGGCAGTATCAGTTCGGGCAGTCATTTTTAATAAATTCATAACTGTGTGCTTTATGTACATACCACCAAATATAATGTCAGAAAAACCATTTCTATAATCCTACTGATCAGCTTCCCGACCCATACATACCCGTGGGTGACATTAACGCCCATTACACGATGTGGGGAGACTCGCTATGCAACACGAGAGGCAGCTCTCACAAGCTGCCTGTATAAGCTTTTAGAGTGTAGCTCTTTGGCGCCTGTTCCTGCATTTCGCTTTGTCGTGGATCCTCGCTGTGGATGCTACTCTAGTTTATACCCAACAGATGCCTGTAAAGCTTGCGGACAGAGAGCAACGCTGCGACACATGCTCTGGGAATGTTCCGGCAACCACGGTAATGAGACCACCTCCGTTCGCGACGCGTCCGTAATCGCGGCCGTTACCACAGTACGGGAAGCCTCGAGCTCGCTTCTTCCCCACGCCGCCCCGGCTGCGGGGGCCACCGGGGACCTTCTCCATTGGCGGAGCCGCCGCTGGGAGGCGGCTCTCAAGAGTTCAGAGTTGGCAGACCAGCTCTGGGCCGTCCGGCAAGCCGAAGGTGCCGCCCCAGTCCAATGACTTCGAGCCGCCACCTAAGGCCACCACAACGAAACTGCCGGACTATTCATTAATAAAGTTTCTTCTTCTCTCTATCTCTCTCTCTAAAGGTAGGGATATCCTATGCCTATAAAATGATTATGTTGCTGTATGTTCACCTCGCTTCAAATTGCATTGCATGCTTCTGTACCCTAAAAAAAAAAAAAAAAACTTGCAGACTTCAGTGACCCCTTCGGCGGAGTCTTTTATCAAAGGCGTGTGAAATTCACGTGAAGGATATGTGTTTCAGTATTGCTTCTATTTCTAGTAAGCAATGATAACAGCTCGCGAAAAAAGAGAGAAACTATTTTTAATAAGTTACAATAAATATTAGGGCACGCAGAGGTCATAATAAATATTTAGAGAGCGTCCCAATTAAGTATGATGCACCAAGATATAAAGAAGCAGCAATTGCGTTACTCGAAGGAAACCTAGTTCATATTGTTTCCAGTACAGTGGTGTGGCCGCCAGTAATTTTTTTATTGCTGAGAATTATTTAGATGTAATTGTAATTATTTGACTCGAAACGTTCTATCCAACTTAACAAAATGTCGATGGGGCATTTGTAGGCACAACCAAGGGACATCTAACTCCGGTATTTTCAGCGACGTACTAATTGCGTACTAATACTTTCCGACTGATAAATAAACCCCGCGCATTATGACAAAATACCACGCGACTGCGCTCCCACCCGCATCATAAGACAACACCCTCGAACAGGCTCTCTCTGAGTTAGTCAGAACTAAATAAAAGGAATGAAGAAAAACATCGTGATCGAGAATTATCTGCTGCGCCCCGGCCGAAGCAACACGTCGCGTTTGGTGTTAGTTGGAAATAATCTGTCATAGCTGTTGTCTCAGCTTAGATAAAGTGCACGGATGCTTTTTTTTTTCTGCCACATTACCTACCACCACAAAAGCCAATTGACAACCTGAGTGCGAAGGTTTAGAGGCGCGTTTTGTTTCGTCCCAGTCAGACAGGCAAACATCATTTACATCATTAGGATGATGGTGGGGACGTCGACAAAAAGCCTTTCACAGGCTTGACGAAGGTCTGTGCCCCCTATAAAAAGCTCGGCTTATACGAGCATAGATAATAACTACAAAGTAGCCATTTATACTGCAACAAAAAGAAAAGCATCTTACAACTTGCTCTCTAGGGTTGATTTACACGCGAAATAAACAAAAATCACTCTTCTATAGTGCAATGTCATTGCACGAATTTAATAGAGAGGGTAGTCGATAAAAAATCATTTGTCGACCTTAATTCGTACGTGTCTTTGGCATAAACCAGTCACCAGCGGCTCGGGAATCGTATGTGTAAGTTTTATGTTTTAAGTTAGATAGCTTAACAAGAAGAGCATTTTCTTAATGCTAAACTTTCATATTTTGCGCAGCACATTATTGTACAAATCTGTTATGGGGGCAATGGTACGTGTTTGAAAAATAGGTTTGGAGGGGGAATCGAATGTAGCACTGGCAATGTTGCGTACAGCACACCTTTGGATTGTGTAGTTTGATAGTGTCGGAAAAAAGAAGTCGTGCTCCATGCCAGAAAACAATTGCTAATCACAGAGTAAAACAATAAGTAATATAATAGTTTCTTGATACACTGAGGAAATAAGTTTCTAAATTTCGAAAGGATCCTTGCCGTCCTTAAAATTTTGCCGCAACACAGTCAACATGATCATTCCACTGCAGTTGTTGCACAAAGAGAACACCTATGCTCATTACACGAGGTACAGTTTCTATAACGTAAGATCCTATTTTAAGAACAGTAGCACGGTATTCAATAACCTTGTTCAGGGGTCTAAACAATTGTTTTATTAGTATTAATAGGGAGCGAATTACACAAGGACCATTGGTGCAAGTTTGTCATGATGATGATGCTTATTGGTGCAATAAGCGTAAAAAATCATCAGCTTGGTTTCAAATGTCTGACACGCATGTTGCTCGAAAAATAGGCTCGTGTCATCTGCATATATAACAAAAATATGTTTATCGCTAATGTTGACAATGTCATTTATTAAAGGATAAATAGTAGTAGCACCATGGCCTCTCTCTAATGAGCAGAAGAAAAACATCATCCTTGCCTTCGGAACTGCAAACGGCGAGAGGAGGAAGGCCGCAAATACATATCAGTCATGAAAGTGTGGTGGTAGACCAAACGTACCGACTATCATGAAAAAGTATGGAAACCTCAGAGAAAACGGCAGCTTCAAGAAACAGCGGCGGATGATTCCATCTTTGAGTCCTAGCTTACGCAGGATGCTATAGCATTTATGACCTCAAACCCTCATTCTAGCATGCCGCCCAGGACGTGGCCTCCCAGTTACCAATTTCCATGTAATAACTTTGGAGGATCCTAAATCACTCGTCCTTACACTTGTATCACTTTAACAAGCGACAATCTTGGAAGATAGGGACCTGCAGGTTCTTCTAGATTCCTTGAATGGGTTCCTCACTAAAGTCGATGAGTCACCGAACTTTTTGAGCAACATCATGTGCATAGATGAAGCCAATTTTTGCAGAAACGGCCAGGTAAATTTGCATAATGCACACGTTGGAGTGACTCCAATCCACACTGTGTGTACCGCACTCGGCACAGTATCAGTGGGCTTTCGCTGTGCGGTGTGGAAATTATGCAGGTGCTATGATCGGTTCGATCTTCTTAGATCACACGCTGACTGGATAGGGTTACGTAGACAAAATGCTTGAAGGAGTGGTGGATTAGTTTCTCAGCGAAGTCTCGCTGTCACACCTTCCACTTCTGTGGTATCAGCAAGATTGGACACTCACACACAGCAGCAACCGTGCACGATACTGGCTGGATGTGACTTTTCACGCGCGATAGATTAGAAGGCGCGTGCCTGTGAATTGGCCGGCTAGGTCACCTCACCTCTCTCCACTCAGTTTCTTTCTTCGGGGTCATGGGAAACATCGTGTTTACATGATCAAGACGACGACGTCACATGGGGTCAAGGCAAGGATAACGGACGTCAGCCGTGCCATTGCAGCGTCGGCCATTAAGAGAGCCACTGAAGCTCTGATAAAGCGGACTCAGTACTGTGTAGCTGCAGAAGGACACTATTGGAATACACTCACGAATTCAACGATAATAACAGCACACTGCAATCTGATGGTTTTCTTTTTCTGTTTATTGTGCAGGCATCCCGATTGCCAATTCCGCTAATATAAAAGTGGTGTGTATACATGAACACATTGGTTTTGCCTTTTCTCTACACGTGAGTCACTTCCCTGTCTGTTCATTCGTTTTTTTATTTTTTGCTACGAGCTTGTATTTGCAGCTGTTATACAGTCTCATGAGAAATAAAACTGTTATTTTATTTAGTTTTGGTCCCAAGGAAGTTTCTGGCGCGAAATATAGTTGCACGGGCACTCTTTCCATGCGGTGCGAGCAAAATCGGGATTTTGGAAAATTCTATGCCTATTCTATTGCTTTTCGCCCTTCGTGCGTGGTCAGAGAGGCCGTTGGGCCGCGTTATCAAGGGGATTTTGTTATCAATGGGATCAGTCGGCCTTGAGAGATGGATAACTGTGAGGCAAAAATGAGGGGAAGGAATAGCGTAGAAGCCACGAAACCTGGCGTTCGTGCTCCTTCCGTACCATTATCAAGGTGATGCGATGTCTCCGAGTTTGCGACAAGCAACTTTCAATCAGCTAATTTTAGGGCGCTGCTTTATGATGCGGGTGGGAGAGCAGTCACGTGATATTTTTCATATTTCGTGAGGTTTCATTACCAGTTGGCAAAAAAATAGTACGCGATTAGTGCGTCGCTGAAAACAAACACCACAGTTAGATGTCATATAGGGTTGTCTACAAATGCCTCATTGACACTTTGACACCTAGGACAGTACTTCTCGAGTTATATAACTAGAATTACCTAAAAAAATTCGGTAACGAGATAATTACTGGCGGCTACTCCACTGTACTGGAAACAATATGCACTACGCTTTCTTCGAGTAATGCAATTGCTCCTTTTTAAAGACTTAGTGCATGATAGTTGGGGAACCCTGTATAATTCACTCAATAATCGAAATAAGGCCAAGCCGGATTCACACGAAATCACAATGAACAGCAGTCGTGCGCAGCAGTGCTTATAGTCAGACTCACAGTAATATATATATATATATATATATATATATATATATATATATAGAGAGAGAGAGAGAGAGAGACAAAGAGAGAGTGTGTGTAGTTTTTCCGCAATGGCGAAGCACCATTAGCGATAGTGAAACATATGACGAATACACGAAGGAAGAGTACATCACTGAGAGATTCCAGATTCTTGGTGGTGTGAAGACTCAGGCTGTGCGATCGAACTGTCTCCTACAACGAGGCCTTGTAAATACTCATAAGGCCGTCATCCAGAAAGAATTCTTCAAAGTCAGAAGAAGTGTCTTCAAAGGCAACACACACAAACACATTTATATATATATATATATATATATATATATATATATATATATATATATATATATATATATATATATATATATATATATATAAGCTGGTCGGGCACCAGCACCACTCTCCCAGAAAAAGGAAAGCGTTCCGCCTGTGTATGTCACCAAAACATATTTGAAGCCTTTTTTGACAAACGCAACGAGCTCTGAGTTCACCAAGGCTGCATCGTGTTCGGGATGTGAGTGACCGTGCCGGCAAAGTTGCGCTTCTTGCTGCTGAACGAACACCCCGAAGGGCACCCAGGCATTGTGCTGAAGAAGCGACTGGTGCACAGCTACGTGGGTGGTCGTCTACCGAGGCGGACTTGGAGCATCGTGTCAAGGCTTGCGTAAGTTTTCAAGAACAACGTTGCGACCTGTCCAAAGCTCCCCTGCATCTTTGGTCTTTGCGAACAGCTCCGTGGCAGCGCGTACATAAAGATTTTTCTGGCCCATTTTTACACGGCATGCTTCTTGCAGTCGTGGACGCATTCTCTAAGTGGAGGGAAGTGTAGCATCCGCCGTAGCGCACGACTACGATGGATGCTACAGTTGACAGATTGAGAGAGCTCTTCGCGCAGTTTGGTCTCCCAGAAACCATTGTCACTGATAGCGGCCCGCAGTTCACTTCCGAAGAGTTTAAATTTTTTGTGAAAGGATTGGGCTGTCGCCAAATAGTTACAGCACCGTATCATTCCAGCTCAAATTGGATGGCCGAGAGCTTTATTCATAACTTAAAGATGCTCTTCGTAAATCTAGCGCAGCGGACACGTTACATCTGAGGCTTCAAAAGTTTTTGCTTACCTATCGCAACGCGCCCCATGCAACAACATATGAGTCACGAGCAAACTTATTCCTAGGATGATGGCTGCGAAATCGGCTCGATGTTGTCTAGCCAATGGTGGCAGGAAGGGCTGCCTATAATCAGTTCAAGCAAGGCGTGGCTGGACCACGTCGTGATCGTGATATAACAGTAGGTGACCGAGTGATGGCTCGTAATTATCGAGGAAGACCAAATTGGGTTCCTGGTGTTGTTGTAAGGCAGTCCGGCTCTTTGTATTTTACTGTTCGCGCTAACACACCCAGCGGCAGTTTCACCTGGCCTCGTCACAAGGACCAGCTGCTCGCGCAGACCACGGATCATGACCGCGAGGCATCTGACCAGGAGGGATATGAGTTCCTGGAGTTTCAACCAAGCGTCGACCCAGTGACCTCCTCCGCTCCTACCACCAGTGGTCCAGCCACTTCGCAAGATATCCAGACGGGGGTACAAGACGCTACCCTGCTAGAGACCATCGACCACCAGACAGATATTAAGCTGGATTTAGCTTTCATAGTGAAATACCTAGCGCGCACAATTGACAAGGACACAGTGAAGGAGGACACGCGAGCGCTCATATTTCTTCCTGCACTATGTCCTTGTCCATTGTGCAAGTTAATTATTTCACTATGAATTCGTACCAACTCACCCAACTATCAGTTCTACTGGATTTTAACTTTGTAATTAGTCAACATAAAATGGGAGCGATGTGGTGTCCGGCATAGTGCCACAGTTTGTCATCATATCAATAATGCGCAGGAGCTCGAAACGTATAAAAGGCGCGTGCCGCAACCTGCTCGCAGACATGTCTCGGCTAGCCGCGCACCAACGAGCGTGTGGCAATAAATTTCGGTACAGAACGCATAATACAGAACGCAGGTACTCATCCCAGCTTCAAGAACCCTCCAGTGCTTCCTGGCAATCACTGAGAGACGCAACTGCTCGCCCACTGTACGCACTAGCGTCTCTTCCACGCTGGAATTGCAGTTACAGTGGAAAAGCTACGGGAGAGATTGTGGATTGTGGCTGCCAGGCAGTATGTGAAACAAGTGATCGCGAAGTGTTCGTGGTGCGCTTGTTTCTGCGCTAAACCCGTCTGTCTCCCATTTGCAGCGCTGCTCGCAGAGCCCATGCACATTTCTCAGCCTTTTGATACAGTAGGTGTGGGTTTTGGAGCGCTGATATATGTTAAAAGCGAACTAGCTGTGAAAGCTCATGTTGTCACCCTTACGTGTGCCGTAGTACGAGCCATTCATCTGGGGCTTGTTGCACGTGCCTGCACTGAATGCTTTCTAGAAGCTTTTCGCCTATTCACTGCTCGGCGCGGCTACACTCGTGTTATTTACTCTCACAATGATGTTTATTTTAAACGTACTTCGCAAGAGCTTCGTGCATTATAGGAACTCTTACGAGGATGTGCAGTTAGAGACTATTTTTGCTTTTATAGTCTCTTGTAGAAGATTCCACCATACGCGCTCCTTGGCGGCGTAGCTCCCGGGATCGTATGAGTCGAACGGTCAAGGACAGTCTCAGAAATGTTCTGGGCACATCGCTCATCAATTACGAGCAGGTATTCACTGTCTTAACGGAAGTCGATCGCACCATAAACAGTCGCTTGTTAGCATATCTGTATGCTGCAGCGGATGAACCAGAAGTCTTAACTCCCGCTCATTTCTTGCACAGTCGGAGGCCCGCTGCCCTTCCCAATTTTAAAACACACGACGTGGAACCCATGACGTGCACTGAGCTGCTTAAAACGTGGATTCAATGGCAAGGAATTCAAGTAAGCTTCTGGAAGTACTCGTATAAAGCTTATCTGGTTCTGCTCAGAAACGCCCACACTTGACCCTCTGTTTAAAGATAAAAATATGCCAGGAGTTTGCTGCAAGCTGGGAAAAATAATGGATGTTTTTACTGCTGCCGGAGGGGTGGTACGTGCCCGTCAGTTGAGATTGTCGAACGGCCAGGGAGTCTCGCGACCATTGTAGCTTTTGTACCATGTAGAAATGCGTCCCTAGCACATCTCGCACCAGGAGTGCTGAAACGCCTGTTTCAAATATTGTGGTAGCGCCGTGTACTACGTTGTGCGACGCAGAAACGCCTATACCAAACAGAGGTTCGGAGGAGCTCGCATGCCACAGCGAATGTGGTGCACGGACACGAGGAAAAAGAACAAGACCTGAAGCCGAGCTGACGCATTGTGTCTCTGTCTGAAGTGTTGTCCGTCCCCGACGGCGGAGACTGCCTTTTCTTCCGAAAAGGCTCTCGCCTTTACAAGGCTCTTCATTCCCCGTACATATTTAATCTAGATTTCAGGTTCCTGCGAGGCTGGCATCCATCCCCAATATTACCCACTCCTCATAAGCAGATGGTGTTAGCGTCTGGGCCTGCAAAATTTCTGATTGGGACAATGTCACGGCCATTCAAGAGGCTTTTTACTCAGTAGAATCTGAGGTGGAGGACATGGGGTTCACTTGCTCACCAGTGAAATCCGAGTTTATCGTAATTCGCAACAAAGTCAAGTGCTCTGCTTAGGCTTCTCGACCAATGTCGCCCTTGACATTCGTCACAACGGCGTCAGAATTAATGAGGTGCAGACCATCGGCCTCTTAAGAAGGCTGCTGGAGAACAACAGGCACAATGGGTCATTTATCATAAAGCCGAGAACAGCGGTGCAGTGGTGATGCTCGTGCACTTCAGCGAATTCTGACAGATGGCCGAAGAGGCAATGTCCTAAATTCAAGGGCATGCGCTGAAGGACGCGCGGGCGATGACTTGCAAGAAATGTATGCCTATACCAAAGGTTAGAATTGAAAAAGCTACGTGCACATACGATAAAGGTTACTATATACCTTTTAATTCATAGGTGCACAAATTGTTAGAATATGCCCATTTATGAAACCTTACTTGAGGAAAGGTGATTATGTCATTTCTAATATATAGGTGAAGAAAACTGTGACAATATCCCACTTATTAAAGATTATTAGGATGAAGTTTACTACGTAACTTCTACTTCTAAATGCCCGAAATTGTGAGAATATGCCCCTTAATTGAAGGTTGCCGTGCTAAGAATACATTTGATGCTTGTATATATGCTCTGGAACTCTCGTGTTTGCTTGAAATAGTGCAACTAAACTACACACTTCTATCGTTCGGTGTAGTACACTCATTGCATAAATCTCAATATCTGCAATTAATATAGTATTGTGGCCAGCTTTGATTACTCTCAGAGCAGCAGTGCGACTTCGTAAGTATTTTATTTACGCATCCACAGAGGCAAAGCGCTGGTCGATTAATTTTCTTGCACCCCGCTATACGTCTCACCAACAACAAAATTTGCCTTCACGTCACCCCTAATCCTTAGCCCCCCTTATTGTCTCCCAATATAAGCTTCACGAAAAAATCAGTTATCTTCGCACATAACAAATAAAACTCGCACATAACATTTTCAAGCGTTTCTAGCCGCCCTAATGGATGATTTGTCAAACATTAGTGAGTGTCTTGAGAAAGAAAGGGTGAATAGTATCACTTCACATATTCCGCCATGACAAACTGCAACGTGCGCTATAGTTTGTCCTCCTCACACATTTATACGTGCAAGGCACTTCATGCGCCAGTGCTCCTGCGGCCATGTGAACGGGTGCAATCTGTAAATAGGCACCATTGACCATGTATAGAAGGTGTTAAACCGAATACTTGTCTTGTATATTAATGTACTCTTTCTGAGAGTTTCCACACTTGAAACCTGAGATCTGATTCGGTACACATAAATAGCACAGTTCTTGCTGACAGCAAGTTCATTGTCCCTTATACCACACCTAAAAGAACACAACATACGAAAATGTGTCATTCTGACGAAGACGTATGTTCAGTAATTGTCACGTTGATGTTAGGAAAGTGGTGACAGATGTACTGCTGGGCAATGTGCGCTAGAATTTTTCTTCATTTTGTTTCATTGTGTATACTTAAGTAGTGTAGCAATGAATCAAAGCGTACAAGGACTATATCTGGGACACTCTCAGCGCTCATATATGCATTACGACGCTGTTTCGCAGCTTGTGTACCATATTAGAGAACTTGCTTAGAGTCTGTGCTGTGGTTAAGAAGGGGCAGGAAACATGGCCACCTTAGGCTTAATTTTTGCTTTCGCAGTCTACATAGGTCCAATTTCGTGCCAAGCATATTCGTTCAAAACTGATGCTTCGCTGGGAAAGCTTATTGAAGTAAGTACAAATGGTTGCCATGAGTTACTCACTTCCCTTCGCAGAAATTGGGCTCCTGCTTATCTTGCGAAGCGCGCAAAGAAACTGAAGCAGAGAGCGATGGGTAGAGAAATATTTTTGGCGAAGATTTTTAGCCTACCATTACAATATTCGCTTGGGTAGATCGGTCTGTCGATTTGTATATGGTCTGGTTCTCGATGAGCATATCCGAATTCACTTAAAAATATGAAGCGCGTCTTGCGTAAAGATTAGAACCTCTGACTGACAGCACAGCAACCCGACGCTCTAATCATTAGGCTACATCTTCTGTTCTTGTTATTTTACCTGGTATTTCTTACAATGAATTAAATTAGATATACAAGGAAAATATTCACAATGATGTGAGCACCAGATTGCAAAAAGCAATATTAGCTCACCGAGCATACATACAAAGAAAACGTGAAGACGCCATAAAATCCCTCCACCACTGTGGTGTTCTTCCAAGCAGGCAGGAACCAGGCAGTTGCAGGGAAAGTACGCAAATAAATTTCTTTATTCCATGGACAAAGTGACTGGCGAGCGCCAGCACAGCTGGGCCGCCGGCTGTAATAAGCTGGGAAGAAGCGCGCGGTTACGCTCGGCGCCGCGGTATATAAGCCCTTATCAGAGGGGCGCGTCGCAGTAGCGCACGTGTCGGTTATCGGTAGATGTGCAGCCACTACAACCACAATATAGACTTCAGAGAAGCAAAACACATAATCAAATGTGTATGCAAGCCCAGCTGGAACTCATTTTCATCGTAAATGTCATTCTAGTACATATTCATCTGCGAGAAATGTGTCCTGGGGGAAATTATTTTGGTTCTGTTATTCTTTCAGCAATTCGGTCCATTAGTTATGCAGTACTTATCAGTGAAAACATATCCCATTGTATGTCATCACAGGGAACAAGTTGTCCGAAAATGTGGAAATTCTGATCAAAATCTTCCTTCAACTTTGTGTGGAGGAAACTCCACAGTAAAATGACATCTTTAATATAAAAAATCAGTGTTCAATGGTATCTGGTGGGTTACAAAGTGCACAATTAGTTGACAAAATAAAAATATTCTATTTCCGCAGCCACGTTATAAATGGAAACATTTCAGCGTGTTCTCGGTAAGAAAAATACTTTTGCAGAGAGAAGACTCGCATTTTCGCACTCTTGCAAGTACATGATGTCCTAGTAATATGACGTATGTCGATCGTTGGGGCGGCTGTGAGAACAACCTCAACATTAAATATTCATAAAATTTTTTTTCCCGGCACAACATATCATATTTAGAAAAATTCGATTTCGCTCGAAACGAGAAGCACCGTTTGCGATAGCGAATTGCTGCGCATCTATATAGAGTCAGGATAGTTTTATCGGCCATGTAAACTTGTAAACATAGGCATACTAACTAAAGTAACAAGCTCGGGACCACGCGCGCAAAAGCAAACATGAAGGCATCTCATCCCATGACCGCGGAAACTCGTTGTCAAAACACTGGTGTGAGGAAGCGCGGAAGCCACAGCGAGCAAATTGGCCTTTGTTTTGCTGCGTCTCGCATCAACGCGAATTAGGCCACGAAAAAACAGCGCCCGGGAGGACTGTGTCCGTACTGCAGGTGGCTTTCAAGATACAGCCTCCCGGTTTGTGTTCAACCAGCCGCCCAGGTATGTGACCCTTCTACCTACCTACCCTCCCTCCGGAGGCTTGCGTGCAACGGAAGAAGGCGGGCTTCCTCTTCGCTTTCCTCGCTTCCGTGCTCGAGATTGTGCCATGATCGCCATGTCACCCTCGCGCGCTTTCACCGGTACATAGGGCATACGGTGCGTGGCGACGATTTGATCGCCCTGGGACTTTATACGGAAGCTAACGGTGGCGGCAGAAATGCGCCTAGAGTGTCCTTATAATTGCTTGCAATTTAAAGAATAGGCAGAAAAGCAACCAAAAAACAAACCTAACGCATGAAGCCTCATAGACAAGGTCTGGAAAGATAATTAGAAGACAACACTAATTCTAACTGGACATAGATCAGGTTAATATTCAAAAAGGCTCGTAATATAGAATGAGAGCTATCCTGACAAAAAATATGAGTACACCAAAGCACTTCTTAGAGTGGTTAATGTGGAAGCATTATGTTCAATTTAACGCCGATGAGCGGTCCTTCGTGTTTTGCGCTGCCAATAATATACCATAGCGGTACGTGGTGCCCGAGGCAGCAAGAAGCAGTAACCTGCGGTGCCAAGGACACATGCTACTGACGTCCTGCGCAACGAGATATTGAGGAAGCAGCTGCGAACACGAAGGCAGGCAGGCGTGCGCAGAAGGTAATCTCAGTTCGAAGTGTGAGAGAGATATACAGACCATGCACGGGCTTCCCAGACCAAAAGCGAGGGTGACGTGGCGTTGCAGCCATGCCCTCTTCCCTCACGCAATACCTGGCATGGTATCGTCGCAGCAGGTGTTCCCTTTTGCTTGTTCTCCTATGTCGAGGCGTGCCCGTGACGTCGAAAGCAGCCAATGGGAACATTCGGGCCGTTTCACTGTTACAGATGACAGACGGCAGCTTTCTCACTTAACATGTCGTTTTATGCTTTCACATCAAACGGGAAAGCCCGAGAGAAAATATCCCATATACAAATGGACCAAGCCTAACCGTCCCGGATTCACTGGCCGAAAAATGCTGTCCCATCTGCTAGGTTCAAAGCTCGAACGCCATTATACATATTGAAAAAAAAATTCTGTGATAACGCTGGACGTCAAGCCTTGCGCTGTTAAGAACCTGAAATATAGGGAAAGTTTTGGTTGCCGAAGAAACGGTGCAGGGTTGGAAATATTCGAAGATGCCGCGGGACAAAGGTATTTGTGTAGCGCTGCTGCACTGTAACGTGCTCTTTCGAGTAGGGGGCACTTAACTTACAGTCACGCAGCGAAACCGCCATATGTTCAGGTGGCACGCAATATCAAGCACGCAATCCTGGCTTAATGTAATGATGTAAATGCTCAAAATCTAAACCGTAGTCCTGAGCTCTTAGGGTTCCTCATTTTCTCACAGTAGGCAGTACCAAATATATGATGGTCAGAGTTATATCGATGTTCCGCTTGTGCTTGCAGACGAATGCGATATCGTCAGCCTATCCTAACACTTTTACC
The DNA here is from genome assembly GCF_023375885.2 of Dermacentor andersoni. Lineage (NCBI taxonomy): Eukaryota > Metazoa > Arthropoda > Arachnida > Ixodida > Ixodidae > Dermacentor > Dermacentor andersoni. Next base: position 72,596,373 of record NC_092819.1, read on the forward strand.
TCATTACACAGGACATTAAGACCACGAACCTGGCTGCAGCTCACAATGACCGAACAGAGCGGCTCCAAGTTTTCAGTGGGGAGGGGCGGGGACATAGACAATCCTTGTTCCAAGGAAGAATGGATGTGGACGCGATCATAGAGGCTACCATCAATAACAAAGCCTGTTCCACAATACCTATCAGATAAAATCGATCGCCATTAAGCGCTCCAGAACGCTCGTGTTCTAGAAGAGAAAACAAAAGGGAATGCCGGACCCGATGAAATGCTTTCCCGAGGGTCAACTGAAGCATTGCAGGTTGATCATAAGAAGTGGAGCAATACTTTATTCTTTCATTATTCATCAATTACCCCGCAGCGCCCAAAGGCGTTATATCAGTGGGGTTACAACATGGAATAAAATACATCTTCATTCACACACTGCACTTGCTTTTCCGTCAGCCTATTCCACTGTTTAATTCTTCGAAATGTATGCGAAATGAATTCGCATACATTTTCGTCTTGGCAGGGTACTCGAGCATTTTGCAACTATGATCAGTTCGTTTTGAAATGTAATGAGGTTTCTGTAGGTAAATTTTTCTATTAATTCCAGTTTTATTATAGTAAATCGAATATAAAAATTTTAATCTCAGTTTATTGCGGCGGGCAGAAAGAGATTCCCATCCTAGCTCAGCCTTCATTGCAGTGCAGCTCTCCGTCCTTCCGTACCGCCCCAAGACGAACCTGGCAGCACGGCTTCGTATTTTTTCTAGAGTGGCAATGAAGGTTACCTCGTGGGGGTCCCACACAACACAGCCATATTCTAAGAATGGTCGAACACAAGTTGTATATGCCATACGTTTAAAATTCGCATGTGAACATCGCAGGTTTCTCTGAACGAAATTCAAAGCTTTACCAGCTTTGGCTATGATACTGTCTATCTGAGGTTTTCACGAACATTCTGACAACAGTAGCACCCCTAAATAATTAAACGTACTGCCTTGCTTCAATAGTACATTGTTCAGATGATACCATGAGTGAATTGGTTTTTTCTTTTTAGTAAATGAGAGATGTACACACTTTGTTATGTTCAAAGTCATTTTCCGTTTAGTACACCAATCATGAATTAGTGATAAGTCGTTCTGAAAATCAATTGTATCGTTGTGATGGGCAATTTTTTTGTACACAACACAGTCATCCGCAAACAACCACATTGAAGATGAAATTCCGCCACAAATATCATTAATGTACATCAAAAATAATAGCGGACCCAGAACGGAGCCCTGTGGGACTCCTGACGTAACATCTGCATATTCGGAGCATTTTCCATTCAGTATTACACATTGCCTTCTTTGGGAAAGGTAACATTCAATTCATTTAAAAACAGTTGCATCAATGTTTAGCGTATTAAGCTTAAACAATAAGAGTGAATGCGATACCATGTCGAAGGCTTTCCGAAAATCCAGGAACACACCGTCTACCTGTCTTCCTGCATCTACGCTGGATATTATGTCGTGATAAAACATAACTAGTTGTGTTGTGCAAGATAGTCCCCTACGAAATCCACGCTGCTTGTTAATTAGTCCCTTATGCTTGCTTAAATGATTTAGTATTTGCTTATATAGGATATGTTCAAGTGTTTTACACGGGATGGACGTAAGTGATATTGGCCTGTAGCTACCAACGTCTTTTTGGACCCACCTTTATGTATCGGAACAACGTGTGCAATTTTCCAGTCATGTGGTAAAGTTCCTGTCGATAAAGATTTTTCAAAAATTTTCTACGTTTCAGCACACGTGAGGAAATTCCATCCGGACCACTAGATTTACTCTCACTAATGTCCTTCAATAGTTTTTCAATTCCATTAACACTAAGCTCAACAGGAAGCATAGACTGTTGGAATCGCACCGCTGGCCCGAGTTGTTGGGGTCTCGGTGCTGACGCCCGTTATTGCCAATGGGTCGCAAGCCCCAAGGGTAGCGTTGGCCTGGCGGCCTGGGGCACTGGAAGCATCCGAAGGTCCCGGCAAAGCATGAGAAGACTGGTAACAGAACAACTTGTTTATTCTAACATAGCAAAAGAGCGGCCGGTCAGGTCGACCGAATTGGAGAGACGGGAGAGCACGTAACTCAACAGTACAAATCGGAGCCTCTCCCCTGGCGTCCGGGGGCAGCTGCTCTTATACTCTCGGCGTCGCGGTCCAAAAGGGAAGGAGGGAAGGTCACGGGATGAAGGTCACGGGACGGCGCAGCAGGGGCCCACGACGGCGCGAGCGGTTGAGCCGAGAGACCTCCAGGCCCCTCATTCGGGGAACTCCGCTCCCCGGCTGCCGCGCTTTGACAAGCGAGGGCACACACACCCACACGCACACACGAAGACACGTGGCACTGAAACACGCCTGGACACGCTTGGCGGGTAGGCGTTGCGGCGTCGTTGAACGGGCCAAAATGTCCGCCGCTTTGAACAAAGCCCCGGCGTCCGTTGCATCCGCGCCGGCATTACCGCGCGTTGTAGGCGAAACGTAACAGACCGCCCCGCCGGGGGAAGGAGATCCCGATGGTCAGGGGACTGCATCCGCTGTCCGGAGGGATGTCGCTCGATGATGCCCATAACCGAAGTCGGGCGTCCTTTGGCGTTTCTTGAGCGCAGTGCACAGAGAAGGCCTCGTTCTCACGTTCAGGTGCACACAGGACACTGCAAAGTGACTTCGGGAGAGTTGACATTTTTGTTCTCGTTTCCGGCAAGCGTTAGAACCACGCCAAAAGTCAACCGCTCAGTCAGCAAGCACGGCACAACCCTCACTAAGCCCTGCCAGGCTCTTTCCCCTTTTATACTGCTGCCTAGTTCCTTACAGTAGTTTAGCAGCACTCAGAACGCGTCCACAAATCGGAAAAATTGCACTAGAAAGCACATCATCACTTTGAAACACTACACAAAAGCAATAAGTTAAAAAAAATCCTGCCTCAGGAAAAAAAACATCAGTAACAAGCAATTTTGAGGCTGATTCCCACGTTAGGGGCTTCGACTTAAGCCATCGGCGTTACCGTTGAGACTCCCCTTTTTGTAACGCACCTCGAAGGAATATTGTTGCAAAGCGAGGCTCCAGCGCAGGAGGCGGCCATTTTTGGGAGAGATGGTCTGCAGCCATTGGAGAGGGCAGTGATCCGTTTCAATGATAAACCTCGAGCCAGCTAGGTAACATGACAATTTCTGAACGGCCCACACGATACACGCACACTCTTTCTCGGTGGCGCTATACGCCTGCTCACGACTCGTCAGCTTACGACTAGCATACAGGACGGGGTGTTCTACTTCTCCATTTTCCCGTTGGCACAGTACAACGCCCATGCCTCGCTCACTAGCATCACACTGAACAACGAACCCTTTTGTGTAGTCGGGCGATCGTAGCACAGGTTGGCTTGTTAGGGCGCTCTTTAGGGCGCTAAAAGCTCTTTCCTTCGTCTCATCCCAGACGACTGTTTGCGGCTCTGTCTTTCTTAGAGCATCCGTCAAGGGAGCCGCGATATCAGAGTACCTGGGGATGTACCTCTGATAGTAGCCGGCGACACCTAAGAACGACCGAATATCGGTCTTCGTGCGCGGTTGCGGGAAGTCTCGCACAGCGGTCACCTTTATTTCAGAGGGGCGGCGACGACCCCGACCAATCACGTGTCCGAGGTAGACAACCTCGGCCTGTGCTAACTGGCACTTGGGAGCCTTGACTGTCAAGCCCGCATCGCGCAGGCGGGTTAGCACTGCCCGCAAGTGCGCCATATGCTCAGGCCAGGATGCGGAGAATATCGCTACGTCGTCTAGATACGGTAAAGCGAATTCTTGCTGTCCCCGCAACACTTTATCCATGAGGCTTGAAAAGCAGTATGGCGCGTTCTTCAAACCAAAACTCAAAACTTTAGGACGGAATGTCCCCATTGGTGAAATGAACGCCGCATACCTACTAGCCTCTTCTGTAAGTGGAACCTGCCAATAACCCCTGACAAGATCTAGGGTGGAAATAAACTGAGCGCTACTCACTCTCTCAAGGCGCTCCTCGATGTTAGGGATCGGATAAATTTGATCCTTAGTGATGGAATTAAGCCTGCGGTAGTCGACGCAAGGACGAGGTTCCTTGCCCGGTACCTCAACTAAAATCAAAGGGGAGGTATAATCACTCTCACCCGCTTCAATAACACCGAGCTGTAGCATTTTCTTTACCTCAGCCTCCATAATATCGCTCTGGCGGGGTGACACCCGGTACGCCTTGGATCGTACTGGCTCTGGGGAGGTAAGTTCTATGTCATGAGTAAGGACAGAAGTCCTACCAGGCCTCTCAGAGAACAGACCTTGAAACTCTTGTAAGAGCTGGTGTAGTTCTGTTTTCTGCTCAGGCGACAGCGATGCTTTACTTATTAAGTCACTAATGACTTGATCGGTGTCTTTCCTGTTCGTCACTGAGCCTAGTCCCGGAAGCTCGACCGGAAGCTCTTCTAACTTTCCCGCATCGGGAATTTCCTCTCCAGTATCTGGTGCCTTTAACGCTACAGGCTCAATTTTATCCCGTTCGGGCGTGCTCTGAATACCAGCTTGCTGCGCCTCTGACCCTTTTTCATCGTTCAACAACGTCGGCCCCGCAACTACCGCCTTTGCAGCGAGCTCCCGAACCTTCGATCTGGTTACGGCCTGAACGCTAGCCTCACCAAACAAAAGCCCCTTCTCGCGCAGGAGGTGATCGGACTTGTTCGAAAATGGGTACGGGTACTGGGGGGGCAGCATAGATGACACTGCGGCCTCCGTCTCAAGTGCTCCGAAAGGTCCTTCAATAAGCACTTTTGCTACCGGCAGACACACGCTATGAGCTTCCACTGCTTGCTTGATCCATGCGCACTCGCCCGTGAACATATCGGGTTCTACGTAAGAGGGATGAACTACATCCATCGTAGCTGCGGTATCGCGAAGCACTCGGCACTCTTTCCCGTTCACGAGGAGGTCTCGCATGTAAGGCTCGAGAAGCTTGATGTTCTCGTCAGTGCTGCCTAATGAAAAAAACACGACTTTTGGTTTTGTTTCTGGGCACTGCGCCGAAAAGTGACCCGGCTTCTGGCACGTATAACACAGGCGCGCTTGCCTCGCCTCGAACCGCTTTCTGCGTTCGGCTTCGGCTGCCGCCGTCTCCTTACGTTCGGTCGGACACTGCGCCGAAAAGTGACCCGGCTTCTGGCACGTATAACAAACGCGCGCTTGCCTCATCTCGAATCGCTTTCTGCGTTCGGCTTCGGTTGCCGCCGTCTCCTTACGTTCGGTCGGACTGCTTTCACTCGCATCCGCACTACGTGTATCCCCCTTTGCTCTCATGGGCGTGAACTTTGGCCTCTCAAACTTGGAGCCAAATTCACCCTTTTGACCGTCCTTAGCTCCACGAGCCCGACGCGTCACAAACTCCTCGGCTAACTCAGCGGCTCTAGCCACCGTACTAACGTCTGGCCTATCCAAGACCCAGTACCGCACGTTCTCAGGTAACCGACTATAAAACTGTTCTAGCCCGAAACACTGCAGAACTTTCTCGTGGTCACCAAACGCTTTCTCTTCTTTGAGCCACTCCTGCATGTTTGACATAAGCCTGTACGCAAACTCTGTATATGACTCACTTCTGCCTTTCTCATTTTCCCGAAACTTCCGACGGAACGCCTCCGCTGACAGCCGGTACTTTTTTAGCAGACTCGATTTCACTTTGTCGAAATCCTCTGCCTCCTCTCTCTCCAAGCGAGCGACTACGTCGGCCGCCTCGCCGGGTAGCAAAGTGAGCAAGCGCTGTGGCCACGTTTCCCGAGAGAACCCCTGCTTCTCGCACGTTCGCTCAAAGTTAACCAGGAACAAACCAATGTCCTCTCCAAGCTTAAACGGCCGCATCAGGTCAGTCATTTTGAACATTACTCGTTCTCCTGCACCGTGTGCCTGACTTCCATTACGAGCGCGTTCCATCTCTAACTCGAGACGCTTCATTTCCAATGCGTGTTGACGGTCGCGCTCTTCTTTTTCTTTCTCTTTTTGTTCTTTACGTTCACGCTCATCTTTCTCTTTCTGTTCTTTAAGTTCACGCTCCTGTCTTTTTGCCGTCTCCCTCTCCTCAATGGTCTCAAGGCATTCCGACAGCTCGTCATCCTCAGCTTCTAACTCAAGAATAGCCCTTAGCAGTTCTGGTTTTCTGAGTTTGTCTGAGACATCCAGACCCAACTCTCTCGCAAGCTCCAACAATTTCGGTTTGCGCAACGACTTCAAATCCATGGCTGCTCTGAATGCTGCTTTCTCTACTGCCTACTATTGTCTTGCCGCAAACTAACCCGGTAGCAACGACAACCACAATTACCAGCTCAGTTTCTAACACTAACAAAAGCCTGGCAAAACTCAGAAGAAGAAAGTCCCGCACTCACCAAACCTCGCAGCCAAGAATTCCGCGCAGTCGTTCCGCTGCAGGCAACCAGTCATCACACAGGGCTCGTTGCACTGCTCCCGGATGGTCGTTGTGCTGCTCAGCATACAGTCAACCGCATCTCTTCGCTGCTGGCCTCCGTTGTCGCGATCTCACCGCTGGCAACCAGATGTTGGAATCGCACCGCTGGCCCGAGTTGTTGGGGTCTCGGTGCTGACGCCCGTTATTGCCAATGGGTCGCAAGCCCCAAGGGTAGCGTTGGCCTGGCGGCCTGGGGCACTGGAAGCATCCGAAGGTCCCGGCAAAGCATGAGAAGACTGGTAACAGAACAACTTGTTTATTCTAACATAGCAAAAGAGCGGCCGGTCAGGTCGACCGAATTGGAGAGACGGGAGAGCACGTAACTCAACAGTACAAATCGGAGCCTCTCCCCTGGCGTCCGGGGGCAGCTGCTCTTATACTCTCGGCGTCGCGGTCCAAAAGGGAAGGAGGGAAGGTCACGGGATGAAGGTCACGGGACGGCGCAGCAGGGGCCCACGACGGCGCGAGCGGTTGAGCCGAGAGACCTCCAGGCCCCTCATTCGGGGAACTCCGCTCCCCGGCTGCCGCGCTTTGACAAGCGAGGGCACACACACCCACACGCACACACGAAGACACGTGGCACTGAAACACGCCTGGACACGCTTGGCGGGTAGGCGTTGCGGCGTCGTTGAACGGGCCAAAATGTCCGCCGCTTTGAACAAAGCCCCGGCGTCCGTTGCATCCGCGCCGGCATTACCGCGCGTTGTAGGCGAAACGTAACAAGACGAAATACTCGTTGTAGGTGGATGAATATGACAGGTGTGGTTGGGCAAGAATACCGAATGAAAAATGTTGTTTAGGCACGCAGCTTTATCTCTGTCTTCCATAATTATCTTACCATTATAATTTATTTCCTATATTCCGAAGGAATCTGAACCACACTGTTTTAAGTACTTCCAAAACAATTCAAGGTTTGATTTCATTTTCTTGCTCAGCTCGGTGAAGTAGCCATCTTTAGCGTTTCCTATATTTAGCTTATATGGGCGTGTAATCGTATGTAGTTTTGAAAAATGAGCAGCTGATTTGCTTTTCTTGAATGCGTTAAATGCCCTCATCCTTTTTCTTGATAAGATTTAGTATGTGTGTTGTTACCCATGGCTGTTTGTGCTTTTTAAGCCATGAAGAATCAACATTGGGGATATGTACACTTACCAGCTCGAGTAACATATTCTTAAAATTGTCCCACATATCGTGCACATTACGCTCCTCAGATAAGCACTCGAAAACAGAATAGAAATTACGAAGTTTCTCAGAAATTACATCGTAGTCACGCTTCGCATAAAAGTAGATCCTTGTACTCGTATATAACTTCGCACGGTTTCTTTATTTATGGATACCGGCAACAACAGCCAGATGGTCGCTAATTCCCGGAATGACAGTCACATTTCTTACGAAATCCGGCGAGTTACAAAACAGCAAGTCTAACACAGCGTCATTGCGAGTAGGATCGGTAAGGTACTGTGTCAGACCAAAGGTGTCTACGATATTTTTCATCGCAAGGTTCATGAGCCCGCCAGAACTTCTACACGTATCATTGCACCAAGATAACCCAGGCAGAATAAAATTCCCCCCAAGAAGTATCATCTGAGCTGACGCCTCGGTGATAATTTCATATAATGTTTGCACTGTGCTGATATCTGGGCTCGGCGACCGATAAACCACTTCAACAGTGAACGTGAAATTATCAGATAGGACTATCTTGCACCAAACAGATTCCAGTGCATTGGACTTGTAATCAATTGCTGAAGACTGTAGAGATGAAAGAACAAGCAAAAAGACACCCCCACCTGCAGTGGGCCTATCTTTGCGATAGACGACGTAGTTTTCTGGAAACACCTCACTATCAGCAATTGAAGGCTTTAACCAAGATTCGGTGCCAAGGACTATGCCAGCGTCAACACTTTCTATCAACCCAGAAAGCCCGGCGGTTTTGTTAACTACACTTTGGCAGTTCACGATAACAGCAACGAGTCGTCGACATTGGTACTTCTGCTTTTTTCTGGTCTGTCACTGCCTATGCAATGAGACGACCTCTTCTTTGTCTTCATCCCACCTGAAAGCCATGCCGTAGATAAACAGTTTGTCCAAATTCAGTTTCGCTTTATTGTTTCTATCCTCTCTTTTTGCCTTAGCGTATTCCCATAACTTGTTCGTAGTACTTCTTGTTTCAGGTGAGTAATCTTCGCCTACGCTGTACTGCGAATCCTTAAATTTTTTAGCATTAGGAAGCACTACCTGACGCTCTTTGTACAAGGAAAATTTAACAATAATCGGTATTTTTCTATTTTCTTCATAGCGTCCTAAGCGGTCTGCCCTTTCCAGAGACCCGAGTTCCATTCCAAGGCTCGTTTTGCAAATATTCTTTGCCATAGCTTCGGATTCATCCCATGATTCTGAGGGTTTATCTTGAACACCAGAGAAAACAAGATTTTTCCAGCGACTTCTGTTCTCTAGGTCATTTGTTTTCTTCTGCTAATCTTTTACCTTTTGCATGAGATGCCATATTATAGCTGCCTGTTCTGTAGCAATCATACGGATGTCCTTTATCTGGTTCTGAGCTTGCCTAAGATTATTTTTCACTTCCATCAGCATGTTCTCATTCCTTTCGCACCGGACTTCGATGCCGTTTAACTTTGAAATTAACGTTTCCTGCCCATTGTGAAAGCATTGCAGCAGTTACATCTCCGGTGTGTTAGTAGGCCCTGGGTTTAGTTCAACGTCCCCCGCGAGTATTAACAACAAAATCAAGTAGAGCACTGTGTTGGAAAATAAACAGAATCCCTTTAGATGCAATCTGTGCATGCTGCATCCGCGATTTTTGTTACAAACACTTGGCATCGTGGGGGAGCCGGCAAGGCACACACTAGCTTCTGCGATTCAGATGGATAGCAATGACTAACATGCACCAGCAACAGCGGCATTAGCGTCATGTCGGCAAGTGTGCCGGCTCCAAATCCCACGAGGCCATCGTGCCGAGTGTCTACATAGCCTTGATCGGCATCACGTGGGTCCTCTTGGTCGAAGTCGATTGGTTGGTCCTCGCTGATCCGTCCGCCGTTCGCACCACGCATGCTGCCAACGATAGATGATGATTCATGCACACGGGTGGACGGCAGCCGAGATATTGCAGACGTTATCCAGGGCTCGGACGACATCAGCTGCTTAGGTGAATGCGTATGTTAGTTTATATAAAGCGGTTTCTTATACGATATTATTGATTATGAACAATCAGTATTCACATCGCAACTGGCAAACGATTTGAGAAAAGAGTTTTAAAAATTTAGTAGTCATTGTTTGACCATGCAATCAGTCTATACGCCTAAAAAAATCAGTCTTTATTGCCTTTCACAAACCAAACAAAAAACAAACATGAAAGTTATGTCACATCCCGTAACGTAAACCAGGCGCCATTGCAGCGTTTTCGCTCAATTTTATTAACTACAGACTGGAGCTCCATCTATGGCAGTGGTAACGCTACTCGCGCGTATGAACTACTAATAGACAAAATTAAAAGAGCCTTCAGCGTAAGTTTCCTTACATCAAAAAGACCCGTCCCCGTATGGCAACAAAGCCCTGGCTAACTTCGGAATGCTTGAAAGATATCATAGATAAAAAGGCGCTGTTTCAAAGGTTCCTTAGGACAAAAAGCGCCTCTGATTTACAAGCGTTCAAGAAACATCGGAATAAAAAAAATAGCCTCGCAGGCAAAAAGAGCGAGACTTTTATAACTTGTTTAATCGCGAAGTATCTAGAAAACCGGAATTTGTCTGTAAAAGGCTAATTTCTTTCTTATAAGGTTATTCTAAAGAGATCACTGGTTCCACTGAGATCAAATTAGATGACGATACTTTCACCAGCCGTAAGATAGCTGACCTTTTTAACAATTTTTTCCCTCTGTCGCAAGCAGTGTGTATAATACTTCCTGCATGGAAATGCGTGCCTTCGAGAACGTGTGTCTGCGTATTTGTTTCCCGTCTCCCAGCCAGAAGTTGTATCAGTGTTCTCATCCCTCAAAACAGCTACTGCGCCGACCTTGATGATTTACAATTTCGACCAATAAAGTACGTGTTTGGCATCATCGCCCCATCCCTAACACGTGTGATCAACCTAATATTTTCTTCTGGTGATTTCCCAGGGCAGCTACAAGTTACTGAAGTCACCGTTATTTTCAAAGGCGGTGACAAAAATAATGTATCAAACTGCATGCCTATTTTAATACCGCCCAGTTTTCCCAAAGCTATTGCAAAGTACATTCACATAAGAATGAATAGTTTTTTTGAGTCGCCATAACATCATAACGCCGTTTCAATTAGGTCTTTTTAAAGAACGTTCCACGGAATCCGCGTGACTTCTTCAAAAAGAATCATATTAGATGGTTTCAAGCGTCAACTTTAGAGTTGGGATATTTATCGACTTTTCGAAAGCCTTCGGTTGGATTATTCATACTACACGTTTTAAAAAAAGCTATATCATTACGGATTCCGTGGGGCATTTTACACACTTATGCAAAGCTACTTGAGTGATCGCCAGCAGCAGGTACAACTTATTAACTATAAATCAAGCTTTCGATCCCTAAACAGCGGAGTACCGCAGGGAAGCATCCTAGTACCTCTACTCTTTAATGTATATATTAAAGACGTAGTAAGAATAGATGAAAATACCCAATTTATAGTTTATGCTGACGATACTAGCTTATTCTTTTTAGGATCAGATTTATTGGAAATTAAAACCAGAGCAAATAACGTACTCGCGAAACTGCATAGCTGGAGTTTGAACAACTCACTAACTATCAATACGTATAAACAAAAGCGATTTTATTTAGAGCTAAAAACAAGAAAGTCAACTTTAATTTAGCGCTTTTTCTTGGTCCATCAAAAATTGAGGTGGTTCCTGCTGTGAAATGTCTTGGTGCACTAGTTAATCAAAACATGTCTTGTGATTCGCAGTCAGATTCTGTTTGTTCCAGCCTTTCTTGCTCGGTTGGTATATTATCGCCAGACGTTCTCTTTTGCCTGAGAAAGTAAAACTGTTGTTGTATAGTTCACTTTTCCTTTCAAAACTGTGCTATTGCTACTTTGTCTGGGGAACCACCACAATTTACAACATTCGGAGGCTTTCTAGAATACAGAAAAAGGCCGTCCGTTTGATTGTCAATGCTGAGTATAACGCACACACAGGGCCCATCTGTAAAAACCTAAACGTTATACCTGTTGTCGACTTGTTCGATTCTTTACTAATGACACGCGGCAAGCAAGACATTAAAACAAACAATCTATGCTTGCAAGAACTTGCTAATTTGACTGAAAGAATGCATGTTTATGACACCCGCGAAATCACTTTTTTGGTTTACGGCACGGACCAGTACAAGCGATGGCCAACAAATGATCGCATATACATTGCCTAGTCTTTTAAACAACCAGCATTGTTTTCTGTAATGCTGCTACTGTTAAGATTTTGTGCCGGAATGGATCTCCAAGTTTTGATAAAGTTTGATGTCGTGCATAAAAGTAAAGTATTCCCGTTTTGTTGTTTATTTCAACACTTTTAGTTTTATTTTTCAACCGTATAGTTTTGACATTGTAAGCTCGTCACATACGAACATTTCCTGTAGCCCCTGTCAAAGTGCGACTATCGGGTACAGACCCGTCAAGCTTCTGGCTTTTAGGCATTAAGTCATTGTGGCGTTTTGGGAAACACTGTGGTGAAGCCTTTATTTATCAACCGATTAAAATATATTCGGTAGAGCAGACCTTCAACTGGACCTAAAGGATTTGCAAAAGTCACCCTAAATTCTGTCAGGACCGGGAATTCTTAACGTAGATGACTGATCTGTGGCAACTTCTAACTGTTGTCCTGTAAGGCGACTGCTTATAACTGAAGAGCTTTCGTCAATTAGGGGACTTATTATAGACGCAAAGTACTTGAGAGGTTTGGTATTCTGGCATCTAGAAACACGACATCCACATGTGCACTTCTCTAATTTCAAGGAAGACAAGTTCGTTGAATTATCGCCTCGTGTTGAATAAGATCAAAATTTCTGTACTGTGGCCCATACCCACAACAGCTATTTGGTCAAGAAGCGGGCGCTGCACATCGTGCCAATGCCAACTAGCTCTTCGAGATGATCACCGCGTGTTGATGATAATTATGACACCCATTCTATGGCAGAAACCCTCGGCAGGGGATCGCCCAATTATGTCTGCATGTTGATTAGGATGATGATGGTTTCTATTCAAAAGCTCCAATCCACAAGGAGGGGGGAGGGTTAGATAAATGGGTGATACATTCATGCCAGTGCCAACTATCACTTTGAGATAATCACCGCGTGTAGGGGATGCTCATAATTTCGATGCTTTAGCACCTACCCGTCGTGGGTGATCGGTCAAGAAGCGTGTCCGCGTCTTCATTATGATGTCTATCATTTTCATATTATGTCAGATGACAATAAGGGAATAGAGGCCATGAAGTGGGTGCTACACATCGTGCCAACACCAACAAGCTCTTTGTGATTATCGCCGCGAATTGATTATGATAATCATTTCGACACTATGGAACATACCCTCAACAGGGGACTGGCCCCCGAAAAGCGGTCGGTCCATTTAAAATAAACAACACTTCATGACGTCGCTTAGAAAGGATACGCAAGACCACATGCGTTCGCCAGTTTGCTTTTGTGCAAAAGAGGCAGGAATGGAATAGACAAATTTGCTGAACTTCAGTAAACCCTTTGCTAAAGGTTCGTTTTACACAGATTGGAGCACGTGCGTTGGATTGGCAAAATTTGTGGCCTGGACCGCCACTACCGTGCCTTCTGCGCATTTCGATATTAGAGAATTTGTGGATCTTTGCTCTTGAATCAGCCATCCTAACCAGAGTCACGATAGTGTGGTCGTGTTTCGCAGGGCACCCTCGGTGACTCTTTCGAAGCAAGAAGTTTAGCACTTTAGAGCACAATGATTTGTGTCCCGTATTTACATATTCATTATTTCGTTCAGAGAAATGCGTCATAATTTCACCTCGTGCATACAAAAAGCGTCTTGTTTAACCAGTATAAAAGTGATTGGGCTAAGTACCTAACTTCACTTTTTACTCAGTGCATATACCCACTCAAAGGCCCGTACGTACGCGTGCAGAAGTGGTAGCGTCTACACGATTATTTTATTTCCAGAACAATTAGTGGACACCCCAGGAGTGTTTCCGCTGCCGTCGTCACCATCGTCGCCGTCGTCTTCATTCGCTCGAAGGAACCAGGGGGCAGCGGTTTCTACTACGGCAGCGGCTGCCTGTGGCACTGCTGAGCGCAGTCGCGCGGTCACTGTCCTGAAAGTTATCTGCGATGAGTATAGAACCTACTTGCGTCGAGCGCTGACAGCTCCGTGTGTACTATTTTCTCGCCGCTTAGATCGCATTGAAGGGAGAGGCATCACAAAGCCGAAATCGCTCGCTGTTGTTGCCACTCTCCGTCATGCCAAGGTTCTGCCGGAGAGTTTACGCAGTCATCGTGTGCGATGCATATATGTTTTCCTATGCGCGCCTGATACAATGCTTGAAATTTAATTAGTAAGCGAATGCGTACCAGTTTATGCGTCTGATTAAGCTACTATCCTTACTTCGTAAGGCTGTCCTATATGTTCCTATCTCAATCGATCCTTCTGCTTTCGCGAGACATTGGGACTTTCTTTGTCATCGTCATTGCTGTTTTGTTGAACCGCAGTTTAAGAATAAAGCAAGAGATGAGAGCAAACAACGAGTGGCGGAGAGGTAAAGTGTCGAACAGGCAATCAGCAGGGCGAATTTCAAGTCCTCGCAGGTCACCGTGTGTCTGTGCGTGTATTTTTTCCTATCTATGAACGTCTCACAAAGCACTTTTAAATTCATGGGCCTTCGCTTGCTGACATAAAAACGACTAGAAAAGTCCGTAAAACAGTATAGTGGCCCGTTTGGTATCCCAGAATTTAGGGAAATGAAGGTGTGTCTATCAATTCAAACCACTGGGACCTGCAATGTTATAATTCTGTCATAAACAGTTTCTGGGATTTCACAAGCAAGTTTCCTTTTTGCCTTATTTTCCCTAGGTATAATTTAGCATTTCTTTCTAGGATGGCTTAACCCTTCGGTGCTTCATTTCGGTCATATCGGTGTTTCATTTCTTCAGCTTCCCTGTTGTGGTTTACCTTCAATTATTTTTTATGTTAATGAGTTGCAGATAAGCAACGGCATAGAAACAGTTTAGGAAAATCAGCATTTCTTTGAGCAACAATCAGGCATGCTGGTGTTCTCCATAAAATCAACCATTCATGACAAGCGAAGGAAGCAAATCGCAGAGGTGCCGGTAAAAACGGTTCTTGACGTGCCGCTTTAAAGTGACAACGCTTGCCTGATGAACTAAATATTCCTCGCTAATGTCAATCGTAAGTCGAACTTCCAAACACAAAACCTCTATTCCTTGTCAGGACCTATTTACTTCAGGTGAAGGCAGCCTTATTAACACCATGATTCCGGCTTAGAAAAATGCCACCGTTGTCCCTGCAGGCACCTCTTTCCATACCACCAGATTTAAAATTCCGAAAAACCAAACTTCTTCATCTGCTCTAAACTGCATCCTTAACAAAACAGGACTCGCACTGACAAAAACGTTTTACGCTGGTGTTTTGTCTTAGCGCAAATTTCTGCCAATCCTGATGCTGTAATATCATTCGCGAATACGGCCGGTCATGGGCAAAGAACACTTATGAATAGAACGCTTTGTAAATTCGTGCCCAGCACCTGTTCTATAAAAAATTTTTCACGCTTGCAGTGTTGGTTACTGCAAATTCCACCCAGTCCCGATGCTCCATATAATATTAGGGAAAGCGACTGGCCAGTTGTGAAACGCACTTATGAACAAATGCTTTTGTGGCTCGGCCCAAGTTTCTTTTCTTTTTTGTTTCTTTTCGGGGAGGGGGGGGGGGGGAGGGGAGGGCGGGGCTGGTAAGCTGGCACCATTAAATAACGCAGTATTCAAACCAACTTAGTGCCCCTCGTCTGAGGCACTCAGTGCACGAATAAAATATCCGAAAAGAGTGATACTCGTCACTAGCATAATTTGGAGGTAACATCACACAAATGCAACTCGTCCTTGACAGGGAAAAGTTGCAAAAGGGTGACTAATAATTCCTGGCATTACATTATCCCCACTGTAATCTATAGTCAGGAATTTATGATATTAGCCATGTCTTTCATGCGGCTTTTGTAAACCTCGTATAAGTACATGCTTATCAGAGAAAAAATATACAACTGTGCGCCTCTTACAGCTACTGAACACTTCAGAAAAGATTTATGTTTACAAGATATCCTACAGCGAGTGCAAGTACTACGAAAAACTTTACCTGAACAGGTCACATTACGAATTCGAGCTCACTGAACTGAACTACCGCATGTAAGTACCTCTGCATAATGTAGGTATGTTTTACTACAGTATGTCATATGTCAGCATATGTCGTATGTCCTATATATGTATATATATATATATATATATATATATATATATATATATATATATATATATAAACCCTCTTCTGAGCGCTCCTGTGGACGATGCTACGTTCAATCACACGGTACAGCACCCATTTCTTGCCTCAGCCGGCCTTCGCAGCCTATGCTTACACCGGCCGCGCATGACCACTGGTGATGCTGAGGAAGCCACTCTTTTGGCGTTTGTCACCTACGATGAATGCTCGAGCGGCAAGAAAGTTAGGCCAAACGTTCGGACGGGAAGTATATATCGCACATTCATCCTGCCGAATTTATTACGTCTTGTGCATATGGTGCGCGTACTACAAGGCCCAGGTATAGAACTTTCTTTTTATAGGTACATTTAGCTGCCGTAATAAATAATGATTACCACCATTCGCATATGGTTCTTATTTACTTTACTTATTTATGATTACTTGAAAGCCACCGCATTCACATTTTTGGTGAGTAACGTTTTTGGCTGCGATGCCAGTACAGTACTTATTTCCTCCGTAATCACTTATGAATGGGACAGTTACTGAAGTCTGGTTATTTCTGCGCTAGGAGCTTATAACATCTATGTTTGCAGGTTTCGGACTACCTTACAAAAATGACGTAATATTATTGTGGACTTCTTCACGTTGTGACTCAAGACACAACATTTAGCTCTGAACACTCTTACGCAACACTCAATTCAACACCCAATTGCAATCATCCTTAAACGACGACTGGAAAAATTCGAAAATCATCCCAATACACAAAACGGGAGATACCTCATTGCCCTCTAATTATCGACCAATATCTCTCACTAGCACTGCTTGCAAGATGCTCGAGCATATCATTCTTAAAGACATAACAAACTTTCTTGACACTAGCAACTTATTAACGCCACACCAGCATGGATTCCGCCATGGATTGTCAACCGTCACGCAGCTAGCGGAAGTTGTGCATGACCTCGCATTTAATATCAACAACTGCAGCCAGACTCATATAATGTTATTAGACCTTTAGAAAGCATTTGATCCCGTATGCAACAGTAAAATGTTAACAAAATTGCGAGGTTTTATTGGGAATGGGGAAATTTTAGACTGGGTAACAGATTCCTTAAGAAACCGGACACAAATCGTACTATCAGCATGTGGAATCTGCGACAGTGCCTGTCACATCAGGCGTCCCCCAAGGATCCGTGTTGGGGCCAGTGTTATTTTTGATTTTCATTAACGACATAACCAGAAATGTTGACTGTAACATCAAACTTTTTGCTGATGACTGCATCATCTACCATACAATTAACACCTACGAAGATCTCCTAATGCGGGAACTGGCCGTAGCGACTTGGAAGATTTCTGAGGGCGCTTGCAGCAATCTGCTTCTTGCTTTTTTTATTTAGCGGCCGCCTCAGGTGAAATGTGGTGCTCTCCTTGGGAACCTGAGTAAACCATTGCCCAGGCTGATAAAAGCGCGTGATTTTGATGCCTCGCAATTTTTTGCTCAGGAGTCGATGACGTTAGAAGTGCCCTTAATGTAGACACTTGTACATGACAGGTTGAGCTGCACCTAAATCTAATCAGAGCAGTGGCTTTGGTTTCCAACTTTGTAGTTTGCAGCGACTTGAACCACTACAGCAAACGCTAGCCTGCATCTTACTGCAGACCTAGTCGCAGAGGATCCCCCTACGCAACCAGTTGCAGTGCTGTGTGACTCACGTGCTGCCCTGCTGGCCGTCAAGCATCCAGCAAAACTCAGCCTCAGCACAGCCCTTCTGGCCACAAAACTACGTGTCTTCCGGGCTAGCCGAGCCGACGCCAACCTCCACTAGTTTCCATCTCACTTAGGAATACCGTGCAATGAGGAAGTAGATGCACTGGCCAAGCGGGTTCACAATTCCTCAACGGCACTCAGCAATACAGTAGTTTCAACCGACTTATTGAGGCACACCCTGCGACGGCTGCTGCTAAGCTGCCACCCAGACTCTACGTTTGCTGGATGCAAACCCTCGCCTGAGGTCCCAAATAGCGGCTTCCGTGGGAAAAGGGGGCAGTTCTGCTGAGAGTGCGACTGGGCTGCTGCTGGGCTACTGCTCGCTTGCACCGACTGGGAATAAGTTCCTCCTCTGCCTGCACAGACTGGGGGGCAGATAAAACCATGGAGCACCTCCTGTGTAACTGGCCGGCACACGTAACTCCACGAGCAAAACTCGCCGCTAGCCTCCGCCAGCAGGGTCTCCGTACATCCACCATGCAGATCAGACCTTCCCCACCCGCCACCGCATAGTCTTGAAGGCAGTGCTTGACATCCCAGAGGACACCTCGCTGCCCAGCAGAATCAAGGGGTGTCCTGCCACACACTGGCAATCCTGTTATGGGATGGCACCTTCCCCCTCTAGTTCATTGCCTCATTCTTCTATCCGCCTCCTGCCCACTTTTCTCACCCCTCAGAGACTGAGCGGTACTTCTATTAGAGCTGCTGATGTATGTATCTCTTCACGTAATCCACAAGCCCCACTCCTAATGGGACGCGAAGAAGTAGCGATGGATCTTGACGCTGAAAACGTCTAGGCTCTAGCCGCCGTGGTTGCTCAGAGGTCCTGGGGTTGGGCTGCTGAGCACGAGGTCGCGGGATCGAATCCCTGCCACGGCGGCCGCATTTCGATGGGGGAGAAATGCGAAAACATCCGTGTACTTAGAGTTAAATGCACGTTAAGGAACCCCAGGTGGTCGAAATTTCCGGTGTCCTCTATTACGGTGTGCCTCATAATCAAAAAGTAGTTTTGGCACGAAAAACCCCATCATTTTTGTAAATTTTAGTCTAGGCTCTAGGCCAGGCTATTGTATCTCGACAGCTGCGCCACCGCTCAAGTGGGTGACATATTTTGGCAACGCCACGTCGGCGTGTACTGCAATGGCAACTCAATCGTGGCAGTAGATGGCCACAGCGATTGCATCACGGCCCGATTGCGATGCAGATTTAGTGAGCAAAATTGCTTGAAAATCTCGAAGAGCGAGTCGGGATTGCATGTAGTAGAAAAGGACTGGCTGTTGAATCCCTTGAATGTTGGTCTGCCAGAGACGCGAGCGACATGCTGGCGGCTCGACTGCAAAACGGCATAGAAGCAAAATGGGCGCTCCGTCACGCACCGCTTCATTCGGCAGCTCGACGCGAGCAGCTTTCCATACTTACGGGCCTTCTGCGAGAGATGGCACCATTTGAATGCCCCATGATAATGAATTCTACACGTTGCCAATTACACACAATGGAGCAGCTATGCGGAGTGTGTGCCACTTTCGGTTACGTGTGACCATGCTCAACGGCGAAAAGCGGTACTATTGAATCCCCTTAGGTTCGGCGCGAAGCACGCACCCCCTTTTTCCAGTGAGCAATCTACTTGGTGAAAAATGCATATACGCATAAAAAAGGACTAACGGTAGTTATTTTTGTCTAAGTATTAGATTACACATTAGGAAACGAACAGTACGAGTCATATTTTGAAGAAACATGGTGCTTTCTGGTAGGAGACAGAACCGCGAGATTTTACTGTTACATTGTAGCAAAGAAAAAGAAAGACGTTCGGCAAGCCGCTGATACGTTAAAAATTAACGAAGCCGTGTAACCCAGTACTCATATCCTTCATCGGAAGTTACTGGGTACTGTTTTCTCTTTATTCTGAGTGACAAGTCATCACCCAAATTATTGTCACACATACAGGCGTTGCGTGGCTTTCACAAATGCAGCGACGACCACACCAACAGCCCGCACTCCCCCCCCCCCCCCCCCCCTTCCTCTCACGGCCACCACCACATCAACTCACTGCTCAACACAAACGTGCAGCCGGTCAAACGCGAGAGAAGAAAAATTGCAGATTAGTCCTAAAAATGAATTGCGCAGTTAAGTTTCATATTGCTACATTGCATATGCAATGTGGCTTCTTTTAAAAAAGCGAAAAAGATTCTGGCGGTGTACATCCTTCATCTCTCTCAAGGAAACGAAGCGCAGCCAGCGGCGGGATTCGAACCTTAGCCTCCAGCACCACAACCCCATGATTTAACCATTAGGACACAGTCCTTTCTTTACTTTGTTGCATGGAATTATGAGTAGTGTCAAAAAATATTGTTATGTTACATATGAACATACATGAGAAACAAATGCACATATGGTGTGTAGTCTTATTCTTTATTGCCAGGTTTCTGCAAGTCAGAAAGTGTACAACGTATACAAGACTGTTCACAAATATAACAACATAGGCATTTAAGAAGGCATGTGCCTGAAGCCTCCGTGATATCGCAACTGGCCTAGTCATTCAAAATTCGTTTAGATTTCCCAGGATTAAGACCCTCGCCAGCCATGTCGGAAGACAATCCTGCGTTCTAATTATGCCCATCCAACGACTAGTGTGCTCTCTGATATACGTACGAGCTGGTGTTCTGTGTGTATCCCAAGAAGACCTAGGAATTATTCTCCAATCGCACTGACCCTTCTCTCGTGCCAACGCCAACTAGCCCTTTCATATGGTCGCCATGTGTTGATTACGATGGTGATTTGCTTACAATGACATGTACCCAATACGGGATAATAACCGAGAAGCCTGTCCAAGGCATATGTAAACTGCCAGCGAAGCTTTCATACAAGCCCACATGTCCAGTAAAGGGCACCATGTGGCAACCTTCGCCATCTGTGGGGCGCTGTGGCAAACTTTTTTAAGAAAGAGATAAAGAAAAAATGATGATGTCACACACGAAATTGGAAATGATGCATTGACTTACATTCCATAACATAAATGCTTAATTTTTTTAACGTCCGGCAGTTCCACCGTTACTCCAAAAGTACTTCCTTTCTGAGCTCGCAGCTTGCCACAGCTTATGCTCCATCGGTTGGCTAGGAACCTACGATTGAAATCAATTCTAGCATTACGCTTTGTTATATCAACGATTAAGTGTCGTGCCATATTTCCCCTAGGGCATATTCGATAGAAATGACAGTGATTCAGCGTTGAACATCTTCAAAAATTCATTAATGTGTAGAACAAGTTATGTCTTTTCCGTAACAGTAACGTCTCTTGTAGTTTTATGCAGTCTCCGAAACTGTGGTCTTCTTGCATCGAGCATGGCAGACAGAATTATTAGGTTACTACATTGTGCTCGCTGTAAACTACAAATATAATGAGAAACAACGTCACTTCTTCAATCCGCGCGCATGGAGTTTCAAATTATAGGACATCTCTTATAGCTACCTACCTACCTATAGGCACCTACCTCAGCGTATCCGACACGAGATCAGAGACAAGCTACACATAAGTACCATTCCCAGAAACATGCATCCCGAGTACGACAAGGAAAGGAGACAGGCGAGAATACAGGCGCTCAAGCGCATACTCGAACGCACCAACAGCAAAGAAGAAAACGTGAGATATACGGATGCAGCTGCGTACAGTACCAACGACCGATTTGCAACCAGCGTGGTCAACGATAAGGGCGAACAACACACAGCCACATCCATATGTGCCAAGGACGCGAGCACAGCGGAAGAGGTGGGCATAGCCCTGGCCATCGCAACGTGCAAGGCCATGGTTACCGTGATGACGGACTCACAAGAAGCATGCAGAAGGTATATGAACGGAAGGATTGGAAAGGCAGCACTTCAGGTCTTGAACAACACCAAGATAGAAGCAGCACAAATCCTCTGGACGCCGGGACACGAGCCTCTCACGGGGAACCAGGCGGCGCACGCCGCGGCTCGAGATCATGCACGCCGAGCCATCTCCGACGCGCAGAGAACACGGACCAACGACTGTGACGAGGATGATGAACGGATATCCAATAAGTACTCGGATATCTTGGCGCACTACAGGAAGCAGAGGCGTCGCTACCCGCCCGTGCATAAGACGATGAGTAGGGACCAAGCGGTAACCTGGAGAAGACTACAGGCTGGAACCTACCCACACAGAACACTGCTGCATGCCATGTACCCGGGCATCTACGGGCGAGACTGCAAGGTCTGCCCGCCGGACACGCCCAACACTTTGCGCCATATGGTGCTTGGATGCAGGAATAATTGAGAAGCACCACCATCATCATCACCACCAGGCGATAACATGCAGAAAGAGGCGGATTCAGAAGAAGAATTGGAAGAGCAGTGGGAGGCTCTGCTGGTGACGCAAGACCCTGACAGCTAGCTGCGGTTGGTGAACAGGGCTCGGGCGGCGGCAGCAAGCCATGGCTACCTAGACTGAGGAGGCCACCCACCTTTTGGCTCAAGAAGCCTGGTCCCACAATAAAGTTGATCTCTCTCTCTCTCTCTCTCTTATAGCTAGGGCATTTTAGCACAAATATCGCCTTGAGTCGTGAGTGCAGAAAACATCTTTTTTCTAAGAATACCATTAGGTATTCGCTCTCTCAATTATCAAATGTAGAAAGCTCATTTGGTACGTTTGGTGCATGGTAACTTGAAAGATATTGTAAGAAACCGAGATTGACGACAAGGCTGCCCAGACCTTCTTTTTTATTGGAAACCTGAATGAAAATCACGACGCAATTGGTTTGCATTTCCTTTTTCGATGGCGCGTAATGATGACCCAGCCGTCATGGTCTTCTATATTCCAAATATCATCGCCCTTGCACAGGCAAATTCATTGAAGTAAACGCTCATGCAAAAGCCTTAGTCAGCTGCCGACCAACGAGGTGAGGGGTTGGTGCTTTATCAAGACAGCCACGTCTTCTCGTGATTGTTGGCGCTCATGTCTTTTTCAATCGGATAGTTCAAATGTCCGCTTTGAGGTTACACTGCAGTTTAAGGTAAATCTTGCAGAATAATTTGCTGAACTCAGCGAACTTCTTTCATTCAACAGCTGCCAGCAACTGGACTGTGATACGCATATAATGACTCAAGGACCGTGAAGCGTGTCACGTCTGATTTAGTCGTCCGCTTTATTCTACGGTCCACTTTTAACAGTTCCGTTATGTGAATATTCCAGTCATTTCGATCACTAGAAATATAGCAATAGGGCTTGCGTTCGGGCTTGTTGGAGTTATATATTTAAAAGACAGTGCTACAAAGTATCCAGTGCATTTGCGTTTTTGCTGACCATTTCATTCCCGCTTCGTTCCCCCTCGATAGCTAAGCTGATAGAAATGCTTCATCGTTTGGGGTGTGATTCAAACTGTATGCGTCTTACCTCCTCCAGCGATCTCATCGAAGAAGTATTGAATAAGCAGACTTGCACAAGAAGGCTCCTCTCCTAGCAGTACTTCCACTGTTTGTGAAGCATCACTGCGATTATTGCTGTGCTGTCATTAGCATTAGCTTTGATAAATGCTGTGTGACAGTGCTCCACTTATTGTCGGTTCGGTGACACGGCAATGAAACGTCATTCATGCTTGTTCTTTCTCTTTTATATGTTCGTCTCTCTTGTCTGTATGAGTTCTCTCCATCGTCTGTTTAATTGCCGCATTCAATTCACATCAGCATACATGTTCGTTTATGGTATGAATTCTAATTCTTTGTGTGTTTGTGTTCTTCCTGATAATGGCTTTGGCACTTTGAGCACGGATTCCTCTCCTAGCTGGTCTTAAGCAACTGAACCTGCATCTTCCTTGGGGAATCGTCGTGCTCTTGCTCGGAAGCGTACAGTTGACTGTTTGGCATTACTTCGTAAGAGGTGGCAGGACCTTATCTTTTTTCCTGTTCACTCTACTGCTTCCAGAGGCGTCTAGTTTTCATTTATCGTCCTTCATTTCCTTGTAGTTTGTCATGAGCTACATTTATCAGAAAATTAACACGACGGACTTCCTCCTCAATTGCAATATGACTGCCAAATATTCAAGGCTCTCGCGTGGTCGGAGCTATATCCTCACTAAAACATGTCTTGTTCTGCAAACGCGTTTGAATTGACGACATCTGACTCCATTAACACATTCACACGTTTTATATTGGCGTGTGCTACAGTCGCCTCATCTAGTAGACTTATGAATTCTTCAGCGATACTGCTCCCGCAGGCTTCGGTCTTACTACTCTCCGGCTTTCTTTTTACTTCACTCCTCACCTCGAGCTTTGCATAGTGAAGCTGACCTAAAACTCGCATTCAGCGCAAGACTCAACGTAACTCTATCATTTCTAAATCTCCATGAGATCAATAATTTTTCTTACTGTGCTTTGCAGGGTTTACCTGTTTTAGTCTATCAGCAAGCAAACGTATTTCAGCCTGTGCACATCCAAGGCAAATTCATTGCTTTTATCATGGTTTTTTCGACCAGCGAGCGCGTCAGAAGACGAGTAACTTGTGGCTGCTATATCTGGTATTCGATATTTTCTACCTGCTCTGTGCCTGCGAAGCTAGAGCTGTGGGCACTGAATAAACAGTTCATGTCACGATCATTGCCGCTTGTGGCCAGTGCGTTCGATGATGCGGCTGGCACGATGGTGGTTGCTGCAAGGCAATGTTCTTCAGGACTTACGTTGTAGACCTCAGCAATCCCGACTCGCTAACCTTGCAGTCAGTATCACGACTGTAGCGCCGCTGACGGCCAAGACACAGATGGTGGCATAGGTGGCTATCCATGCAGGATCGCAATTCTGAATGAGAATCGCTATCCCAGCCTCGCGAACCTCGCAGCCTCATCATTAGATTGGTTTGGCATGCCCGCATTTAATGTACTCGTTGTTTTAAGGGCTAGGCCTACAGAATGGGTAGGCATAGATGTTTTCACCGGTCCTGGCCTTGTAGACTGTGAAGTTGTCACCAAAGAGAAACATCTTGTCGGTGGGCCTATATACTATTGGCTGCTCTGAGGGCTTACTGACAGAATGTTCCTCGCGAAACTTTGTAGGCACTTCAAAGGCAGACAGGAGCACTGCGAAGGGACATTTGTTGCCGCATCCTGGACTACAAGATTATGCCTGCAGCTACATCAGTACATGGGCCAGCAGTATTTATCTCATTTCTAGCCACAGTCACATTTGAGGTTTGCAGCACCAAATGTCAGGAACCTAGACTTTCGCGATAGCTACGCGGGTTTTTCTGTACAATGTAACCCCTAATCTCAGTGATGATGGGGTGTGTGCGGGACGCGACCATTGTCTTCTGAATTCACTAGGAGTAGCGAACAGGAAAAAGTTACTTTTCTATAGAAGACAGTCACGAAACGACACCCCATGGATAGAAACAGAATAATATATGCCAGAAAATATGTGGCGCGCAAAAACGTTAAGCCGAAATCTATTAGTACCTCTATTATACTGTATTATTGTATTACTATATATTATTATATGGCCCTAACGCGAAAATACGTCAGTGTGACCAAAAGGGGGTACCAGAAATGGTCGACGGCTCAAAGACTAAAAGCACGTAAAAGAGCAATGTAAATTGATGGCTTCGAAAACGAAATTTGGTACATTTCGGCCTTCGTAAGAATCGAACAGGGGTTCCTGAGGTGCGAGACGAGCGCGCGTCCCCGACGCGACGGAGGCACCTCGGTTCTGTGTGCATAGTGCGTGCGTTCATGAGCATGTTCTTGCGTGAAATGAGCGTGTTAATGATTTTTCAAGGCCTATGAACAGCATTATGCTCTCACATTCCTCTGCCAAATTTTTCAGAATGAAATCATTTAAGCTTTCATTGTCGGCAACCTTCAAGTGACCTTGAGCCAAAGGCCAGAGCCTTTGTCGGGACACTCAAACGAGCGCATCCGGTAAGCTGGGAGGAAAAAAACGAGATCATCCCACGCTTCGTACAGGAGCACATTACATAGGCTAGTTGCTCCCAAACCAACTGGAAAAATATTACCTCCTTGTTCTTCCTAAAATTTGTTCACAATATCTGTCAAGCTGTTACTTCTAGTACGCTGAAGTTTTATTTGTAATTTCCAATAGCGGCGTTCAAAAGGCAGATGCAAGGCACCATAGACTTCAGTTCTGGAAAATGGAAATTACTGCGGATCTAATGCGTTCGCAGAGCTGCGGCGTGGCGTGGCGTGGCGCCGGAAGCATCTGATGCGCTCACAGAGTTTCCTACCATACAGGGCCTGCCCGCCCGCCAAACAACTGAGTAGTAGCAGATGCGCCCTAGAGCAACAATTAGTGAAAATGAGGCAACTCTAGCTCAGGTACTGCAGGAAAATAGCGGCCTCAGAGCCAAAACAGCACAGCTAGAAGCAGCAAAGACATGAGATAGGAGCCGCATTTCCTCCGTCAATGGCTGAATAGTCACGCCTAACCCCGCATTTATGCAGGTAAGCACTCAGGCGCCGGTCCACACAGCAGAAGCGCAAGGAGGAGCAACAGCCACACAGTAAAAAGGGACCAATCTCGAGCCTAACATACCTAAAGCAGGGGCAACTTGAAATACTCAATACGCGGATGAAAAGACTAGGGCAACGAATGAAAGCAACTGAAAATAGAATGTAAATATTCGAAATCAGAACTACAGCATTAAAGAACACTCTGGCAAAAAATCGGCCCACGCCGGTGGGACCTATAAAGAATATAAAACCATATCAGAGAACCACCGCAGCGGAGATCAGTTTGGCCACCATGGGAGCCGTCAATTAGCAACAAACTTGGCCCCGTTTAACAATAGCACTGAATATTTGATTTGACGTTGTAACTGCCGACAGTTTCGTCGGAAACAGGGAAACCTACAGTAGTTCTTTATAGCAAAAGCCCCAAGTGTCACAGCCCTGCTAGAGACTATGGGACCGGCCAAATTATCGGTGTATAGATCCTATGGAGCCTCTGGCGACAAAGTATCTATAGTTGTAAGCCTAGTAAAAAAAAAAAAACCTGGCAGTGCTGCAACACTAAACCGCGGTATGAAACATAGAGCACGTCCTATTAGAAATTATACTTACACGCAAGAACGTCGGTTGCCTCTTTTTTCTTCAATATCTACAGCTCTCGAAGTCACAGGAGTAGGTCACAGGAGTGTCACTGAGGAAACGTCAATGCACGGAACATTTGGATAGACAGGCAACAGGAGGGGCTCACACTCATTACGGATCTTCAACAACCCACGCGCATGGGTAACAGCGTGAGCGTGGACACCACACCCGGCCTCACGTTCACAAAGAATACACAGGACCCCAAGTGGGCGAACACACAAGACGATCTGGGCAGCCACCACTTCATTATAGCCAAAACGATACATGCGAGACCCACAAGAATGAAGGGTAGGAAATTGACAACGGTGGATTGGGATATATTCAGACAGGCATAGGCACACAACACATTGGCAGACATCGATAGCAAATAAATTATTACAGACATTGATAAATGGACACTGCAGATACAGAAGGCAGACTACAGATACAGAAGTTTGAGAGGATGCACGGTTCGAAGCAGCCGACAGCAAACTCTTCCACCTGCGGTATGCGCGCAGCAGCCTACAACGACGTTGCAGGCGCCAGAGGCTGAATCGGGCCCTACGGCGGCGAATAGCATGCTCAGACAGGGAGATTGAGGATCACGCGATACGCTTAGCCTGACAGCAATCGGAGTCCACATGTAACAGCATGGAAAGCTATTTCGGGCTGGCAAAAACGTAGAACATCTTCCCATGTCTTATAGACCCCGAGGGCAGCAAAGGGACACGGAGGCAGAAGCTCAACACGGTCACCCACACTTCCGCGAGAACCGATGACGAACTTATTCGCGACATACAGAACAAATACATAGGAATCATTACGCGAAAACCGCAGAACGCCTACATGTGCAGGGAAAACCTCACGACGGACGAGAAAATTAGGAAAGCCGAGTAAAGGGCAGAAATACTCAGGCTACACACAAAGTCGGCGCCCGGCCCGGATGGCATCAGGAATAAAATTCTGCGAAGCCATTCGACGAATCCATCGCGCCAATCACAAAGTACATGAACGAGTGCTGGGAGAGGGGCGCATTACAGCGACAGTGGAAAACTGCACACGTGATCATGATTCCCCAAACCCGGGAAGAAATTACTGATTGAGAACCACAGGCCCATCTTTCTAACTTCGTGCGTGGGGAGCTGATGGAGCACGTTGTCCTCGCCAGATTAAGCAACTACACGGAGAACAGAGGCGTCTATCCACTCACGATGATTGGGCTCAGGCCGAAACTGTCCACTAAGGACGTCCTACTCCAAATCAAACATCACATCTTCGATGCAAGGGGCAGAGGAGCTGGACTAAAAGCTATCTTAGGGCTGGATCTTACTGAGGCCTTCATTAATATTACGCACAAGGTGGTCCTATGGAATCTCTGCGACCGGGGGGTAGGTCGTAAGGCCTACACCTACGTCTAGGACTTTCTCTCGAACCACACAGCTCAAATCACGATAGAAGAAATCAAGTCGGATGACATAGAACTGCGGAGTAGGGGAACCCCGCAAAGCTCGGTGCTGTCGCCTTGTTTCTCATTGTGTCCATGATCGGTCTACCGAAAATCGTCAGCAAGTTGCGCGGCCTCCACCACAGCCTGTACGCCGATGGCATAATATTGTGGGTGACAGGTGGCAGCTAGGGCCAAATTGACAAAAATTTCTAGCAGGCCATGGAGGCTGTCGAATGCCACGCGGCGGACAGGGGTCTCAGTATTTCCTTGCAAAAATCCGCACTCCTGCTGATGTACCCTACGACCAGGAGACAATACGGAGGAACACCGAACATTATTATCAAGGCAAGCGGGGTCCAGATAGCTGTAGTAGATCAGATCGAAGTCTTAGGACTCCGCTTGCACGTACAATGCTGAAACATCGATACCATTAAGACACTAGAAAAGAACACACAGAGACAAATCAAACGGATTGTCAATAAACAATAGGGCATGAGGGAGGTCGACATAATTCGTTTTGTGCAGGCTTTGCCATCAGCCGCGTTGTCTATGTGGCACCGTACCATTTGGCGTGGCAGAAAAACAAAACAAAATTAAATCCATCATCACACGACCGCTCGAACAGGCAATTGGCATCCCAGCCACAACACCCAGCGATAAACTCTTAGAATTGGGGCAACATAACACGCTTGACAAACTAATCGAGGCGCACACCACCGCCCAACACGAAATACTCACAAGAGCCCCACTGGGCACTTGTGAGTATTTCTGCATTCTGCGGAAACAAAACATTTACTACAAAGCACAACACGGCAGTAAAACCAGCATTCAATTAGATATGAGAAGGAACGTTGAAATTCCTCCACTGCATCAGAACATGCACCCGGAGAACCACCAGGAGTGACAAGAGGCAAGGGCGCGCCACATTGATAGCAAATACCATGATGAAGAGAGCGTGCCCTACGTAGACGCCGCCGAATATCGAGAACGTCGATAGATGGCCGTCGTAGCGGCAGACATGGATGAAGAGCCCCTCGTAAGTTGAACCGTGGAAACGGGCTACCTCGAAGTTGCGGAAGAATCATCAATATCATTAGGGGTAGTGACCGCCAGAGCTAGAATTATCGTAAATCACTCAAAAATCGCAGTTCATAATTTCGCAAAGTGATGCATCTCGCCAGAGGCGCCCAAAATTATAAATAATAACAGTGACCATCATCTCGGGATGATCCAAATTATCTGACGCCCGGGCACCCCTTTCTCCACGGCAACGAGACGGCTCACAACGTAGCTCGAGGGCTCACTCGCCGAGAAATTGAGCCAGCCCAGCCGGGAACTAGCAAAGATCGCATGGTCAGCTACAAAAAAATAACCAATTACTATCGGCTGAGAAGGGCGCGGTACCCACCAGCTCATCCCGAGCTAACCAAGAAACAGCGTGTAGCCTGGCGCCTCCTCCAAACAAACATCTGTCCTATCCCCGTGACCTGCAGCAGATTCTATCCAAGGCAACGCAATGATCAATTATGTGTGGGTAGGGCGGATCTGCCGCATAATCTATGGGTATGCCCGAAGGCGGCTACTGTCGAAGATCGGAAATTCAAAACCGGCAGCTCTGGGAGACCCTGTTGCTCAGGTCAGACCAGCGAAAGTCTGGGCCGTCCAGCTAGCCGAAGTAGCCGCTGAGACCCAGGGGATCTCGGCCGTCTGCTAGGCGGAGGAAGGCTGCGTCCGCACTCGTGATTGCTTGCATCAATAAAAGATAACTTTCTCTCTCCCGATACGTGGACCGATCCCGAAGATAGTGCAATGTCGGGCCGACCCGGGGCAGAGGTGAAGCAGGCATGTTAAGAACCCCCCATAGGTGGGCCGATCCCAAAGGTAGTGCAATACCGGCCGTCCCGTGGCGGAGGTGACGCATGCGCTAACCACTCCCCATACGTAGGCCGATTCCCAAGATAGTGCAATGCCAGGCCGACTCGTGGCTGAGCTGAAGCAAGCGTGATAGGCCCACTCCCCACGTGTGGGCCTATCACGAAGATAGTGCAAATCTGGGAAGACCCGCGCCGGACGTGGAGTTCGCCATGAAAGGGCCCACACACACAGCTTCGCTTGTCATACTTCTTCACAGAGTGGAAGAACACTGAGGTTCTTCTTTAACCATTCCGGATTAGGTTCTTTAAGTTGTCGTTCTTAACAGCTGAAACCCATTGGCAAGGGCTGACTAGTCGGCGCGGTAAATACTGGCCACCGCAACGATAGTTTTCTTGGTTAATCTGGTTTATTCTTGTTCTTTCAAGTGTAACATCATTGTACTGCTGCCCGTTGTTATTAGGAGTAATGTCCTTCTATTAGCAAAGTAAAACAAATAGGCAATTTTCTAGTTACTTTATGTGCGTGTTGCAGACGCACTCTAAACGTTATATTGAGAAACATTACCTGGCTCCACTCCTTAGTTTTTGTATGGGAGCCACTTTTTTATATTTTTTTATTTCGCATAAATATCCACCTTCCGCTTAATAAAAAGGGGACTTTAGCCAATTTCTTATAGAAAATAACCATGTGATCTCCTAATATACACTCTGCAAATGTATCTTCGTAATGTTTCGTTACATTGACTGCTGTTATCCACATTTCATGCTTTTCTCGTGGCCCTTGTTGAAATTGGAAGTGATAATTTGTCTTCTCCGCAAAATATGAAAATGCTAGACTTTTCGCCAAGTATTCCAACCCTGATTTTGATATGCCAGTCTTTGTACTGTCTGCGAAGG
Source organism: Dermacentor andersoni (assembly GCF_023375885.2). Taxonomy (NCBI): domain Eukaryota; kingdom Metazoa; phylum Arthropoda; class Arachnida; order Ixodida; family Ixodidae; genus Dermacentor; species Dermacentor andersoni. The sequence continues at coordinate 72,627,413 of NC_092819.1, forward strand.
TTAAGCACCGGGACGTCGCTATAGTTATTGCTGTGGTAGTTGCAGCGTCATCATCGCTGTGGCGACGCCGTTGCTTTCCCCAAGTGTGGGCCAGCAATCAGTGTCGTGGTTGCCGTCGTCGTTCCAACTATTACTTACCTCTTTACGATTCTGTTTAAATTTACACTTTCCATTGTACGCGCTCTCGTAACTTAGACTTCTATGAAAGTGCGGGCGGGATCACAAGCATGATTTCGTAAATATTTAGAAGTGAGTTAAAATTAGCTACTTTCAAAGCCTTTATGCTCCTCAGAAAACGAGAGTATCGGCTGATTCCGAGCACGATAGCCTGCGCAGTGGAGAGAAAACGTCGTACATTTGTGTCTACTGTTTCTAGGAAATCTTAGCCCTGCATTAGAAAGTGAAATTCGAAGATCGTGCTATCGAGAAATTTTCGGATGCAATTCTCGCCTTTGTTATGGAAAAGCACTCACCACAATTATTGCTAGGCAATATTGATATTGATTAGATTGTTAAAGTGTAATACCTCACCCACATTGTTCAATTGTCTAAATGTTCTGACATATTCTATAGTCGAAAAGAAGCATCATTATTTATCTCCACAGAAATGTTCAAAAGAAAGCATAGAAAGCGCTTCACGTCATGGAATATCCGCAAGATTAGGGCGTTCATAATCATATAGTATGTATGATAGCGGTAGGTGGTGACTTGTACTTCAGCCTGTGTAAATAACCTGAATGACTTCTTTAAAATTACGTAGCGAACAAATATGGAGATAAACATGAGCCTAGTGCTTAGCACTGCCTTGTAATGAAACGATGAGTGCAGCTATAAAATGCATAAAAATGAAAAAAAGGAAATCAGAACAATTGCGCTTCTGCTCAAGTGTTTCACACCTAATTAACAATAAAAATCCGCGGCACTAGCCTGTTTAATGCTGCACATTGTTTTGCATGACTGCAACTTTAGGCACCGGGAGTTGGCTGGATAGTTAAACTTCATATTTGCGCTCTTGGTGAGACTGCGCGACGGATCCCATGAACCGCACCCTACAACCACGAAGATGAATTCAGTGCTAAGTGCTATGTATATTTGTCGCTAGTTTTCCTAGAGCTCCATCTGCGTTTACAAATTTTGCTATCCGTGAAACTAAACTCTGCAACCCATTTTCAGCAAAAAACAGAACCTATCTGCAGAACTACACGAGGACACCGCTTACCCGAACGCACCTGACATGACCGTATCAAAATGGAATGGTAAGACTGAAGAAAGCTGCAACTGTTTTTACCTCAGCATGCCCGTCTGGATGCTCTGAGACGAGAACTGTGTACTTGAAGCATACATTTTCCGCCATCCTGTGAAACATGAAAATCAATAACGGCCTAGACATCTGCTCAGTATGATTCCGTGATCAATCACGCAAGGCTAACACGTGATCGTTAAACACTCTGCACTTCCTATCGCACGTCTGTTCTGTAACGATAGCAGCTTGTCATGAAAGTTTGGCTCAGAAACTGCCTACTTCATCAGGGCTGTGGTGCACACTCCGCTCAGTGGAAGCTTGGGTTCAAAAACGTCTGTAACTATGAAACGAAATCTCTTTGGAATATCTCAGATCCTTGAATGTCAGAGCCGAAGCTGGACGAGCAGCTCCATATGAGCTCCATTTTCGGCAGCACGCACTAGAGATAAATCTGAACTGTCCACCTGACGTCGAAGGTCAGCTATGTCTTGTGCTGCTCTCTGCACAGCGGTCTGCTGAGCCCGACATTGCGTAGAACCGCTGCTGAAAAAGCTCTACGATTTGCTTCTTCTGTAGCGGCTCGTACCTTGTGAGGAGGAGCCGTAAAATGTACCGAAGAGTAATCAAAGTGCCAAGACTACGCGGCGCTCGTGCCACATCCTTTGACTCGTGGCACGATACGATGATGTTCGTGGTGATAATGTATTCCTAATGATATATTATTACTTCCACATTTCCAATGTCCTAACCTACCGAGCGCCGTTTGCTAGCAGCAGACGCTGCGTTGCAGGGCCAGCCTTTTGCGCGTCCATCTGGCGTGGGAGGCGGTCCAGCAGTCGCTTACCTATCAACCGTGTCAGGTTGATCGGGCCACCAATAGCTGACGCTAAAAGCGGACGCGCTTTCACTCGCTGCCTGTTTTTCGCGCTTTATGCAGCCTTCGCAGAACGCAGGCCACGCGCGCGCGTTTCCTTTCATAAAAGACCACCCCGTACATAGTGGAACATAGGGACACAATTACCAACATTCGAAAGCATGCTATACAACTTCTTGGGTAGCAACGGAGGTTGGTTTTTTGTTATTTACTCCGTTCGATATGGTAAATCTTATACGGGAGACCTGTTCCAAGGGGTATTCAGGATGTTACATTCAGAACGAATGGTAATCTAAGGATATAATACAATTCTAGCTCTCAGTTTATTATTCGTTTTCATCCTGTCACCTAGTAGGCCAGAAACATCCCTGTTGAAATTGAAAAATTGTTCAGCAGTTGCTAAGGGGTATCAGAGGTAGTGTACCGCCACACATTTTTACCAGCAACGATACTAGGAGTAAACGCACTTTTGTATCTACCGCAAACGAAAGCTTAAAGGTTAAACTGTGAATGACAATTTATAAGATTGACCTTGTCATATTTACTTCTACACAAGCAATCTACTATTTACGAAGTAGAAACTAATGCAAACAGGTCTGCAATGTGTTACGGATGAGGTCCGAGAGGCGCTGTACACATTTTGAGATTGCCCAAAGGCAGGCAGCTATGCTGTTCTAGCTGTTACAAGAAGCCAAATTGTGAACTTTTTTTAACATGGTGCTCCTGTCGACTAAGGAAAATGAATATTATCATAACATAGGAGTTTTTAGAATCGTGGCGAGAAAAGACGTCGACGTTCTTTCCAAGCATGCGTTTTATTTTTGTTGACTTTCTTACGTTTTCTTCTTTGACAGGGGAAGAACATGTAACGCTGACTCTTATTCATTACAATTCAAATGGAAAATGTGGAATATTTACTTACGTGGACAGATCCAGTAAGTAGGCAGGGGGATAGCAGATACGGTAACCATGCATATAACAATTCCAATCACTTTAACGCGACAGCGTTAAGGGACTCCTATCAAAAGAAACCCTGTGTCGGCGTATGGCGTGCAGTGCCGGCCGTCTTAACAAAAAAAAATAATTCCGAACCACGCTTATTCAACCACGCAGGCCATCCTAGTAGCGCGGAGAAATTGGTCAAATACTTGAGGTTCTCGAACTAAAATACGTGAGCAAAATTGTAAACTACGACTTACGCAAAGCCTACAGAACTGATAGCGTCGGACTGTAATTTGAATATTCCACAAAACGTAATTCTCTTATACGGAATCTCAAACATAAACCCCTTTTTCAGAATTTCTACCACTCGTAGAGCGGCTACCTGGTTACTTGCAACACCATCCAGATGGCGCTAGCCTCCGTGCATCCATGGCCCAAGCAAGATAGCACGTTTGTACCAGAAAACTCGCCTTCGTGCATAGCCTTTGCCGCCAGCGTTTCCAGGTCAACATTATGCTTACATAAGCTGCAGTTGCCGGGAAGTGCGAGAAGCAGTCAGATTGAATGATATCGCCTTCCACTATTAAAGGGGGAACTTAAGCGTCCTCCAAATTTTTTAGCCACTAGTTGGATACAAGAAATCGCGTTGCTTTTCGTCGGAACCATTATCATGGCGTTCTTGACCAGGTACCTAAAAATAAATTTAAATATTACAAACATTTCGATATGAAGAAATAGTAGGACGTATATATCAAGCTGTCCACAACTGCCATTTTTTATCAATAGGAGCCCGGCATCATTTCCTTGACCGCTTCTACTTCTTCATGGCTGTCTGTAAATATTTGTGATCTCTTCTTGTCGTTTAGTCGACTTGGTTACACTTGACAAAAAATTGGCTGGGTTTCAACGTGGCTTGAACCTAGTTATACGAGCGATAGGTATGTTAAGCATGGTTAGACACGGTTCTTCAACACTTCCTTCCGTTGGGCTATATCGGCAGGGTGATCAAACTCTGCTTGGCTTCTGCGGCGAAGAGTTGACGCGCTCGCACCGACGCCTGCTTCTTCCATAGCGAGACTGAGCAACCAAGCGCCGCCGAAACAGCTGTTGATGCGCGTCCGACGTTACTGGCGCGCCTACGAGCGTCGCTCGACGGCGGGCGCCCTAAGAGCGCGTTGGCAGCGTCCAGTTACGTTGGCTGCGCCAGCGCATTGAACCATCGGTCGAACCACAGATGCTGTTGTTCTCGCCAACGTGACGTAACGTGTGCATGCGCTCACGCTACGTCGGACTATATCTAGCCCTTTAAACCCTCGCCTAGCCACATGTTGCACAGCGGCGAGGCTTGAGCGAGCGCAGCCAATACCATTTATATAGCACGGATTGTTCGCTCCCATCCATCACGTCTTGCTACTCGGCCGACTGCCATAGAATCTAATAGGTACGCTCTCGAGTAAGCTTCAGTGAATTTCACATCATCGCTTTCGTCACGCCAGCTTTGGCAATGGAAATTTCGGGCCAGTAGCACGACGTCATGGATCAGAGTAAACAGACCTTGCGCTATCTAGGTGGTGTTGGCGAAGCTGCGACCCCTCTCCGCAGCGAATCATGTGACGTGACCTGACACCTTCACACTTGCGTGCCCGCGGCTACAGGTCAAACGCGCGCTGAGATTGACATTGGGAGTTTTACCTGCAGGAGTAAAGCTTTCGCTCTAGAAATCACCTTCTCACCGAGTTTCCTTTATTTATGGGATTTAACGTGCCAACACCACTTTCTGATTATAAGGCACGCCGTATTGGGGGGCTCCCGCAATTCCAACCCCCTGGGGTTCTTTAACGTGCACCTAAATCTAAGTAAACGGGTGTTTTCGCATTTCACCCCCATCGACATGCGACCGTCGCGTCCGGGATACGATCCCACGACCTCGTGCTCAGCAGCCCAACACCAAAGCCACTCAGCAACCACGGCGGGTCTCATCGAGGTTCAGACGCTGAGTACATTACACTGATATTTAATTGTCGATGGCTAAAATAAATCAGGGCTCCCTTGTAGTATGTGCATGGTTCGTTGAAATAATTTCGCGGTCGCTACATTAATAAATGTCGCATTGCTTTTCACTTCACTCGCTTCCCCTGCACAGCGATTCGCGATTGGTATTAAAGCTTAAAAATATATGGCGTGCTAAACGTGAAATTTTAAGCTTTCAGAGATTCGCTGGAATTACACTTTGCAGGTCATTATGGTGTTGCCTAATTAAAACCTGTCTTGATAACGTACTTGTTACATAACTTTCTACGGGAATGAAGTGAATCGCGGAATTATATTACAGTGTAGTCAATATATCATGCGCATAGGTCGAAGTATAGGACACAGTGTAATATTTAGAGGGCGCTCAAGCTTCGCCTTTAAGAGTGGAACACGAAATCATTCCAAGATCCCTGACTGCTTCTCGCGCTTCCCGTCAACTGCAGTTTATGCAACCGTAATGTTTACCTGAAAACGCTGGCGGCGAACCCTACGCACGAAGACGAGCTTTCTCGTAGAAACGCGGGCGCTTGCTTGGGCCGCGATGCGCCGGAGGCGAGTGCCATCTCGGGATGTTGCAAGGAACCGTGCACGCTGCTTTACCGTGTTAGAGATTTGCGCACGCCGGCGTACGCAAATATGGGGGGCCATAGCCTGCCTCTTAATTGGTACAAACGCTGGAAAAGAGGTTTGTGTTTGGAATTTCCACGTAGCAGAATTATGTTCCCTCATATATTCAAATTAGAATCCGACGCTATCATGTCTGTAGGTTGTGTGTAAGTCGTAATTTATCATTTCTTAGGTATTTTACCTTGAGAAATTCAATTATTCACTGAATTCCTTTCGCTACATGGAGGGCCTGCGTGGTTGGGTATGCGTGGTTCCAAATTATTTTTGCCGAAGCAACGGACAAAGCGGGTCACCGACGCCGGATTTTCTGCGACACGGGGTCCTTAGGCTATTGCTTTAAAATGACCTGAACTAGTCGGTGTGTCATACTACAGTATGCAATAAGTATGTGCATGCTTTGCTCGTTTGGCATGTGTTTACTGAGCACTATTTAAACCAGCACCATCTTGCATGGTGGCCCGTTATCACAGCTGTTCTCAGAAAACAAACGTCCAATGAAAACCCCAGAAACGAGGCATTTTTCATGTATAACGACATGAAGTGTGCATAAGGTGAATCTGGGTACCTAATCTCACTAATATGGTAAAAGCGCAGAGCTGTCATTGACAATTGGTATATTATTTGCATGCAGCGAAATTGCCACGAAAGGGGGGGGGGGGGAGCAATTTGTCAAGCTGTCCATCAGAGTTAACCTATATCTGATGCTAGACCTCTGTACGTGTACCGCAATTATTGGTGTTTCATTTATGCTAAATAATAGGCTGGTGCAATCCCAAAAGAAATTTCTAAATTGCAGCAGAAACCATGTCATTATGACCGTCGACGGTACGACGATCAGCATTCCAGCAATGAAGTGCCAAACCATTTTGCTGAAGACGCCTTTATTTCCTATCTATTGTGAACATTATGCGATATCCATTTCTTAGACTATATGTGACATGCGTCTCCAGCGACTCCTGCGGATCCCACCCTCTGCGTTACGGCGTTCGATCACAAGAGTCGGCTGTAATCATGAGGACGACTGGGTTAAGAAGACGTAGTGACAACGTTGGAATGGCGAAGTAATAGCACCAAAGGTACTACGAAGGTGGTATGGCGACGATGGCAGGACGACAGTGGGGGTGAGAACCCTGAAAATAATGATGATGGTATAACGACGACCATATGATGACCACGGCATAAGGATGATCGTGTGGCAGTGAGTGTGTGACGACGATTCTCAGAAGAAATCGGATAACGTAGTTGCACTGAAGACAATGGCCCAACTGTGATGGTATGGCGATGACGGCATGAGCACTAGTACATGACGCATGTATGATAACACCACAATAATGTTGATTCAATAATAACGGTGACATTAGTGCGATTGAATCATGACAGCATGATTAAAGCTGAATAAACAAGCAATGATGTCGATAGGACAAGGATGACGGTATCACGACGACGGCATCATGACAGTGGGATGACATTTTGATCAAAATACGCAAGACCTCCACTGGAGTTGTCTAAGTATGCGTAATATTGGTGCCACTTGCGCATCTCCACGCAGCCCGGGGTCATTATCTATCTTATCAAACTTGATGCGACCAACATATGCATTAATTAAATAATTTATTTATTTATTTATTCCACGAATACCCAATTTGTGGCTTTACATGAGGGGTGGGCCTATCTAGGTCATGGTTTCAATGGATTATTAGATTGACATTGAATTTCTCACGCACGTTCCGGTAAACAAGCTAAATTAATGACTTTCAAAGGAAAATTTGCACCTCCGCTGTGCGAGAAGAGCATGCTTCCCCTATGCCACAACGATTCCACGGTTGTCCTTGACTAAACGTATGCCTAGTACGTGCGCCATTGGGTACGTGATGGTGCCGTAAATGGGGAGGAGCTGACGCCACGTCATGACTGTATAAAATGACTGTACAAATGAAAACGATTGACTCGCCATTCTACCCCTGCCAAAGTGTATGTCCCGCGAGCCTGTAGAAAAGCACCACTGCAACTGCTCTGGAGGATATTGACACGTGTACTTATATTTATCGGGCGACCCCGTTTCGCCGCCTAACAAATCTTATCGCACAGCGCGGGACGCGCTTGCATGTACCGAAGTTTCTGGAAAGTTATCGATGCTTCTATCCGCAGTCTGTTGTCGCCGAGCCTTGTATTATCTGATTTCATCGCGTGACTCGAATGTTGTAGAACTTTGTGGAAGGCATGCGGGTCCCAACGATTAGTCTGGAACATTCGACGACTGTTGTATAAAAGCCGACGCGCTTGACCCGCTGATCAGATTTTCGACGATCGCCGAGCGTGTTCACCGCTATCGTTGTGCTATAAGCGTAGCCTGTTTTGTGGGCACAGGTTCGCCCAATAAAAGTTTGTTTTGTCGTTCACAGTATTGCTACTGTGTTATTCAACGTCACCACCGCGTGACATCTGGTGGAGGTGCTTTTCGTTCATGTACCGGACGCCCCCGAGAAGCCGTGATCCAAGCCCGGACCGCAAAGAGAGCACCAACGTAGTCCCGGAGCATCGAGCAAGCCGCCGTCTTCAACAGCTGCCCCCGGAGCACGGACTTCTACCTGAGAAGACCAAAAAGATTGTGGACAAGGCAACCCAAATGGCAGCCCCAACGTCCCCCATCGTGCTTCAGCAGCCCAGGGAACCTCCGACGTTCCGCGGATCAACATTCGAGGACCCGGAAACCTGGCTCGAAGCGTATGAGAGGGTCGCTAAGTTTAACAGTTGGGACAGCGACGACAAGCTGCGGCATGTCTATTTCGCGTTGGAAGACGCCGCCAGAACGTGGTTCGAGAATCGGGAAGCCACCTTAACGACGTGGGACCTTTTCCGAAGCGGCTTCTTGCACACGTTTACAAGCGTCGTGCGAAAAGAGCGAGCCCAAGCTCTACTAGAAACCAGAGTGCAGCTGCCGAACGAGACGATCGCGATCTTCACGGAGGAGATGGCCCGTCTTTTCCGGCACGCCGACCCGGAAATGTCGGAGGAGAAAAAAGTTGGCTTCCTGATGCGCGGCGTCAAGCAAGACCTTTTCGCCGGACTTATTCGTAACCCGCCGAAGACTGTGGCTGAGTTTTCTGCAGAGGCATCGACGATCGAGAAAACTCTGGAGATGCGCACCCGGCAATATAACCGCCAGGGGCACACGCCGCAGTATGCCATCCAAGGACTGGGTTCGGACGACCTTCAAGAGACCATCAGGGCCATTGTGCGCGAAGAACTGCGCAAGGTCCTGCCTTCGTCGCAGCCTCAAGTAGCTTCGATCGCCGACATCGTGAAAGAAGAGTTGCACCGATCGCTTGGAGTTCCCGAGGTGCAACCACAAGTACCGCAGCCTCAGCCAGAAGCGATGACTTACGCCGCCGTCGCACGTCGTCAAGGTCCCCCTCCGCGACCGCGCCAGGGCCCTGCAACGCCCCAATTCCGTCGTCCGCCGCCGCCGCCAGTACGACCACCCGTCGCCCAGCGCACCTACGCGAGGAAGACGGACATTTGGCGCGCCCCCGACCACCGCCCGCTCTGCTACCACTGCGGCGAAGCCGGCCATGTGTACCGCCGTTGCCCATACCGCGACCTGGGATTGCGAGGGTTCGCCGTCAACGCACCGCACCCTCGGGAAGGTGAACGCCCTCGTGACATCGCCGACTACCTCGCCGCTACTCAGTGGAGCCCTCGACGACCGTCCCGTTCGCCGTCACCAGGCCGCTACCTGTCGCCACAGCGCCGACCATACACTGGCCCAGCCCGGGGCCGGTCCGTCAGCCCATATCCGGAAAACTAAAAGCAGCAACCGATGGAGGTGCGGTTGCTGTTCGTCGAACTGACGAAGATCCTCCGCCGCCGACGAAGACGCCGAAAAGCCTATCTCGACGACATAACAACGACGACACACCGCCGTCCCGACGAAGTCTGGCAGGAAAGAACACGCTGACGAATGACCACCTGACGACGCCGAGGCCTAACTGTAACGCAAGACAAAGAACCACCGACCTCGACGTGCTTCTCGACGGCCACGCAGTCACCGCCTTAGTAGACACAGGAGCCGATTACTCTGTCATGAGTGGAACCATCGCAGCCCAATTGAAGAAAGTTAAGACTGCATGGGAAGGCCCGTTAATTCGGACCGCTGGAGGACACCTCATCACGCCGAGTGGAATCTGCACAGCAAGAATTACCATTCATGACCGGACTTACCCTGCCACCTTCGTTATCCTGCAACAGTGTTCACGAGATGTCATTCTCGGCATGGACTTCCTGAATCAACATGGCGCAGTCATCGACCTGAAGTCGAAATCGATAACGCTGTCACAAGATCAAGCGATACCGCCGGAGAGCTGTCGTAGTCACCACGCCTTGAGTGTGCTCGAAGATCAAGTGAGCATCCCGCCGCGCTCCAGCATTATTATTTCCGTCGGCACTGAAACACCCGCTGACGTAGAAGGCCTCATCGAGGGCGACCAACATCTACTGCTCGACCGTGAAATTTGCGTCGCAAGAGGGATCGCTCAACTCCACGGAGGGCAAGTGGAAGTTATGCTAACCAACTTCAGCCAAGAGTTCAAGCACATCAACAAGGGCACGACAATCGCATACATCGAGGAAATTTTGGAAACCAGCAATGCCTTTGTCCTCTCGGATTCAGCCGCATCTACCCCGATGAGCATTGTCCCCGAACGAGACTTCGACGTGAATCCAAGTCTTCCTATGAGTAAGCAGCAACAGATCAGAAGTCTTCTCCGACGATACAAAGACTGCTTTTCGACGTCATCGAGGATTCGACAAACACCAGTTGCAAAGCATCGCATAATAACCGAAGAGAGCGCTCGACCACTCCGCCAGAGCCCTTACCGAGTTTCGACGCGAGAACGTGAAGCTATTAGGCAACAAGTCGACGAAATGCTGCGCGACGACATCATCCAGCCGTCGAAAAGCCCGTGGGCCTCTCCTGTAGTCCTGGTAAAGAAAAAGGACGGAACCCTACGCTTCTGCGTCGATTATCGTCGACTGAACAAGATCACGAAGAAGGATGTGTACCCCCTTCCACGGATAGACGACGCATTGGATCGGCTCTGCAACGCTAAATACTTCTCGTCGATGGACCTCAAGTCTGGCTACTGGCAAATAGAAGTCGACGAGAGAGATCGCGAAAAGACTGCCTTCATCACGCCAGACGGCCTCTACGAGTTCAAGGTCATGCCATTCGGACTGTGCTCGGCGCCTGCAACGTTTCAGCGCGTCATGGACACGGTGTTAGCCGGACTGAAGTGGCAGACGTGCCTTGTTTACCTCGATGACGTCGTTGTCTTCGCCGGAAATTTCGACGATCACCTTAGGCGGCTTGCGACAGTGTTAGAAGCCATCAAGTCATCAGGGCTCACTCTGAAGCCGGAAAAGTGCCGCTTCGCTTACGATAAGCTTTTGTTCCTAGGCCACGTGATCAGCAAATCAGGAGTACGCCCCGACCCACAGAAGACAGCTGCCATCGCAAAGTTCCCGCAGCCAACCGACAAGAAGGCAGTACGCAGATTCCTTGGCATGTGTGCCTACTATAGGCGCTTTGTCAAGGACTTCTCACGCATCGCGGAGCCGCTAACACATCTGACCAAATGTGATGTCGCGTTCAAGTGGGAAACGCCGCAGGCCAAGGCATTTCAAGAACTCAAACGACGCATGCAGTCGCCGCCGGTACTTGCACACTTCGACGAGGACGCCGATACCAAAATCCACACTGACGCCAGTAGCCTAGGCCTCGGTGCCGTCCTAGTCCAGAGGAAAGAAGGACTTGAAAGGGTGATATCGTATGCTAGCCGGTCGCTGTCAAAAGCGGAAAGCAACTATTCTACGACTGAAAAGGAATGCCTCGCCATCATTTGGGCTATAGCTAAATTCCGCCCTTACCTCTATGGCAGGCCATTCAAAGTCGTCAGTGACCATCATGCATTGTGTTGGCTAGCTAACTTAAAGGACCCTTCAGGACGGCTGGCGCGGTGGAGCCTCAGACTACAAGAATATGACGTCACGGTAATATAAAAGTCCGGAAGAAAACACTCCGACGCCGACTGCTTATCGCGCGCCCCCATCGATCCCCCGCCGCAGGACGACGAGGACGACGACGCCTTCCTTGGGATAATAAGCGCGGAAGACTTCACTAAACAGCAACGAGCAGACCCGGAGCTAAAAGGCCTCGTCGTGTATTTGGAAGGAAACACCGACGTTGTCCCTAGGGCATTTAAGCGCGGGTTGTCGTCGTTCACGCTGAAAAACAACCTGCTCGTGAAGAAGAACTTCTCACCAGTCCGCGCCAGCTACCTTCTTGTTGTACCGTCAGCGCTGCGTCCAGAAATACTGCACGCCCTACACGACGATCCAACCGCTGGGCACCTCGGATTCTCCCGGACGCTGTCGAGAATACAGGAAAGGTATTACTGGCCGCGTCTGACCGCCGACGTCGCCCGTTACGTCAAGACATGCCGAGACTGTCAACGACGCAAGACACCACCGACAAGGCCAGCAGGATTACTACAGCCGATCGAACCTCCTCGCCGACCATTCCAGCAGATTGGGATGGATTTGTTGGGGCCGTTTCCGATATCAAGATCCGGGAATAAGTGGATCGTCGTGGCGACAGACTATCTCACCCGCTTTGCTGAAACTAAAGCTCTACCAAAAGGCAGCGCAGCCGAAGTGGCGAAATTTTTCGTCGAGAACATCCTGCTGCGACATGGTGCCCCAGAAGTCCTCATCACCGACAGAGGAACGGCTTTTACAGCAGAGCTCACCCAAGCCATTCTGCAGTACAGCCAGACAAGCCACAGGAGGACAACTGCCTACCATCCGCAGACGAATGGTCTCACGGAGCGCCTGAACAAGACCCTCGCCGACATGCTAGCAATGTACGTCGACGTCGAACACAAGACGTGGGACGTGGTCCTGCCGTACGTAACCTTTGCGTACAACACGGCGGTGCAAGAAACAACGCAGATCACGCCGTTTAAGCTGGTTTACGGCAGGAACCCGACGACGACGCTTGACGCCATGCTGCCGCACGTAACTGACGAAGAGAATGTTGACGTCGCTAGCTACCTCCAGCGCGCCGAAGAAGCCCGACAGCTCGCCCGCCTGCGAATCAAGAGCCAGCAGAGGACCGACAGCCGACACTACAACCTCCGACGACGCTTTGTCGAGTACCAGCCCGGTGACCGTGTTTGGGTTTGGACCCCTATACGCCGACGAGGACTGAGCGAGAAGCTCTTGCGTCGCTATTTCGGACCGTACAAGATCATCCGACGTATTGGCGCACTGGACTATGAGGTCGTGCCAGACGGCATTTCGCTGTCACAGCGGCGCCGCTCACGACCTGAAATTGTCCACGTTGTGCGACTCAAGCCGTACCACGAGCGTTGACGAACTTTGGGACTCCGCGTAACTGACCTTTGGACTTGATTTCTTTTCGTTGTTTTGTTAATTATGTTTAATAAGTGTCCTTTTGTGTTTCGCTCTCTTATATTTGTAGCATCGGGACGATGCTTTTTAAGAGGGGGGTATTGACACGTGTACTTATATTTATCGGGCGACCCCGTTTCGCCGCCTAACAAATCTTATCGCACAGCGCGGGACGCGCTTGCATGTACCGAAGTTTCTGGAAAGTTATCGATGCTTCTATCCGCAGTCTGTTGTCGCCGAGCCTTGTATTATCTGATTTCATCGCGTGACTCGAATGTTGTAGAACTTTGTGGAAGGCATGCGGGTCCCAACGATTAGTCTGGAACATTCGACGACTGTTGTATAAAAGCCGACGCGCTTGACCCGCTGATCAGATTTTCGACGATCGCCGAGCGTGTTCGCCGCTATCGTTGTGCTATAAGCGTAGCCTGTTTTGTGGGCACAGGTTCGCCCAATAAAAGTTTGTTTTGTCGTTCACAGTATTGCTACTGTGTTATTCAACGTCACCACCACGTGACAATATGCAATGCTTTATGGCTTTTGATGCATGGTAGTAAGGTAACTTAGAGTAATTCAACAATAGTAATTTCGGCAGCACACCACCATTGGTCTTATGGCCATTTCTTTTCCCTTTGGCGCTCCTCGAATTAACGCTGCTTCTCGGGAGTCCAAGCTATGCGTTGCTTACCAATAGCGGCGCTGCAACAACAATAAAATCAGTTCCTAGGCTGGTTCTTTTATGTATGAAAGGCCAGTGACGTCATTGACAGTAATATTTACCGGCAAAAGTATGCGGGAAGTGCTGCGTGTTTCGCATTGTTATCACGAGCAGCTTATCATCAATTATGTGGTTTCGATGCTTGTTTTGGGCTGGAAGACAGAAGCACTGGGATTCGTCTCGCCCGTGGCAGTGCAGTTGAATCTCCGGTTGCTATGCTGGGTACCTGGGTTGAATATCACGTCGCACCTTTTCTTATTTTTTTGTTTTGTTTTTGCTCTGCGGCTCTTGTTTGAGTGCTCGAATTTCTGGAGGGGCCCACTCTCATCTGTCAATGGAAGTTGAAAGCAAGTAGTGCTTCCCCATCACCACTCGACAGTCATATGTATTGGAGTGTCTGGTTATGCATTTCAACGAGTCTATTGCGTTGCTTTTGCAATATGCCTATGGTGCTGCTGTTTATATGTACTTTCTAGCACATGCAGAAAATAGCCCAATAAATTGCTTAAACCCATGACCTGACGGATGTCGCTGTCCGGTGGCCTTGAGGACGCACGGCTTGCTGGCATATTGTCCTTCAAAGACGTAAGCAGCGCCGAACGTTTTCGCCCCGTCAGGAAGACTCCCACAGAGCATACAAAACAAATAATATAGAAATTCAACTCATCATTGATGAAACGAGACCGGGGTACTATAGGGTGCGAATAGGGGAGTCTAACGTCAAGCCAAGAGCGGATAACATGGATTACTTTCTATACTCGTGATTATAGGCCCTCAATACAAGCTGTTCAGGTTCCTGCCGCAATCATTTTGATTGTTTCAATATTTCAGAGGGAGAATGCTCGAGTTCATTGCATACATTTCATAGCCTAATTATTTTATATATGACTGATTGCACGGCCTTAAGCCTCTTCCAATTAACCGGTTTCTTTGAGAAGTGAAGCCCTCGGTTACGCTGGCACTGATTGCCATCAAAGTGAGCTACATCACACCGATCAACTCTTATGCTACTACAGCACGCCATCTCCAAAATTCTATGCTTTAAGTAGACGAAGCAGCGTCAATGTAAAAATGTGCACGAACATGGCGGATCGAGTATACTTTTAAAGGTATGAAAAATCACTGCGTTTTGTACGACGCAGTACACACGCGCTACCAATTTCTAAGTATTTATCAGCAGTCCGCCTTACCATACGGTTAACGCGCAGCCTCCTAAAGAAACGTCACGAAGGAACAAGACTCCCACGCGGTTGTTCGTAACCGAGAACTGAAGGTAACTTGGAGCAGCAAGCCAAGCGAATCGTTCGGCGAGGAGATGCGCTTCGCTGCTTAGGGCTAGCCGCTTCGACGTGTTAGTAATAATCAGGTAGGCGAACAACCGCTGTAACGCAAATCGATTTGATGCAACGATTCAAGTAGTTCGGTAGCGGAATATAATTTTATGATTGCTCCATTTGCAAAAAGCCCACGTCGCCTTAGTATCGCTCCGTTAGGCATCTAATGGAATGCAGTTTGCTTTCTATGAAAACGCGCACTAAGGCCATGGAAGCAAATGCGGCAGTTCTGGTAGCATTAATGAATACGCCAATCTGCGCTCTCTCAGGTGCTCTCTACCGGAAGACACATAGTAAGAACGCCGACGAAACAAAAGCGAGTATTATACGGTTCCCGGCACTTATGCCAGCCGCATCTTAACGGGAATCCTACCAAACCAACTTTGTAGATTATGAAGGTTATTGCGAAAAATATTAAAGTATAAAGGGCGGGTCACAGTTTAAAGGGGAAACCTATTGAGTCAATGTATAAATAGATGTTCTGGGCTTTACGCTGTTTCAGTAGTCTAGAGCCGGGGTCCTGAATTCACTTCAAGGTACAGGAGCATTCGTCCAAGTTGCCTGTGTTCAACCGATATACTGGCGTTTCACATATCCCGATTGAAAAGCCCAGTATCCTGTGCCCAATGCCATGGAGAATTATGGGTGCAGCGTTGCACCCTGGATGCTGGGGCGTTGAGCTGGCGCGGCATACTGGGAAGCGCTGGGTACTGCTCCGAAAAGCAGGTCTAGCGCGTGAAATACGTGGCGCCTGGTGACCGTATATGTGTTTTTAAATGCAGAATGTAACAGAGGCCTTTTAGTGCAATAAAAATGCGGAAGAAAGTAAATAAAAATGTTACCATGGGCATTCCATCGTCCGAGCTCCAGATCCCAAGCGTGATACTTTACCACTAAGCCAAGCCAGCACGCGGCAAATCATAAATAATTTGCCATATCAAACCTAGTGGCAGCTTGTTTCGGCCAGACAAGTCTCGCCAGACATGGTAGATGCGCTATCGCTCCGCAACTAAGACTTACGCCTGGATCAGAACGAAAAAGTTCTTGTCTTTTATTCAATAGTACGCTTGAAAGTGCCACAACACTTATTTTCTTATGCGATGAGTATTCTAACTCCAAAAAAATGTCCTGAATGAACCGTCAACCTGGGACGCTGTATGGGCTGGTACTGCCGATTTCGATAGCCGTTTGCTAAATTAAAATAAATTATAGGGTTTTACGTGCTAAAACCGCTTTCTGATTATGTTTCTTGTTCTTCGCGCAAGGGATATGCAACATTTTTTTCGTTCAACGATGAGTTTCAATCGACTCGTCTGCCTAGTCTCATATATTCATCAGAGTACCTAGGCTAGTCCCGGCAGCCTTCGGCGACCGCACATATATGTATCTTTATAACGCGTCACATCGGCGCTCATGGCTGCTTACGTTGACAGTGCAGACACGAAAAAAATGTTCATTTAGAACACCGATGCAAAAGCAGAAATATAGAGGGATTTATCATTTTTACACTTGTTGATTCCTGAGCCCAGATGGGCTGATAGCATGTAGACGGACTCGGCGGGTACGCCATAAGCTTAAGGGAACGATCTTTTCGCCGGTACCGGGCAAATACTTAGATCTGTGTGTTTGAGCGTCAGAACCTATTATTTCTAAGTACTCTATGGAAAGCGAAAGTGAAAGAATCGCCTCAGCTTTGTTATCGGTGCGATAATATCAGTCGGAGGCGGGCTTCGTCGATGTCCATTTGAACGTGTCTGAACGACCTCTGTGTTTCGTGTCGACTCCACAAAACTGCGACACCGGCGATAACTCAGTCATCGGTTGCGTACAAATTACTAAAGAACCAGGCGTCATCTGCGCTTGTGTGATTTCAATCAAGAATGTAGCTATCCGCCCCGTCAAAAGGAAAAATGCACAAAACGAAAGTGATCTCCAGTGTCAAATATGCATGCGTAAACAAGGCAGCTCACACACCTTTATTCCAAGCTGCGACACGAAATAAACAACTTTGACTCCCACATATAGCGTTATTTAGGACAAGAGACTAGTATCTAGCAATGAAAGTGTATAAAGCATTTATTATACGACGCCTTCTATACTGTTTTCGTACAGAAACCAGTGCGGCACAAACGCAGCCAGCGCAGTTTCGAGAGCAAGCCAGTGAACTGCAGCGAGAACCAGCGCGTGTACAGTACAAACCAGCGAGCGCCAGCGTCACAATAGTGAAACCAGCGTATCATTCAGTCTGACCCAGCTCTTATCCAACGTTCTCACCGATGTCCCAGTGACTCCCAGCTAGCGCCAGCGTCCCCAGTGCAATCCAGGGTCAAAATAACTCACTGGTTCCGCTCTGAAAAGCACTGAAATTTGTTGGCTTTTGGAATAGGAATATCAAAGCCCATTACTTAGATTTTTTAGCCTGTTAAGAACTCCAAGATAACCAACATTCCACCGCTATTCTCTAATATAGTTTTCATCGCATTCTCTCTTTTGACTCTGAGTCCTTGGGTGTAAAATCGTTTTAACAAAAGTAAATATTAGGAAATATAATGCAATGTTCTCACTAGAATGCTCCACGAAATGAAGACTATTCTGCATGGCCTTGTCATAAATGATTATTGTATTACGTCTTTAGCTGCTGATGTGCATTTGTTTCTCTTTGTACAGGTATAAGGCACTTTGAATTGCACGTGAGAAGAAGCGGGATAAAAAAAGCAGACGGCGAGCGTCTGGAGTTTCACAATTGTATGAAAAAATTGAATGAAGCACGTCAGCGCAACGATGATCCTGAATACAACTATTGCTACAATCGGACCAGTAGAGTTGGATAGACGAAGAGATCATAAGAAGTGTACAGTTTTAAATTCCCAAATAAAGCTTGGACTGCCTATCCTGATGCAAAGCATGCTTATATTGTTGATTTTTTATACCACTAAATAGTTACTTTTCTGGTATGCAAATTCTACACTTAAAGAATGTGCTAGAGAAAATAAATTATGCCTCATGTGTACATAAATTGCTCACTGACAATGTTTCTTATTTTGATTTCAAAAATTTCAAATATACAAAATATAATGGTTAATAGCAAAACGCAAAGAATGGTTGGCCTCCATGCACTGGATTGCGAGATCGCAGGGAATAGTTTTTCGGCAATACTTATATTACCACGGCTATCTAGCCTGATGTAGTAATAAATTCTACTTATATTATGATATAATTAAACTGCCGTAACACTGCCTTATCTTTTGGCCGTAACCTCCGTGACTGACCTGTCGCCATTGAAATGTGAACATTGTCGTCGATCCCATATTATGTTTCCGATGTTCAGTCAGAGGGAATGTGCTATGCGATAAGTGCTGTGCAATTTATAACTCATGTGTGTACCAGCGATAGCTTAAGATTTATATAAAAATTCTCGTCCACATTTAAAGCGGAAGATTACATTCCACGATTGTTGTGCGAAATCGTTGTCCACTTCAAAGTTGCTTTGCATTCTGAGCCCAAGTTCAACCAATGAACTGCGAGATTCTGTATCCACTCAAACTTGCAATGTTTCTGTTTCTTCACTGTCACTGCAGAGCGACAATGTTATTTGCTATTGCAAAATGCACATGAACAAAAACATTTTCATGCTTTTCTGTGAATATATTCGGATAGCTTTCGTGCACACCAACAAATGCGACAGAAGACTTCATATAAGAAATACATGCACTGTCTTTTGCTGTAATATTCTGGAGTAGTGGAAGGTATCCTAAATGAAAGAAGATATCTTGTAGCTGTCGCTATACGAGTACGTCAAATTTAAATTAAATTTCAGGGTCTTACGTGAGCAAACAACGATATGGTTGTGATGCATGCCGAAGTGGGGCGACTCCGGAGTAATTTTCCTTTCCACAGACACTAAATGTTTTTTATTTCATTTTAAATGCAACAATTTCATCAATACTTGTGTAATGGCTGTTGAGAAAAAATCTCTACATTTACAAGGTCCTGAGGTAAATATTCCTCCACAGTGTCGTGGCCGAAGAAACTTGAGTTCGCAATGCTGGTACCTTGAAAGACAGAGGCTCAAAAAATCGCTTGCTTAAGGAGTTAAAATAGTACTGAAGCTATATGTAATATTCTGCGGGTCTCAGGTCTCTTCTTTCGCAATCTCCATAAACCACAGCATCCAACACAAATGAATGCTTCACGTCCAATCAACTATAACGCTCGCCTAGTTGTGACAATATTTTCTTAAAACGAAGCTTTCTCTTGTCGTTCTCCGCATTTTTTTTTCGGATCTGGCTGCGGCTCTCTTGCTCATTATACAGCAACCTTAAATTGTACCACTGGCCATGTGCCTCTGGGGCCACTAGACTTTCGTCGTCACATCATTACTGGCATTCGTTGATCTTGCGGGCACAGCGTAGACCAGGAGATGCTAAGCATTAAGGTGCGATTATGGAAAAGTTCGCTACTTGCGCGTGCTCTAGCGAGATGAATGAACTAAAGATAACAAGACATAGAGTTAAATCTTCGATGCGCATCTCGATTCACCCTTGAGGTGTCATTATTGGAAGTTACCTAATGAGTGACCCATATAGGACGAGTCACATAGTGAAGCCATCGGTGCCCTTTTTCATTGTTTGTCGTTCCACGCAGTGCGATACCTGTACAATAGGTAATATAAAAATGTTTTCTGATGTATTTTCATTGCTCATTCGATGGTAGTTCAAAATAATTTCAAACTACAGAAGACGTGCATTGAATGTGCTTTGAAATAATTTGTAGATTATTACATTTTGAATTGCATGTTGAGGGAACAGTGAAAGTGTGTTTATTTGTCTTCGTTTTCCCGCTTCAGAGCACATAGTCAAGAGTGATGAAAAGCGAAGAGATGAACGAAGGCCCGTGGCCCAGTATAGACTGACGTGGGAAGTTGTGCTTCTTGTCGAGTGCGTTGTGGTGCAGGCTGATCGACATCTGACTTCTGAAACTAGTTTTTAGGTCCGTAGTGGAGCGGCTCAACGGCCTTCTATTTAAAAAAGATTTACCAGGACTGTCACACTCCTTGAAAAATAAACTCCGGAGCACCACGCATGGTAGCGTGTTCTGCAGCCGTCGATAACATGAAATTTGTAGTCCTAAATTGAAAGACGGCGGATTTCCAAAGAACCACCGCTGCACCAGCTCAGCTTTTGCAGAAACAAAACCAAACATTTGTGAGACTTAAAAACAATACCTATGTGTATTGTTGGCGGAGCCGACATATTTACTTACTTTGATCATCCTACACACAGGTTTTGCCTCCCTCAAGGGGCAACGACGTCGGCTGCCACTTGGGGGCTTCACGGCTGCGCCTGCGCGGGATTGTTCCCGTTTTGCCACATCATAGCGTCTTCGGTTGGGTGGCACACGCACTTACTGCTGACGTAGCTTTCCGAGTGAAATCGGCGCACCATGACCTTCGACTTGCACTGCCCCTGGCTATAAAGGACCTGCATATTCTACCTGAGGGGTACTGGCGGTCACGGCACTTGCGGCAGTGGTGGCGGAGCCGGCATATTTACTTACTTTGATCGTACTACACACAGGTTTGTGCGGAATCTTCTATGTTTCCTTTTCTTACTTACTCCGTCGCTGCTGCCAAAGGAGAACTGTAAATGCCTGGTACTGTAGTGATGCCTGAACTAAGCAAGTTCCAAAAGACATTCGGCAAGAAATGCGTGATATGCGAAAGGCTATTGAGAGAGAACTCTGGAAGGAATTCAAACATATGAAGCATTCTATTGATTTCTTCAGCACCTAGTGCGATGCGATGACGAAACGGTGCGCTGCGATTGAAAAAGAAAGCGCTTCTTAAAAAAAGGAAAACACTGCTTTGGCAGCCAAATGTCAGGAACTTGGAGAGGAAGTTTCTCGCCTTGAGGAGAGGGTGACAACCCAGAAACAGTACTCAAGAAACAGAAACGCTGAAATTAAAGGTGTGCCATTCACTGAAAATGAAAATCTTTTTGCTGTTGTAGCGAAGCTCGGCAGCGTGGTCAATGAGCCTATCTGTGACGCAGACGTCGATGTTTGTCACCGTGTGCCGCGGAAAGACAGTGGCTTTCCGAATATTGTCGTTCAGTTTCGTTCGCGTTTAAAGCGTGATGGACTCATTGATAAGGCGCGAAAAAAAGCGCATATCTGCCACTGATCTGGGTCAATCTGGTAATGCTTCTATTTTCGTAAATGAGCACCTGTGCCCAAAACTAAAGAAGCTTCTTGTGCAAGTTGTTGCGCGAAAGAAAGACAAACAGTTGAAGTATGCATGGACTCGGGATGGTAAAATTTTCGTGCGGAAAACTGACACGTATCGCGCACTACGCATATCTGCAGTTCAACATCTTGATAAAGAAATGGAGTAAGCGCTCGCATGTGTGCATCGGACGTCGTCCTTACTGCAGCAGTTAAACATGGCTGAAAGACTGTTCACACCAACCAACGTTGGTAGAATATTTTCTAAAACAAATGAGTGCATGTCTTTTTGACATTGAAACACGCAATCTCCATGCAATATGGACGATGATCTCAACGCATTGCTGTCTTTTTTTTTATTTGACATTGGGCATAACGTGCATAACGAAAAAGACTCTGACAAAGCGTACGAGTTGTTTTGTCCTTTTTTCAGTGCTTACAGAAAGTCATTTTAACACAAAACAAAAAAAGCCAAAAAAAGACGGAAATCTTGGATTACTGACAGTACGTTGAAGTTGATCAAAAAAAAGATACTCTTTGCAAACAATTCCTTAGGCTCAAGGGATGCAACAGGTTTAGCAGAGTTAAAAAAATTCCGGAATAAAGTTAATGGCACTCTAAGGGTAGCAAAAGCGCAATATTTCGAGAAATTATTTAATGAAGAAACAATAATGCGAACCGATATCACCTGGAAAAAACAAAATAGTTTACTTCGTGTAAACAATCAGTCAGAGAATAAAGCAGACTTAGAAATAAATAGTTAGCCGACATCAGGCACGGCATTGGCTGACGCTTTTAACGATCATGTTGTATCGCTGGTGAATAGTTCCTACGATCCTCGTTTCACAGAATATGTAAAACCAAAAGTCGTCGAAAGTGCATTCCTAAGTGCCACTAACACTCATAAAATGTACAGCACTTTATTAGCCTTCGAAATAGCAAAAGTTGCGATATCGATGATTTGCAGATTCGCCCAGCTAAGCATGTTCTAGACCTATTCTGTCCTGTATTATAGCACGTGTACAATGCTTCGTTGGCGAATAGTATATTTACTCGGCGCATGGAAGCATCGAAGGTAACAACACTTTTGAAATCGGGCGACAGAAAAGAGCTGTCAAATTATAGGCCAATATCGATCCTGCCTATTTTTGCTAAATGTCTCGAGAAATTGATTAATACAAGAGTAACCTCTTTTTGTAAAAAGCACAATGTAATTACAGATTACCAGTATGAGTTTAGAAAAGGTCGTTCAACAGAAATAGCGTTACTGATGCAAAAAGAGGCAATTTTACGAGGCTTTGAAGAGAATTTAGTTACTCTCGGCATCTTTATCATTTTTCAAAGGCTTTTGACACGAATAATCACATTACTCTACTAACAACACTTGACATTTATGGCTTTAGGGGAACTTCCCTGAATCTAATTGTAATATATTTGCAGTACAGGTATCAGACCGTTGCCGTAGGCAACATGTGTTCAAAAAATTTGCCTATATTCGCTGGAGTTGCACAAGGAAGCATACTATGACCACTATTGTTTACCCTGAATATGAATGACATAACTAATATCAATACCGGCGCACAATTTGTTATCTATGCCGACGACACTAGTTTATTCATAACTTCTAAGGACGCGAAAGAATTGCTTCGTGTTGCTAATGATACACTAGCCCATATAAACAAGTGGAGCTTGTTCAACTCATTAACTATTAATACTACCAAAAACAAAAGACCTGCGTTTTCAACTAAAAAACAAAAAGCAAAGCATTGACGGACATTCAAGAATAGGTACTTCTTGCATAGACATAGTACCATCGGTTAAAAGCTTAGGTGTCATATTCCAAAAGAATATGCTCCGGTTTGACCATGTTAACTTTAATGCTAACAAACTTGCACGAGTTGTTGGAATACTAGTAAGATTACGCTTCCTTTAACCATTAAGACTGAAGCTCCTACTTTATAATTCTCTTTTTTTATCTCATGTTAGCTATTGTCACCTCGTATGGGGCAACACGACTAGCAATAACACCAACATTCTGTATTTATTGCAAAAGAAAGCCATCCGTGCAATTTCAAACTCTTCATTCGATGCGCATACTGATCCTCTTTTTGGTCAATTAGATATAGCACCGATAAAATACGTCCAGAATACGATTTTGCTAAAGCGCTTTTTGACAGAAAGAAAAGGTAGCACTAATTTTCTCGAGCACTTGCAAGGCTAGCAATAAATACAAGCAGTTTCAGTACATGTCGCAGAGAAACTTGGCATATTCCGCACTCAAGAACTAACTACGGGAATCAAATGCTGCGCCGGGCACTACCATCTATATTTAACTCTCTTCATTAGTGGTCATATTAATTAGCGCTTCAATTAGGTGCCCAACCTTGCCACTCATATTGGTATTGACGTGTATGCTTAGTGCTGCTTTCCTTTGTGCTTTGTTCTGATGTACGCGCATTCTAAGCTGTAATTGCACAATGACTTATTTAGTTTTGTATTTCTGTGAATGTTACCCGTAAATGACAAGTGATTTATGTTGCCGGCATTTTATTGGCTTCCTGTTCCTATTTTTCGTAACTTGTATGACAATTACAATTGCTGTATTCATTACAATCTTTCATCGCTTTGCGAAAGTAACTTTGTATAAATAGCCCTATTTATCCACACATTGTTTATATTTATATTGTTTTTCTGATACATGTGTTCATCTTGTATTTATGCACGCATTGCTACGTGTTGCCAAAGAAAGCAATAAGGGACACAGACCTAGTCAAGCCGATGTTATGGATTTTTGTCTGTGCCCCTGTCATCTGTACGTTGTATAGATAGTAAAAAGTTCAAGTTCAAATAATCCAAATAAAAATGAATAAAATAATAAAAAATAAAACATTTATCCGGTGTTCAGTTTCTGTCACAAAAATTTGATGAATTTCAGGAAAGGATCTCAAAGCAGGACAATGAAATCAAAGATCTAAGAAAAAAATTGGCAGAACTGGAAGAAAAAGAAAAGTTGCATGCGTCCGCAGAATCCAGCCTTCAACAGCAGGTGAATACCCTAGAGTTCCGGAGTAGGCGTCTGAGCTTAGAATTCCATGGACTCCCTGTTAAGGAGAATGAAAACTTGATGTCTTCTCTCAATGAGGTCGCTGATAAGCTACAGATACCTCAGCTTGTAGAGGCTGACGTTGCATCTATGCATCGGCTGCCCGCGAGGAGAGACTACGCGCCGGAAATTATGGTTCGTTTCACAAGGCAGGAGAGCAGAGATGCATGGCTTAAGAAAAAGAACGACCTTCGGGATGAAAAACCGCAAATTTTCTTTCAAGAAAATTTGACTCGGCAAAACAGGGAGCTTCTACGATCCGCAAAAGAAGTGGCAAAAGAGAAAGGGTATGTATGCTCAGTACGTTAACGGCAAGGTGCGCGTTCGAAAGACCCAGGGAGCTCATGCCTTTCACGTTAAGGATAGGGGCGAACTGGAAGAGCTATAATCGATAGTTTTTGTGTATGTGTGTGTGTGTGTGTGTGTGTGTGTGTGTGTGTGTGTGTGTGTGTGTGTGTGTGTGTGTGTGTGTGTGTGTGTGTGTGATAAAGGAAGGATGCAAGAGGAGGTGAAGTTTTACTTGCCTAATGATGTAGATGAAATTGTCGCAGGATTTTCTGCACCTTGCATCAAATGTGTCCATCTGAATACACGATCTGGGAGAAATAAGGTGCCATGTTTGGAGGAGCTGTTCACCAGATTTTCTTTGGAATTTTCGGTTATCATACTAACCTAGAAATAAAGTACTAATGACTGTGATGTTTTTAGGTTGCCTAATTATAATACCTATTATTTAAACAGGTCACACTCGAGAGGGGGTGGAATAGCGCTGCTCATTACGGGTGATGCTGAATGTGAAATCATTGAGCCTTATACCGTAAAGTCTCCAGACTATGAACTGTTGTCATTGTGCACAGATAAGCATGTATTTTCAGTGTGTTATCGGCCACCGTCGGGTGATATATCAGCGTTTCTAGAGTTTTATGACCAATTTCTAGCATTTCTGGCTCATAATCATAATCCTAAGACAATAATAGCCAGTGGAGATTTTAACATTGAGATGAGTACAAACAGTTTTTTTTTCAAACGCTTTCAACATGGTTATATTATCAAATGGTGTTGCCAACCTAATTAATGTGTCAGCTAGGGTTACACCGGAAGGCGAGTCAACCCTTCATTTATTTATCACTAATTCCATGCAGTCAAACGTTAGATTTGGAGCTTTACCGTGTTCAATCAGTGATCACCTGCTGGTGTCTCCGTGCGTAGAATTAAGTGAGTCAAAAGGAAAAAAAAGTTGCCACCAGTATTGTACCAGCTAATTACAGATAAAACACTGAAGTCTTTTCGCGACGCCCTGATGTCAACAAAATGGGACACTATCACTAACCTTAGCGATGCCAATGAGGCTTACGACAAGTTCTTGGATATGCTGACTCAACTATACCACAATAGCTTCCCTTTCAGAACACGTAGAAAAAGTAAGAAAACGCGGAAACCATGGATTACTCCTAATTACTCAATGAAATGAAACTTAGGGACAAGTTATATCAACATTTCCTTCAGACACGATCAACCTATGACCTTGTCGCATTCAAAAAGCATCGCAAGAAGCTAACAAAAAAGTTGCGACATGCACGCACAGTATACTATTCATCTTTGCTGGACATTGAGTGTCGTCAACATAGTTTGCTATGGTCGAGGTGGAACACTCTCATAAATCGAAGTCACTCACAAAGGCCTTTAACGAAATTACACAATAATGGCAAAGATTTATCCGGTGTTAAGCTCGCTGACGCATTTAATGATTTTTACACAAGTATCGGTAAGACTCGGTCTCCATCCCCTCAGGCTAATAACTACGTATGCGCTCATAATGACAACACAATGTACCTTCATCCTGTAAGACTGAATGAAGTTGCGTCCGTTATAAAAGCCTTGAACAACAGCACCAGTTGCGACATAGACGGTCTTCTAGTTGGCCCTGTGAAGAAGAAGGCGCGCCTCGCGGCACAGCCGCATCACCAACGCGCGGCTCGTCTCAGCTCGCGCTGTTGATGGCTGGCGTCCGTTTGTACAGTGCTTCGGGCTGCCTCGCCGTTCCCGGTCGCTGTGCCTTCGCATTAGGCGCCGCCAATAAACCTTTTCTCAATTGGTGGAGGTGTTGGGACTCAAACCCCGTGGCTTGAAACCCTGGAGCTGAGATCAAGAACGCTACCGCCCGCTATGACCGACAGCCCATCCCAAACGGCACCAACGCCACAGTTCGTCACCTGCACCAGCGTTCCACGACAACGGGACCCCAAGATCTTCAGCGGTGCAGACGACGAAGACGTAGAAGACTGGTTTGCGTCATATGAACGGGTGAGCGCACACAACAAGTGGGATGATCCAACCAAGTTAACCCACGTCATCTTTTATCTGGCTGGTTTTGCCCAACTGTGGTTTCACAACCACGAAAGTGACTGACCCACATGGTCACTCTTGAAGACAACCTTTACGGACGTGTTCGGCCGACCCGCTGTTCGCAAGCTGCGCGCCGAACAACGCTTGCGCGCCCGAGCACAGCAGACGGCAGAAACGTTCACAAGCTACATAGAAGACGTCGTGGGCCTTTGTAAACGAGTCAACGCCGCAATGCCCGAAGCTGAGCGAATTCGCCATATACTGAAAGGCATCAATGACGGCGCATTCCAGATGCTCCTAGCCAGGAATCCGCGCACTGTGTCTGAAGTTGTCAGCCTATGCCAAAGTTACGATGAGTTAAGGAAACAACGCGCTTCGACTCGGCGTCCTCTGGGAAGCGACGACTTGTTGGCGAGCCTTGACAACATGTACGACCCATCCTCATTCCTTCAGCGGGTCAAGGACTTCGTGCGTGAGGAAGTTGCCCGCCAACTTTCTTTAGTCCCGTTCACTCAGGAGCCCACCTCGCGTATTCCAAACACGCTCCGCACCCTCATTTCCGAAGAGGTCGCCCAAGTTGTCCCTTCCGCACACCATCAGCCGCCTGCAGCCGCGAATCTCAACTCTGCGCTGGCAGTGCAGCCTGTCGCCACGCCTCTCACCTATGCGCAGCCAGTCCTGTCTGTGGCCGCGCCTCTCACGTACGCGCAGGCAGTACGCCGGCCTCCACAGGCGTCTTTCGCGACCCAGTCCCAACCGCAGCCACCGGAAGCCCATGCTGCATCTTGGACAGCACCGCGAGCTAATAATTGGAGGACACCTGACAATTGACCTATCTGTTATTCTTGCTGCACTCCCGGACACGTCGCCCGATATTGCCGCCGTCGCCTTAAAGCGTTCGGCGACGCCTCGTGGCCCATCCAGTACGACAGCCGGCCCATTTCGCAAATACGCCGCTCCTTCCCCCCAACAGTACGCTCGTGCTGACATCCCAGAATTTCCTTCGCGTCGCTCGCCATCCCCTCGCCGACGCTCGCTCTCCCCAATGCGTCGGCGACCTGCACCACCTGACCAGGAAAACTGAACGTCGCAGTTCAAGAGGCAAGAACTGCGCCCCATTCGAACTGTCTAAGTCCTCGCGCCTCTCCTTCTAACGTGATCGAAATTTGTGTAGAAGGTGTTCGTGCATTCGCTCTTGTGGATACCGGCGCAGCCGTTTCTGTGATAGCCGCCAAACTGTGCCGTTCGCTGCGCAAGGTGACCACGCCGCTTTCTGGACTGTCGCTTCGTACGGCAAGCGCGCCGCACGTCACTCCGCACGCAGCCTGTACTGTACGTGTGCTTATTCACGGCATTGTTTACATCGTCGAGTGTATTCTTCTCCCCACCTGCTCACATGACGTCATCCTCGGATGGGAGTTCTTATCCAGTCATAAAGCCGCGATCGACTGCGCACGCGCCGAAGTTGAATTTTCCCCTTGTGACGCACCCTTGGACGCAGATTGCGACCGCCCCTTTAAACTTACCGTGCGCGAGGACACAGATATTCCACCTGGCTCCTTCGCCCTCGTACCTGTCTCTTGCGATGCCATCGCTGATGCAACGGTCCTCTTCACACCGTCCGACGTCTTCATGAACCGTAAATCTCTCCCACTACCCTTCGCAACGCTTGACATGGCTGGCGTCTGCAGCAACATGTACTTTTACAATCCCCTCTGTGCGCCTATTACGTTGCTCGTTGGCGAATGCCTTGGCTTCGTGTAACTACTCGACTCTTCGTCTTTGGCTGACGTCCCCTGAGACTCTTTTGATGTCGACTCCGGCCAACCGTCTTCGATGTCCGCGCTTGAGGAAACGTCGTATTAAGCACGAGGTTGACATTATTACCCCAGTACTCGCTCAAATTTTTAACACGTGCTTGCAATCAGCAATTTTTACTGCGAAAATGCAGTGTCCAAAGGTTACAGTTATCTATAAAAAAAAGGAGATCGTAATGATCTGGGAAATTACAGGCCGGCATCAATTCTACCCGTGTTTTCAAAAGTGTTTGAAAAAATTTTGTGTTCAAGGATGACAAACTTCATTGAAAAACATAACTTGTTAACACCACATCAATACGGTTTCCTTAAGAACAAATCAGTCGAGTTAGCATTACTAGAACAGATAGAATATATACTAACAGAGTTCGAGAACAAAGCAATAGTTGTTGGTATTTTCGTAGACTTTTCAAAAGCATTTGATTTAGTTGACCATAATATTTTGCTGGAGAAATTACAGAATTCTGGGATACGAGGACAGTCACTGTCTCTTATAAAATCCTACCTTTCCAAAAGAGCCCAAGTTGCTAAAATAGATACTTTTACTTCAAAAGCCAGGACTGTCCATAGCGGAGTGCCCCAGGGAAGTTTCTTCAGCCCTATACTTTTTAATATTTATATTAACGATATCGTCAACATAAGCCCTCAGGCAAGATTTATTATCTATGCAGATGACACCAGTATTTTTTTCGCAGGTAATGACATCCATACTCTCATTAAACAATGTAACAGCACAATAATATCCTTAGAGGAATGGTCGAAACTTAATCTAATGAAGGTAAATGAGAGCAAAATGAAAGCAGCTATATTTAGGCCGAAAAACAAACACATACCTCTGCATCAAGATATTAAATTAACCTCGCGAAGTATTAAAATAGTCGAGAATTTCAAATGTCTGGGTGTAATTTTTTCCGCGAACATGTCTTGGGATAATCATGTCAAAAATGTAATCAAATTGAGCCAAATAACAGGTGTAATAGGCCGCTTAAGGTATATTCTTTCTACGCGCATCAAACTCTTGCTATATAATTCCCTTTTTTACTGACACTTGAACTATTGTCTGTAAGTGTGGGGAAACACGGCAGCCAACAATCTAGAGCATATTCACTTAGTACAGAAAAAATATCTCTGACACACATATAATGCTCCCTACACTGCATCGACAATAACTTTCTTCATGAACACCGGTGTAATTCCAGCGTATAATCTGTACAAATATCGATTAAGTCGTGTCTACAAGAAGTCTATAAGTCTATAAGAATATTTTTAATCTGCATAAACACGCGCAATTGCAAACTAGAGCACCAATTTATAGCACAAGACACTTCGTAGATTGGGCGGTAACAACACCACTGTCAAACTATGGGAAACAGTGTCTGAGTTATACATTACCCACACTCCTAAACTATTACAATTCGGTTGGTTTCAATCTCTTCTCTTCGTCTCTCAATGAGCTCCGGCTGATGCATGTGATTGATTTGTAATACTTCTATGACCATTATATGTGTATTTTTCCTTGATGATCTTCGTGACTTTTTGAGTAATGTATATGATGTGCAGTATTATGTATGTACGGTATACATGTGTATATTTGAATGAATGAAAGCATGTGATGCTGCCTCTGCCCAAATGAGGGATGGTGGACTTGTCAAGCTGTCCAATGGACAGCTTTCTTTCCTCCACCCCACCCCCCCATCTGCATCTTACAAGATCTGTACCTTACAAGATGGAAAAGAAACTTTCATTTCAAGTTGGACTAAGCTTGTGGTCAGTTTGGAGACTTATCAGGCCTCGGGTGTTCTCGTACATGCAAAAAAGATATCAGATTTGGAGACGCAGAATTACTGCCCAATTTACAGCGAAGCTGCTCGTTTTGTTCAATTACACAAAGAATTTATTAATCCATAAAGCCACCTAGTTGAAGAAGATGCCCTCATGAGTACTTTCGAAAAGTTGTCATTTGAAGTTTTAACACAAGTCGTATTTCACCTATATACTTTCAACTCCGCATGCATATCAGCCAAAGGGTTGCGATAATTTGCAAAATAATTGAATTATATGACCATAAAGTTTCCCTATGATAGCCGGGAATTCTTGCGCCATAATTTACCCAGACAAGTAGAAATATGGCTAGCCATCGCAAATACCTTTCCCCTTACTTACAGAAAAATATTTCGCTACTCATTTATTTCAGCGAGTATTCCTCGAGCGCCAAGATTGAATATTGGAAATCATTGAAGTTTGCATCTGTATGGGCACTGATCATAGGTAAGTCCGAAAAGCCTGAATATTTTTGACTCGTAAACGATCTCATTGCTTCCATTTCCGCTGAAAGTGAGCTCAGTGTGACACAGAATTCTCTTGGGACATAGGAAAACACCGGGGATAATAAGCTGACAGACAAAATATTTTTTGCATACAATGAGAAATGGAGGTGCTCAACAGCAGGCGCTTCAAACATCTCCAGTTAAACATCGTTTACTCTGCCTACCAGTTTTATATTGCTTTAGAGAATTTATAAACGATGTGCAGCAGCTGTATATTTTAGCACGCGTTAAACAGCGCAATTGGGCCGGCTACAATTTTTCCTCTATTTGCGACAAATTAGAACTCAATCGAACTTTTGGTTTTTTCGTAATATCGGGCTTAATTCCGTTCATTCGTTAAATAGACCTAGAATGTCCCGGAACGCTTGCATTTTTATTTTCAGCAAACGTTCTAATTTATTTACACATTTTGAACTCTGTGTACATAACCCGAAAATTGCCTGATATGTCAGAGAAATATAAACAACGTATCTTGTTATTTCACCTGGAATATCCGTGAAATATACTGAGTGTATAGTGAAGCACATAAAATTAAGCTGTAAAGGAGTAGTAGGTAATTATTTGGAAGATTCGAAGTAACTATGAAACTTAAAGTTCCCACTCACACGAAATCTTAAAATTTGTCATTGCTGCAGAAGGTAAACTTCCTGTGACGTACAATTATCCCAGGACATTGGGAAACATAGATAATCAAACCAAAAAATTCCTTTAAGCACGCATTCCAGTCATATTTTTCTACGAGCTCAATTAATACTAGCACAGTTCTGTTTTGGCGCACGTTGGTGGTAATGTTGCCTTTATTTTTACTCACTCTTATCTTGACTGCAGTAACAGTTGGGTCAGGTTTACTAAGGAGGTTATCAACACACTTTGTGCTTCGCTTATTCGTGAACCATGATATTTTAATAAGTGTAAACAAGGTGCCTTGTTTATCTCGCCGATATAACAGGAATAGCTGACTGAACATCGCATAAACTATGAAATGAAGCAGAAAGGGGGCAATTAATTTTTGCTTGAAAATGCCATAAATCGCGCTTCGCCGTAAAAGGGAGCTGGTAGTTCGGAGGGACCAACGCCAATACTAATGCCTCGCCACTTTCAGGTGGCCATCGAGCGAGGCATAGAACAAAGTTAATTCTTACGAGTAACATCTGGGACCGCTGCTGTCGCGGCGCGTTGACGAGCAATCATGCGGAAATTTTCATATTTCGCTTCTTTTCTTTAAAACGTGGAAAAAATAATGCCACAACGCATATCACCCTGAAAACAGCTGCGTCTGGTTCAGAGCAGAATTATTACTTATCTATCAGAATTCGTGCCTTCAATTCAGTGATGAAAAAGTTTGGTAAATAATAAACACCATTGCCTGCGTCGTGACATATTCTATATTCCGTTTTAATAGTTTGGCTTACATTAGCTGGGAAACCCTGAAGAGTAGGTGGGCGTATACCGCAGCAATGCGTTAAAGCTGAAAGGGCCACCATAAACACATTGCGCAGGGCAAGAACCAGTCATACGGAAACATAGAGAAAAATGAAAGAATTCATTCCTTAGTCTCTCGCAAATATCTATGCTGCTTACCGTTTATTTCCGATGATGATATAGAAATTGTATAATATATGACATGACTCACTGTTTGCCACGATCCTACCATCCCCTTTTCATGCCTTGTTAGGAGGTCCCCCGGCAGTTGTTACTTCGGGACCTCCGAATGTGTACTTATACCCATCTTGTATTTGATTTCGTCAAAAAATAAATATTGATTGATTGATTGATTGATTGATTGATTGTTTTCGTGCTTTCCCTTTCTTTCTTTTCAGATGAATTTTGCCGCATTCTGGAATTTCATTGTTTTAATTGTACATGTAATGATGCTGAGGTGGGTCGGCGCTCTACCTCCGGTAGGTGGTGCTACCGTGCTATCCACCTAATTGGCTGACTGACCCAACATGAAAAGGAATAACATCGGCAAGTGACGATGACTAACTAAATACAAGTAGCCATTCGTCATCGCTTGTTTTCCTCCAGTAGAGTGTGCATATGTTTAGCAACGGGGGGTGGTTGGGTCATCGCCGATATACAAGTGCGCAAACACAAAAATTGAAAACACATATTTTCTCTCCCACAGCCAGCAACACCACCTGCGGACGAGATATACCAGCTCAAAGTAAAAAAAAATAATGGTGTTTTACATGCCATAACCACGATCTGATTATGAGGCACGCTGTAGTGGAGGACTCCGGAGGTGTGGTCCACCCAGGGGTCGTTAACGCGCGTCTAAATGTAAGTACACGGGTATTTATCATTTCGGCCGCATCGAAATGCGGCCGCCGGGTGCAGGGATCGATTCCGCTACCTCGTGCAATAGCAGCCCAACACCGCAGCTACTAAGCAAGCACGGCGGGTAGCAAAATCACAGTGCCGTCAACTTTGCCCATAATCTCTTGTTTTATTACGGCCGCATTGCCCACGGCGCTGGAGCCCATACCTTCACACAGTGTATCAGGGGCGAATGCGTTTACATGGCAAGCATTGAGCAAGCTCCACTTCGACGGAAAAGGAACCCTTCTTCAGGAGCTGAACACATTCTGTGGAGCAGGTCAACTCTAATTTGAATGGCTGCCTTCAGACAGAACAGACCGACAGAAACTCTTATTTGCATCATTAATATGATGGGGACGTAGATAAAAAGCCTTTCACAGGCTTGACGAGGGTCCACGCCCCCTACAAAAAGCTTCGCTTATACGGGCATACATAATTAAATACTAAGTGGCAATTGATACAGCATCAAAAAGTAACAATCCTGTGCAAATTCAACATTGAAAGTATCTTACAACTTGGACTGGAAGGTTCATTGCGCATGCAAAAGCAAACAGGAATAACTCTCCTGTACTACAATATCATTGAATGAATTTAATAGAGTGGGTAATCCATAAGAAATGTTTTGTCGATCATAATTCATAAGTATTTTTGGTACAAATCGATCTCAAGGTGCTCGGGAATCATATGTGTGCGTTTTATGTTTCAAATTGGATAGCTTAGCAAGAAAGGCATATTTCTTAACGCTAAATTGATAGCTTTTAAGCAGCACATTGTTGTTTGATTCTGTTATGGGTATTATGTTAAGTGCTTCAAAAATAGTTTTGCAGTGGGAATCAAGCGCAGTATTGACAATATTTCCTACAGCGCGGTTTTAGATTGCATATATTTTTTTAGTGTTAGAAAAAGTTGTCGTGTCCCACATGTCCCACGCCAGAAAACGATAGTTAACGACAGAGTAAAGCTATGAGTAATATTATAGTGTTTTGATAAAGTAAGGAAATAAGTTCTGTTTCGAGAGGATCCCTAAAGGCTGTTTCACATGCTGCGACAGGAACGACGAAAATCGGTGCTGTCGCACGCGTCGCAATGTGATTTTTAGAGGGCTCATTTCACATGTTTGCGATTTCAACAAGGCGACGGGTGCGACGCCCAGGGTTGCTTACTGCCAGGTTTCGTGGCACACGCTACATAACTCTTTTATTGTAATGAATAAAACGTTTACATTATAATATTATTGACTTCGCTAGATTAGTAGCAAATAATATGTACGTTTACTCATTTAAAAACGTTAGTTAGGATTTGTCTTGGAGTGCGCGACGGTGGTTTCTGTAGTTCAGTGCGACATGGCGCACGTAAACAGCTGTTCGCAGGTGGTTTAGCGCTGTGTGTTGTCTCATCTACATTCTATGACCGTTTCGTTCTGTCTACGCTACAACAATCTACAAGATGACCTATCTACAAGTTCATATAGCTACCCTCACCGCATATGCAGTATTCGGAATTCCGCTGCCACGAAGTCGTCGTGTCAGCCCAACAAGACCCTCGCGCTACCCGTGCTCGGCGTCAGCTTCTGGAGAAATGATGTGCGTATATTGCCCGTGATTGCGCGTATGTGGTGCCTGCTCCTAGCCATATTCTTACGCCAAACGCAACAAGAAACACCAACCTGAAAGCCCGCGTGTGCCTCTGAACGAAGCCTCAAATGATCTGTGTGATTACGACGTGGAATGAAAATTGTGTTGTGAAATTCAACCTTAGCGCTAGCCTGGTTCGTTCATCGCCGTGCTTGCGCTGCGAATATATATATGGGAGCCCTCTCTAAATATTTCTAAAGGCGCAAAACCCGACGCATCAAATGTTTCGAGCAGTTACCGTCACGTTTGTAGAAACCTGTACGTTGTAACATAGCATTCTAAAAGACACGCTTCTCGTCCACTTTGTTGTCCTGTGTCTCGCGCTGGTAGTGTACTCGGAACTTCTAACAAGAAGACCATATCAATACGCGCTATTCATAATGCAGGATCATAGGCCCACGGCAGGCGCACTTGCCGCAGAATTTTTCAGCTTTCTGCTCAGCCTCGCACGCCGCTCACGGTGAGCCTGTTTTGTGGAAATAAATATTATTATTATATTATTAATCTTATTAAATATTATAGTTCCTTCACTGTAACTTATATCAGTCATCCAGATTTCTTAAGCTAGTCATGCATTTAACCTGTATTAGATCAACATTGTTACGACATGCTTATGGGAGTCATTTCAAACTACATTGCTCAGCCAGAGAAAGTACAAATGCAAGTCTCCATGTTTATTCCAATATAGTATTCCTAAACAGACTATATTGGCAGTATTTTACGCCTGCTTGCATTTCCTGCAATTCAATATTCAGAGCTGGAAAAACTGATTCCTTTTCTTGCTGTCGAAAGGCTGCTTCAATGTCGATAGCAAGCTATAATTATTCATTTCGGAAGTGTTAAGCAGTGACTATATCTCTAAGCTTATCAATGCGTTTTTGTTCCCCGAACACAATTAAGCTTTCTTTCTCCCTTTCATTGACAGCCATGGAACTAAACTGTTCACTTTCATAAGTATCAGGATGCAAACATTCTGGAGTTTGTCCTGAGCAGTTCTGGTGTTGCAATCGCACTGATCTACGCATATTGTTATGTTGCAACAAACAAATTTATTTAACTTTGTTTTCAAATCTACAATGTGGCCACGCAGTAACGACTACATTAATAAGCACAAAAAAACTGCAGATTCAGTGTACGTGTAGGAATCTATGCCAAGTGAAGTTTCTGTCAAGTGGCCAATTAAATGCTGTTAAAGTAACTGCGATATATACAATTTCTCTTACTTTCAACAATCCAACATGTCATCTTTTGCAAGGTTTGTTTATGCACCACATAGGTCACAACCTTAATGTCATGTAATCTTTAGCATTACACTGTTCACAAACTATACCGAAACGCAAACGGCAGTTAATGTAGATGCACGCGGCGAGACATCAACACAGTGACGTTTGTTGAGCAAGGAATGGTGCGAGGTGTATGCAGATGAATGAATGACGTGCTTATGTACTTATTTATATACCTCGCAGGCTGCAAGCTAGGAGTACTATGCGAGGGGGAATAAAAAAGTTGTTACAAAAGGAAGAAGGGCACAGCATTTAAAAAAACTGCACGAAAAGCAGTACCAATACATTGCACCAACTAGCCCAACGTCTTTTACTGGCACAACATTATACAATGCTTAACAAACAATAACAGAAAAAATTACTGCCCATGCACCCTGTACAGATGGTAAACCAGCGAAGCAGAAATGTGCGGCCCCGGTGTTTATCACTGGGTTAATTCCAATGGTTTATTCAAGTATTTCTATACTATTGGTTATGTCTGTGTTTCTTAATGAGGTTATGCACATGTTTGGCTTGGGTTTATCACATTGTTTATTTGGAATGCCACACATTGCACTTTGCAAGATCACCATCATGGAATGTGCAATGAGTGGCTCATTGTGTTAATCCAGCGGGTCCATCAAAGTGATGCTGAATTATGTTACGCATTTGTGTTTTGTAATGCGTTAATCATAATGTTTATGACTCGCTTATGCACTGTAGTTACCAAGTGACACACCGGGGCTGCACATTTCATTTAATTAAATACAGGGACACATTTTTGAACCTATTGGGAAGTCGGAGAGAGACTGCTGTATACACGTTCTGCTGCTAGAGAGAAACGACGTCACTATCGGTCTAGCTAATGGCCCACCACACCTTTGCTGCGAGATAATAATGACATCATGATCTTGTCTTAACCCCACCCCCCTCTGTGTCCCTTCCCTGTAGTAATACGTAGATAAATGTATGTTTGAAAGGCATATGCATTTCTATGTCCACCCAACAAGAAATTTCACCGTGTACAGGAAGTTGCCCTGTCCCATCGGACACCTAATTTCGGCAAGTTTGCCCCCTCTTTAGGGGTTTTTCCACGCTTTTCATGCTCAACCACGGCGCGGCAAAGTTAGGCCTCATCATTAGGCCGAGCCGCCGCCGACGGCACCGGGCTCCGGGGTGGTGACTTGTGGTTGTGGGCCTCTGTGAGGCTGAAGACAATGGAGTACTCCGTTGAGGGAGATACTATAACGCCCGAAGAGTTCGAGGCGGGAGAATGGGCCTGGGTTTTGCGGGCTCAAGATCGATTCAAGAAATCTGTATACGGGAACCATCCCGAGAGTAGGCCTACGAAGAAGCAGGCGGGCAGCGACGGGCGCCAGACGCACGGAGCAGAACAAGTCAAGCGCGGGAAAGCGCCGGTGTCGAAGAAACGGGGACCGTTTCTGAAGATGCCAGCCAAGGACTTCAAGGTTGTGTGCCGACCCAAGAATTGGGACTTGAGTATGGTGACGTCGAGGGAACTCGGATATGCCTTGAGAGCGGCAGCGGAGCTGACAAATGCTACAGCGGCGGAGGAAGACCTGGTGCGGGTCAACGAGACAAACAACACGATGACGGTGAGCACGCCGTGTATGCATCGATGTGGGGCATATGCGAATGTAAAGACGCTCAAGCTGAGCCGTCATGACCTTGAGATTTCGGCGTACGTGGCGGCGCCGGAGAACTCTGTGCGCGGAGTCACTTACAACGCATACAACGGATGCCGACTGGCAGAAGTTCGGGCGGGATTCTTGAAGAGCAATGATGGCATAGAAATTTTGGATGCCAGACCTTTGGGAAAGTCGAAAGCGATTCAGCTCCCGTTCGGGGGGAAGCATGCTCCCTGGCAAGTTATTTACTGGAGCTGTTTGTACGCTGTGATTCCGTACAGAGAGTTAGTCGAGACCTGCTATAACTGCAGACGAGTGGGACATCGGGCGGACGTTTGTTATCGTCCGAAGACTAATCTGTGTCGCCGTTGCGGAAAGGACCATGCTGCGCCACCGGAAGGAGAGCCGCTGAACTGCACCCCTGACTGCATCGTGTGCTATGGGGAGCCCAACACGGGGAGCCAGAACTGCAAGTTTCGTCTAGCCCGTAAGCAGCCGACGGGCCTGCAGCAGGGCAGTGAGGACAAGGGCCCAACTGACAAGGAGGAGCGGCGATCGAGGCCCAGGAAGCGGTCATCCAGAGGTGCGAGAGACGATAACAAGAGCAGGGACCGGTCCACTTCCTTGCCACCACTGCCCGGACCCGGGCGTGGCAAAGGAGAACAGAGTTCCAGTCTTGGAGGAAGTCCCAGTGCCACGAGAAAAAAAGATGGGCTGGCCCTACGTGGCCTCCCAGAGTGAGACTGCTCGAGAGAAAGAGCTACAAAAGCAGGTGCAGCAGCAAGCTGAGACGATTAAAAAGATGGAAGTCAGGATGGCAGAGATGGAACGCGCGCTTAAAAGCGACAAAGGACAAAGGGTACAGGCGCCGGTGGTCCAGGTCCTACTGAAAGCAGCACAGACGACTGCTTCTCGCGAGAGCGAGAGCACAGCTATGGAGGTGGAGAATCGGGGGAAGCTTAAGAGGCCGCCATCGGCAGATGAGGGAGCTAATGCAAAAAGAGTGGCGGAAACTTCAACGGCGGACACGCCGCAGC
Source organism: Dermacentor andersoni (assembly GCF_023375885.2). Classification (NCBI taxonomy): domain Eukaryota; kingdom Metazoa; phylum Arthropoda; class Arachnida; order Ixodida; family Ixodidae; genus Dermacentor; species Dermacentor andersoni. The sequence goes on from NC_092819.1 coordinate 72,666,371, forward strand.
CAGTCGTTAAAGCCACTAGTCTTAGGGGAGAAATGTCTGCCCTTGCGGGCAGAATAGAAAAACTGGAGGAAAGACAGGATGGGTTGGAAGCTCGGGTCGACAGGATTGAAGCCAGACTAGACAAGATTGAGGAGCGTCTTGACGCCTTCACCAATGAGATGCGGGCTTTCCAAACACAGCTTATGGACATGTTTCAAAGGTCAATGCTACGCTACAGGCTAGATTGCCTCCCGTAGTCAGCCAAGCGCCGATGTTAGTGAACCTAGTGCCTAATCATGGCCCCTCGCCAGCAAATTGAGGTTTAGCAGCGGAACTGCAGGGGCTTCCGTCGCAAGAGGGGGAACCTGCAATTGCAAATACAATATCTGGACAGTAAGCCTGACATTATAGCTTTGCAAGAGGCTTGTGGCTGGGTGAAATTACCGGAATTTAAGGCATTTACACCGCCAGAGATTGATCGGGGGGGTGTATCGAGCGTCTTAACGGCCGTGCTAGTCTATCGCAACGCCACAGCGATTCAGCATACCATAAATAGCAGCAGAGAGGACTACGTCCTGCTAGAGGTTCTGCCCAAAGGAAAGGACGATAAGAGTCTCTTTGTTCTTAATGTATGTTGTTCTCCGAAAGATAAAGGGGTGGGCTTGCCAGACCTTTTGATAAAGACGCAATGGCTAGCGGCTAGGGCTCAACTCATCGTGGTTGGAGATTTCAACGCGCCTCATCCAAAGTGGGGCTACATCCGAGCCACTCCAAAGGGAAATAGGCTTTGGCGGGTAGCTCAGGACCTGCAATGGACAATCTTGAACAAACCGCTAGATCATACGAGGATAAGCAACAGAGTTAGCATAGACGCCTCTCCGGACCTCACAATTGTTAAAGGTATTAGGGATGCAAAGCGGGTAAACACGGGACAGCCACTGGGCAGTGATGACTATATCCTTTCCACGGTATTTAGTGCTGCTAAGCACAAAGACAGGGTGAAAGGAACTAGAGTGACGGATTGGGACAGATTTCGGAAAGTCAGGAAAGACAGAGTGAGCGGGGAAATCGAGGACTTGGGAGCCTGGGTTGAGGCGCTCAAGCGGGACGCGAAGGGTACCACAGATGAAGTTCCGACGGCGCAGGGGGGTTTTACGGCGGACTCTAGACTGTTACACATGTGGGCAGCGCATGCGAGTCTCCTTCGGAGGTGGAAGATACAAAAGCATAATGGGGTCCTCCGTAGGAAGGTGGCCAAGGTAGAACGAGAAAACGAAACCTACACGTTGGACTTGCAGCCCAAACAATGGGGTCAGATTTGTGACAGGATGAATGGTCCATTCGGATGCAAAAAAACATGGCAGTTGTTGAGGCACCTTTTAGATCCGGCGGTAACCAAATCGGCACAGAAGGGTCAAATGGCTAGGCTAGTTCATGAGTATCACAGCACGACTGGGGAGTTCATTCAAGAACTCCGAAGTCGTTACATAAACGGCGAGGCGCGCGGTTGCTTGCCGGATTACTTGGGAGAGGAAAACCTCCAATTAGATGCAGACTTTACGGTGGCGAAGGTGGAGTTTGCAATAGGGCAGCTTCGTACTACGTCGGCAGCGGGTGCGGACGGGGTTACTAATAAAATGCTGAGGAACCTGGATTTCAAGTCAGTGGAGGCGCTGACGGACTTGATGAACAAATATTGGGTGGCCAGGGAGATCCTGGCAGAGTGGAAACATGCTAGGATTACATTTATTCCTAAACCAAGGAAGATCTGTATTGAGAATCATCGACCCATCTCGCTGACGTCCTGCTTGGCCAAATTGATGGAGCATGTGGTCCTTAACAGGCTTCAGGGTTATGTGGAGGACAAGGAGTTGATACCTTAAACGATGGTTGGCTTCATGGCTAGTTTATCAACGCAGGACGTCATGACACAGCTCAAAAAGGACGCGGTTGATCCTGGGTATGGCACGGGCACCAAGGCTATCTTGGGGCTTGACCTCACAAATGCCTTTGACAATGTCACCCATGAGGCAATATGAAGGAACCTATCGGACATAGGAACGGGTGGTAGAACCTTCCGATACATCAGATCATTTCTGGAGGATACGACTGCGGCGACTGTAGTCGGAAAATTTTAATCGGATCCTTTCCCGTTGGGGGGCAGGGGGACACCACAAGGGTCGGTTTTATCGCCGTTCTTGCTTAATCTCGCCTTGCTCAAGATACCGCCCAGGCTGGCAAAGATATCGGGACTTAAACATACATTTTATGCTGATGACATTACTCTACGGGTAACAAGGGGAAGCGACGCACAATTGGAGGAAACTTTACAACAGGGAATGGATATTGTGGAGGAGCTAGCGGGGGAGGCAGGACTCTCGTGCTCTCAGCCCAAGTCCGAGCTTTTTGTGCTTAGGGATGTACCAAGAGAGATACATGCGAGTCACTATGTGCCGCCACCACCGCTGAAGGTGAAAGTGGGCGGTGCACTGGTCGCTGAGGTCCAAACGATCAGGATCCTGGGTCTGTATCTGCAGACTAACAGGAAGAATAGGGAGGCCTTGGAAAGGCTCTAAAATACGGTCAATGCTACCGTGAGACTTATCAGGGGAATCGCCAATCGTAAGCAAGGGGTCAAGGAAAAGGACTTGTGTAAGCTGGTACAGGCGTTTGTGCTCAGTAGAATAGTGTATGCGACGCCTTATATGAAGATGGACGCGATGGAGAAAGGCAAGGTGGAGGCTATGATTAGGCAGGCGTATAAGGCGGCCCTTGGGTTGCCAAACAATACGTCTACCGAAAGGCTGTGGGGATTAGGGGTGCACAACACCTTGGAAGAACTGCGGGAGGCACACTTGGCGATGCAACTCAGTAGACTTTCCAAAACAAGAGTAGGAAGGGATATATTGGAGAGGATCGGCATTGGAGTTGATCCTCCAGCCGGGGACATGAAAATTCAGGTGAAGCGAGAAATACACAAGAGCTTGTACATAAAACCTTTGCCTAAAAATATGCATCCGATACATCACGAGAACCGTAGGAAGGCAAGAGCCAGAGCTTTACATGCTAAGTACGGGAAGTACAACGGGGCACTCTACGTAGATGGCGCCGAGTATAAGAACAAGGATGCAATTGCAGTCGCGGTGGTGGACGGTTCGGGACGCTTAGTCACCTCTGGTTCAGTCAAAACCCGCTCCTCAGAAACTGCAGAGGAGGCGGCGATAGCGCTAATCTATAGGTAATACTGAAGCTGACCTGATTTTTAGCGACGCTAAAACAGCCATCCAAAATTTTGCGAGTGGCAGAATCTCTGTCACAGCGGCAGGATTACTAAATCGGGCCACGGGGCGAGGGAATACGGAGGTGGAAATTGTCTGGGTACCGGCACACTCTGGGAACCCTGGGAACGAGGCGGCTCACATGGATGCTCGAGGTTTCGTCAGCCGAGCAGGTGAGCCGGACGTTCCGGGGAGGTCCACGAGAGATGGGCTGGTGTCCTTTCACGACATTGCTAACCATTACAAACTTGAGCGGAGAATTTACCCTCCACCGGACAAGCAATTGGTGAAGGCGCAGGAAAGCGTCTGGCGAAGATTGCAGACGAGATCTTTCTATAACCCATACGTGTTAAACTAAATCTACCTGGACGTTCAGCCGGAATGCAAATGGTGCCAGGAACTGGCCACCTATGACAACATATTATGGAGCTGTGGCATAGCGCCGCCACCGGCGGATATTATGCGTGATCCTTCTTTCGAGCACTGGGAGGCCGTGTTGGCCAGCTCAGACCCGGTCGTCCAGACCAGGGCCGTGGAGTGGGCCACCCAGGTCGCCGTCAGCCATGAACTGATGGCCATCTAGCACGGAATCGTCCGCACATGCGTTCTGACGAAAATAAAGTTTTTCCATCCATCCATCCATCGCCGTCCATGATGCAAGACGAATGCAATGGCTCACACCCCCTTACACAATGGCTCATACCCCTACACTAGGGTTTTTGGGATCGGACCATGAGTGTTTTGCCTAGGCTTATACAGCTTCACTGTAAAAAGAATGAAGATCTTTCTGCTAGAGACCAAGGCCTACTAACAAATGAAAGCTTATTGAACATGCCGAGTAAATGCTGGTTGACAAGCAATAAAACGAAGTTACACAAAAAGCAGAAGCAAAAACTGAAGTGTGTCCATACAGATCCAAACAGAAAACCTATCCATCTCTGAAAGTGTAACAGAGGCCATGCTGACAAGATTATCCCAGTGTATTTGCATCTACGGCATCCATAATTTCTCTAGGCAGCCAATCTCCGCAGAATGCTAGCTTCTTCCTCTACAATGCACTCTCCCCATCTGAGTGCATTGTAGAGGAAGAAGCTAGCATTCTGTGCAGATTGGCTGCCTCGGGAAACTACGGACGCTGTAGATCTAGAAATGCCGTGAGAATCTTCTCAGTATGGCCTCCGTTAGAAATGGATGCATTTCCTGGCAGGAAACGCACATGAATTTTTGCTTCTTTTTTTTGTATGTTCAGTCTATTGCTTGTCAGCGAGCATTTACTTGGTGTGTACATTACACTTTTGGTTAGATCATCTCGGTTTTCTTGTTCGTCCTATCTGTTCTCTGGTGCCATTTGCAGCCAGGCTATTCATTATTTTTTTTAGACTGCAACAAGTCACTTTAATGGCCCTTATAATGCTTCTGTGTACGTTATAAAATCTTTTATTTGACCATTGTAGCAAGAATGTAAAGTGTGAAGCAGTAAGAACAGGGTACGCTAACTTCTAATTAAAAGGTTTATTGTGAAAATGCAGTGATCTATAAAGGTTACCAGAAAGTAGTACAACAATAAAACTTGATTAACACTAGTGCTTGATGAAACCAAACATAAAAGCGGGAAAGATAGAAAATACATATAGATATACAAGTCCAGGGAAAAAAAACATTTAAGCATTGTGATCTAGTGTGCATGTGGCTACCTTCCAGTAAACTCATTTTTTTTCCAATGGCATGGAACTGGAAGAATATGCTTGCATAAGCAAGCTGCCAGTCTGTCTATTGGAATAGCAACAGTGTTTTTTGAAAGGTGCTGGCATGTAGGATTGGCAATTGTAATAATTTTTTTCCTGCACTTGCAATTTTCCTGTATTTTCTTTCTGTAGCATTTTTATTTGTTTGGCTGCATCAAGCACCGACTTTTATCTATCCCTCAAAGATGTCTTTCTTTTCCTGGGGAAAACACGGGGAAGACGGGAGATGGAAATTGAAGGCGATGAGCAACACGAGAACTAGGTGAAAGTAGGAGCCAATGTTTCCACAAGTGGACCTTGAAGAAGACAAGTCCACTTGTCGAAACGTTGGCTCCTGCTTTCACCTTGTTGTCGCTTTGCTCATCGTCTTTTTTTTCTGGTAATTTGTATAACTCGCCACATTTTTACAAATGAACCTCAGTTGAAAGTTAGTCCTCATCCATCTCCAGTGTCATCCTGTTGATACTGCTTCATGCTATGCACTCTTGCAACTTGTGTGTGTGTGTGTGTGTGTGTGTGTGTGTGTGTGTGTGTGTGTGTGTGTGTGTGTGTGTGTGTGTGTGTGTGTGTGTGTGTGCGCGCGTGTGTGCGTGTGTGTGTGCGTGTGTGCGTGCGTGCGTGCGTGCGTGCGTGCGTGTGCACGCGTGGATTATGATGTGAAATCAGGCCCTTGAGTGGAGGTATCATTGTTCTCCTGTGCAGCCTTATGAATTCATTAACTATAGGGCAACAGAAATACGATGGACAAGAACAAAGTGAACACACAGAGCGCTTCGTTCTTGTCTGTTGTCTATCTATTGCACTTTAGTTAATACTGAATACACGCAAACTCATCCAGTTTTCAGTTATTATGTCGTACTTTTAAGCCCGCTTGTATCCTGGAATATCTGCATGGCTATGTATCCTGTAATTTATTTCTGGCAATGTGCTTACAAGTCGCGTGTCAATCTCGTGAGTTCCCTGACAATCTTGTGTGATCTGCAGGCCCAGACTGTATCTGGTGAATCCATGCAGGGTGTTGCGCAGTGTGTAATCTGCACTACAAGTGCTGCTTTGATTGCTTTCAGTTCAGCTTTTCTAGGTGTAGGGTGACCCGGGATGGTACTCACTTATATGGGGTTTAGTTTTATGTAGTGTCATACTACTGTTACACTGCTACTGCCACATCAGTGTACTATGTGTGCCTGATGTTCGCTTGCATATTCATGATTAGCAATCTCCTCTGTGTGTTTGGCAGTAGCATAGTCTTCTGGCCTAATTGTTTGCCCCCATAGTTCACGGTATGGGCCTGTTCTGTTTCAAGTTCAGGTGCTCCCGAGGCTGTTTCTGAAGGAAGAAGTAGTCGTCCTTGCATCTCGTATGCTAGCTGGCATAGTATCTCGGAACCAGGTTCTGAGCTCTTGAAGCAAAGAATTTGTGCTGCACGCTGCAACCCTAGTCTGTCTAGGAGCTTGTTTGTTTGCTCTTTCTCATAGAGGTCTTCAAGCATGGTAAAGACTGAAATACCTGTTGTTACCCGATGCCTGTATTCGATGCGGTGCCTCTTTTTTGTGCTGCTGGTAATTCATACCATACCATGCCTTGGACACAAACACAACATCTGCGATTTTCCATAGTATCCACTCGTTCACCACCCATGATTTCAAGATTACTCTTTTCACCAGGTGTAGAATTTGCGTCCAGGCATGGCATAATTGTTTAACCCACATGCTGGCTCTGCTGTCATGGTCTTACACTAGGTCAGGATTTGTGGGTGTTGACTTGCAGGTATGTTTCCCCAGCTATTGGGATCACAATGTGCAATCTGGAGTAGTTCTTGATTCTAGTCTTTTTCTGACGTCGATGTAAGTCGACTTATCAGAAAGCGAGAGGCCAGACTGGCCAAGAAAGTCTGCATTGTTGCCGAGGGCTCGTTGCATCTCTCTTGATTTCTGTATAAGATAGCTTTCCCATAGACTGTAATACACCATAGGCTGTAGTGTTTCTTGTAGTACGCCTGTGTTGTTGGTGTGGGTGGGCCAAATGTACATCCGACTCTCACCTGTAATTTTCTGTTTTTCAGAAACGTACTGTTTAAGAGCTCTACCAGAAATGTTTTTGCTCATCATTCCTCTTAGAGCAGCATGAGGCACTGCTGTTAAAAGCCTCTTCACTCTCTTCATTCTTTCATAAGTGGTATTACACAATGTCCTGCAATAAAGTTTCTGCTGCTTATGGCCCACTCATATCTTCCAGAAGGGGGACAAGTCTTGAAGAATGTTTTCTTTGCGCTATGTGTGCGATGTAGTATGAGCATTCATGCCTTGACATTTATACATGTGTAGAACCAGCTTCCTGACAGAGTACTTCCTATACGTGATTATGCTTATTTGTGCAGTGCTGTTGAACAATACATATTGATGTAATGAATATTTACTCACTCGAATTATCACAAAAGATGGTTGTTTTACAATTCTGCCCTTTGCTTTCTATTGGTGTTAGATTTTGCATAAGCATGCCCCTCTCTGCAATAGTATGTTGAAGTTTAAGGGTTCAATAAAAGGTGATGAACTAAATCTAAGTGGGAGCGCTTTTTTAACCTATGACTCCCATCAAAATGCGACTTTCATGGCTGGCAAATCGACCCCTCGCCTTGTGTTAGCAGCAGAATGCTATAGCCACAGTGGCAGGCAAATAAATTGAAGAACATTTTTGTCTATAGATGTTTTTTCTTGCCTGTATGAAAGCAAAATTTGGAATAAGTTTGTCATTGCAAAAAAGCCCAGTTTGTGGTCCTTTATTGAATAAACCACATATTGTGTATAGTTGAAATGCAGAAATTTGTTCTAAAATCCTCGGGTGATATGTTCTTCTAAGTAGCATGGTATTTCCTTACTTATAAAGAGTAATCACAGCAGATATCGTTATAGGGGTTTACACACTAATATATGTGATCACGAACTTATTAGAAACATGTAAGGCATGAATGTTTCTGCAGATTTGATCAGCTGTGAACGTGCAAGAATTGCTTGTACTGGCTGACTTCACTGCACAGTTTTGATTTACTTTTCTTCAGCTTGTCGTTTTATGCTGTTTTATCCCCCCCAAGAACAGGCCGTTTGCCTGCTTTCGCATTGTATTACAAGTTTTAAATGACGATGCAGGAGGGTACGTTGTCACGGTGCCACTATAGCAAGCAATTTACTTCATTTATTAGCTGTAGAGTTAATTACCTTTCAAAGCAAGTGTTAATACAGATGCAGTAAGGATACAAAGTCCGCCACATAGTCAATGTTTATTGGTTTCTGTGCAAGAATAAGAAATTCTCCAGAGAAGAGGCGACACTTAACGTGCATAAATTATTTTATTCAAGCCACGGATTTAATGTTATCGTAGCAAATTCATTAGGATAGCCTACACTTTTGCTCTGTAAAATTTAATAATAGATAAGCTGTCAAGATGCAAATCAACAAGAAAATGCAACTGAACGGTACCGCGTTCAGCACAGCGTTGAAACTTCGGGTACTTTGCTGTCTTGTCATTTGCCCTTACCGAGGTTGAAATAATTCAACCTGCTCCGTAAGCGCGATTTTTGCATGCTACTGGACAAAAGAAAATTGTGACGACCTCATCGTCTGGTGGGGATCGAACACCTCCTAGTACTGACAACTCGCAAAGACGTACGACGGAAACGTGAAAATACACTTCATTTGCTGCGTAGCGTGTGAACAAACGCATAGAAACGGGAGAATTGTATCTGCAGGACAAGGCAGGACGTCCTTGTTCAGTCGCGCTTCCACATTCTATCATGGGTTGAAACCAACTAGCCCGCCAATGTGTTTTAAATAAATTAACCTGCATGGCTCCACAAGCTCGCAGGTAAACAAGACCACATCTCACTCGATGAGCGCGGAAACTCGCTGTCAAAGTTCTGGAGTGAGGAATCGCTGCAGCAGCAAGCGAACTGACATTCATGAATCTCTCGCTTCAACGCGAATGAAACATCGAAAGCACAACAAGTACGCCGCTACCGACAGTACGCGCACTCTGCAAGTATTGCAGATCGCTTTGAAGATGACGCCCACCCGGGCGCACACTTTGGCCACGTCGCAGATTGCTTTCAAGATACACGGACGCCGGCAACACGTCCCTACGGTGTCCTCCAAAGGCCTCTACTGGGGCGTCCGCGATTCGCGTGGCCAACGCAGTAGTAGACGCCATGCTTGTCTCCACTCTGTGCGGAGCGGTGGGCGAGGAGGACAGCGAGGCCATGTAGCAGCCGTCGGATAAAAACGCCACTCTTCCCTCGCCTGACCCCCTGCCTGGCACGCGACAGAAGAGGGCACGCACCCGGGTCGCGTTCCTCGCTTGTGCAGGCGGGATTGAACCGTGTTCGCGGCTAACCCACACAAGCTTTCCACTCGTACGAAACCTCACGGTGGCGCCGACGACAGAAATTCGCCTGGAGCTATGGCACTCAACAATCACTGAGACCAAGGCAAGCCTGCACTTACCTACGCCATTGACTCTCCCGTTTGGCTCAGACTACGATTATGTCCCCTACACACACCGCAACCTTTGCTGCAAAATATCACCGACAATATCCCGATATATCATCGAGTGTACACTTCCCTTCAGCTACATGGTCAAGCCGGTGGCATCGTCGTCAAACAAACCCCGTCGTAATTGCGAGGCGCCACGTCAGGTCCTTCAAGCAGTACCTAGAGAAGTAAGCGTCCGTAAAAAAAACATTGAATATTTCGAGAAAAAAAGTTTTTTTTTTATTTCAACCAGGAAAAAATCAAAAGAAGGAAAAACAGAGCTTCCGTGCAGAATTGTTCTGTTACGATGCGACTAGTTTCCACATACGTAAAGGTTTGGTCAAAAGACGGAGTTTGGGAGTCGGCGAAGCACCTTGATCCATCCACTTAGTGGCAAGGACTTTGCTTCAACCAACCCTGGGGCTCCCTCGCCCGCCGCGCACTGCAGACTGCCTCCTCTTCTGCAGCATGTCAAAGAAACTAGTCTGAGTTTGGAAATGTTCACATGAAGCTACGCAGCAAGCTCTCGGGGGGCGGCGTGCAGAAACTTGCGTACGTGCACTCGAACCATAGTGTCTGGAAGGCTTCATCTGCTGCACAGAGAAGCGCTGCCGCGTCAAGCGGAAAGGAATCGGACACACATTGATACAAATGTCGGTCCTCACGCTTGTATGTGAAGTCAATGCGTTGACTTGAAATGGTGCTTAGATTTTGAACCCGGAAGCTGTGCTGGGACTTTCGTGATGCAATGATGTAAGAAATATATTATTTTCAGTGTTAGAGAAATAAATGTGTCAGGTTTTTTACACCTCTTACGCAATCACATTTATTTTCAATTTTTCGTATTTTTCTAAAAAGAAAGAAAGGAAACCAGTTTTTTCCGCGTTCCTCAATAGTTCATGAAATTTTACATCTCTGGCTGTGCCACAACCCTCTCGTCCTATCATCGCCCAGTGTCGCCAAAAGCAATTGGCTGCCGGAGCAATTGTATTCCAGAATTCCCATGCAGTGCAATCGACATCGCTATCGCTCATACACGAATATCGAGCCTGGTGACTTATGGCGCCAAGAGATAGGACTTTTGAATTCCTGCGGGTCTGTGTCGCTTGACAACCATTATTAACCCCTCCTTATCATTAAGGACCACCGCAACGCCCATGCACTCGCCATCTAGCGGATAGGCCTTCTGAAGGTGACGCTCTAGCTAACTCCTCGTGAAAGAGGAGCTGCGGAACACTTCCTAATACCCTGAACAGCAAATGGGGGCAAACTGGATGATTTCGTTGCACGTTTTCTCTTCTTAATTGTGTCCTGAGCAAATATTGCTTCTTCTCCAGTGGTCTAAAATTGGTTTCGGGTAGACAAGTTTTCATCCTACGGGTGGTGCTTGCTAATGTCGCGTTGTAGTATCAAAACCATCTTTTTGCACATGTGTAGTTTAATCAATAAGCTGTGAGCAGGACAGTTTTGTTTTATCTTTGATCACAAAGTCACGTCGAGAAGTCTGGTAATGCTTGCGGAGCACTTCGTCGAGTCAGTTCGCCTGAGGCTTGCTTGTTGGGCCTTCAGGAAGCATAGAGATATTGTGCAGCATAGCTTTGCTGTATGCGGCACGTTCTTGCATACATGGGGGAGGATATTGGCAGTGCGTTAAATGGCAGAATTACAGGCTGCGTCGGCTAAGGCGACATAAGGAGCTCTGCCACATCAGTTGGAATGAGTGGTCCATTAAGGGACGCTGTCTCCCTAATTGTCTTGCAAATTGAAATTCATTACGAAGATACCTTCATTTCTGCAGTCAGTAACTTACACACATGTACTCAAGAACTCATGGGAATTCAGTGCACCACTGCAGTAGCAGATGTCTAGAGCCTGTCCCATTCCATGGGTATTCTTTCCCTGTTGAAATATTCCACTTATTGTAGTTTGTTTTGTTTTGTTCTCTTGTATTTCGGGAGGCATGTAACAATAAATGCGTTTTCTCGATACAAGACATCAAATTCTCTGTTATCTCTCAGCATGCTCATCATGGACATGGTCCCATAAAAAGCAACATATGTGAGACTTGCAACGGTGAAAACTCTGTCAAAATTATTTTTACTCATGAGCTCTCTTTCTTTACAATATACTTTGGTGATATAGAAATGCCTAGGAATGCCTTTTTAACGCAGCTTTCAGCCCCTTATGTCAGGAGTTGCCATGTACTCCTGTAAAAAAATACGTCAATTATTCATGTCTGCTAGTTTTCAGGGACGTGGATGGTCCCCTCTGCTAGCCTCTGACAGGTCCAGTTTCTTTACTTCTCTAAACCGCCAAGGACGATGTATTTGGAACTCTCAATGGGCGTTTGTATGTCAAGTTTTCTCTTAGTGGTTTGCAAAGAGGTAGGGCCATTTTTTTGACTTGGACTACGGTTTCCGTAGCGGCTTGATCTTTGGGCTCGAGCTGCAGACTAAGGAGCTCAGCATACGGCTCTTTTTCACTTGGTGAACACTGTCTGCGACTACTCTGTTTCATCGAGAGGTTCAAAAGGGTATGAGACGGTGATTTTTCTCGACGCGTACTACCGAAAACTTTGACTACCATCGCGAATGTGATCAGTCCTCCATGAAAAATTCAACCATCGTATTGATTCGTACGGCTAGCCGGTCTTTTTTAAATACCTCGATAACAGCGTCATGGGTAACATTATCAAACGGTTTCTGCAAGTCCACTGTCAGAAGTATGCCAAGAACTGTGTTAGTTATCATCTATTGATCATACTCCTTGGCAGCAATCTACTATCACACATACAGAACAACCGCAATTAACTTCACCTTTCAAAAATGTGTCGGCTCAGGGCCGTGCCTTTGGCGCCAGATAACAAGAACCACAGCAAATAAAAGGTCTATAGCATCATAACAAGAATTTTAATAATTGCGTTTGTGTAATAACGTATAGGCGCAGTTTATGGCGTTTTTTTATTGCGACCACTTCTTTTTAGAGTAGCCAGGCCGCTGCACCAATGACATATTTGATAATTATAAACTTTTGTTGAGAGGTGCACCAATTCCTTAACGTTCTATTCACTGTCGCAATCCCTAGTCTATCAAAAGCTGTCAACTTATATGGAGCATAGGAATATGGAAAAGCGTTTTGTGTTCCAGACGTAGAGTGATTTTAGTAAAAGTAGCTTGTGCGTAAGTGAACCCAAATGTTCTAGTTAGACCGGACTTTTAAGGTTGAAGTCGTTACCTTTCGCGAATATCCATGCGTGCTCATGATTTACGCATTGGTGCTGTCTTCCCTTGAGTGTTCGCACAAACAGCCTTCCTCCATGTCTTGTTCTTTTTGACAAATATAGTTCAGTTGATTCGCGTCGCTTGGGCTTTAATTTCGGGCCTACTAATGCGCATGCTTTGTGTGCCTCCGTTTCTGTTCACGGCGGCCGCCTTTAGATGTGGCGACCGTATAATTGATATACCACGTATAATTGATATAAGTGCCCTGTAGAAACCCCAGGGGGTCAAAATTATTACTCAGTCCGCCATTGCCCCGTACGTTATAATCAAGTTGTGGTGTTGTCCCGTAAAATCTGATACATAGATTTTCATTACTAAATATTGTTATTGTTATCGTTAATTCAATGCAAAACATTCTTTGTGCCATTGCAGGCATACTGAGCTCAACAGATAGCTTGCTGCCTTGCATCGTGTCGGGACCCAGAAATAAGAACTACTTCTACGATAGCGCGATCCAATGCCGGCCTCGAAGCTCTTGCCATAATGCCACAGTGGCTTTTTTTTTCTTTGTTGCCTCTTTATTGATGCAGATGGCTTCAATAGAATGAACCACACTATCAGTAATGTAGAACATCATGATTCACGCTTTAAACAACGTCACCCGTCACTCGGTGTGCGTCACGAAGGTAAAGTTCCTTTAAGGTTGGCAATTTTTTAAGCGTGGCAACCCTTCCGGTGCGTATCACTGTATACATTCTGGTACGGATTTTTCATTGAGATAAGTATTTTGATTTTCTCGTACGGTGCGTACGTCAATGTTCACATATGTAAAGGTCATTCTGCGTTCAGAAAGAATGACTTCTAGGCCGCATGTGACTCTATGTGGCATTAACCAAAGACTTCATTCCGCTTTGGAAAGGCTAGCAGGCCTGCATGCGACAACTGCGGGTGCGGCGAAAGGATCAACCATCTGCTATGTGACTGTCCTTGTTATAGTGCAGGGTGGTTAAGACTTTTCCTGGAGTTAATAAAAAGTCTGTCTATATGTATAATAATCCTTCGGAAACTGAAATGAATTTTCAGTTTTAGTATACGTGCTCTTCCAGCCCCTTTCTCTGTGAGAGGATTATATAGGTATGAACTTGAATTAGGATTTATTATCTCGAGTGTGCTATTATTTTGTCCACAAAATGATTGCTGAGATCGCAAGACAAACGCCGAGAAAATTTCGCATCACTGAAACTGTAGATCTGGGGTTCAGCAGACCTGGTGACATTAAGAAAGGAAATGGACATGTGTCATTCAAATACATCAAAAATAATCCCTGCTTAAAATAACATTAGGAAGTATTTTGCAGCCCTGCTGCTGTAGTAATTTTTTTTAATATAGTCAATATCTATGCGCGCCATTGAAAAATATTTACTTTTAGAAGGCTTACAAAAGTAGGTGTGAGTGGGGCAGGCGGAGCTGTTATGTTAGGTTTGGTTCTACTGGAAAGGGTCACGTACAGCAAAAGCTTTAGTAACAGCGTTATAGTGTCACTAGGTATGCAATCTCAAGTGCTCTTGAGAAATCAGATGATAGTCCCTTCACAGAGAAGAAAATTCTCTCACACTGGCCTAAAAAGCTTATGAAGAAAACGCGTCAAACAAACATTCTTCGTTTACTAGAGGACTCGCGGACTGCCTGACCATCACTGTTATATGTTGGGCCTGTCATCACCTTAGTTCGCGCATTTTTTTACCCTCTTTTTCACCCCTTCTCTCCTACTAGCATTTTTCATTTCGTTTACAAGTTTTCTCAGCAAAGTGTAACCATTTCATATTCACACTTGCTAACCTCTTTGTCTTTTCCTCTCTTCTTTGTTTCCCTCCTGAGTATTATCTAATTACTAACAACTACAGTTAACAAAGGTAAAATGAGCGGAGCTGACATAATATAATTGCACCTTATTTCCTCTCCAGTTTGGGTACACCAAATCCATACTTCGCTTTAAAGAAAAGAAAGCGTAGAAAACTTGAGCCCACTAATTCCTACTTGAACCTTCATTTCGAAAAGCTGACTTAGCTGGCGTACCCATACTAACACCAGAATCCGTCTTAGACACACTTATCCATACTCGATAATTCACGGTTCGACAAGAGCTTAAATTTTGGCGATTCAAGCGCGCCAAAGGCCCTTTGCACCTGCTGAAGAGCAAGGTCTAATCTGTCAAGTCTGTATTTCGAAGTTCTGCGTGGCTTTTTGCCGTAATGACGATTGTCGATATTTCGATGATATATGTCAAAATACCCCAACGTGGCGATGACAGTGCTGATAGCCCATTCAATGCCCACCGTTCTTCGGTAGGACGAAATCACTAGGAAATTTACACAAGGCGCAGCTAGTGTTCACCCGCATCAAAGGGCACTGGCACCTGGCGAACAGACGAAATTCGAAGTGCAACGAACTTAGATAGCAGTCTAAAAGTCGCCACCGTATTATTCGCAGCCAAGTCTCCAGCATAATATAGATGCCTATTTCAGCAGTGATTATTGCAGCAATTAATACGTAGTTAATATAGTGCTTATTCTGACAACAACTTCCTTTACCTCCTGCCGTGCCCTCATAAGCGTTTTGAAAGTTTTCAGAGTACTGGACAAGTTGTACAACCGGCCAATGTCAGAACTCAAAGCTTTAGGTAAGTACTCCCAAAGAGCATCCGCGCTGAAGGCCTCACTCGCGTTATGAGGTTCCTGCGGTCTACGGGGATCCACGATAGAATTTAACAACACCGCCCCCCCCCCCCCCATTCTGTAGTGTACACGGTGTGTTCATGCTCGTCTCTTTTCTTCTCTATCTCCACCTTATACTCTCTTTCTATTTTTATCACACTTCTCCCCGTGCAGGGCAGCCAACTGGAACTGCCTCTGGTTAACCTCCCTGCCTTTCTATGCATCATTTTCTCTCTATCTTTTGGACTGTTGGTCACCGATCTTGCTATTGCTTGTGTTTGGTAAGATTGAACAAATTATTGGTTCTAAGGTGATGAAATGCCGAAGAAAGTTATCGAAAATCAAGCGGCGGCGGATCGCAAAATGGATAGCATAAGGGTATAAGTAGCTGTCGTTAGTACTAAAACTGATAGGTTACATGGCCTTGCTGAGTTTGATAAGATGAACAACAGAGTCAATATGTTCTAAGCATTTGTCCAGCAGCAGGCTGCAAGCTAGTGAAGCATGAATATCGAAGTAGGCATAACAATATCCTGGTGTTGGAAGTCAGGAAAAGTAGTGAAGAAACAAAAGCGAAACTGAAATAACTGGTATTGAAAATGTATTTGTAAAAACTTTACGTGTGTGTGTGAATAAAGTCGAGATAACTCACTTTATTGGTAAAACCAAATTCGAGCAACCTAGACCTGTAATAGCCGAAGTCCACGACTTCAGGGAGACATATATCCTGAAAATTGCTCAAAAATAAACAGAATTAATGTTAGTGTTAGACAAGCTTATGCTAAAGAAACAGTGACAATAAGAGAAACTGCTAAAGCGCTTCATCGGGCTGGTCAAGAAGTCCGAGAGTTAAGCTTATATACAATTAACTTAGAAAGAAGCAAAAAACGCACAAGTGGAATCACAGCCAAAGTAGTTGTGCACTATGTGGGCTCAAGCAAGATAAATCTGAGAAAAAGAAAACAATATCAGCTGACCCGCGTTACCCTGACAATGCACCTATATTGCACCGCAGGATCAAAGCATGTCGCCGTCATCATAGCTACGTTTACTTGTCCTCAATGCCGGCAGTATCGCTAGCAAAGCTACCGACCAGAAATTCTTGCTGCTTACACGAAACCTTTATGTTATCATAATCATCATGGAAACGTGGCTGCACTGCGGTAAACCTACTGACCTAATAATTCCTCTTCGATTTAGACTCTTTAGAAAATAATGTGAATAATGAAGTGGGCACGAGCACACAATACTTAAAAATTGTGTTAATGCAGTTTCGGTTTAATGCGGCGTCCCGGAAAGAGCTTGCTGTAACATAACACTTGAAAATATCGCAAATTTGTGCGTGTATCAGCCACGTTCGACTTCCCAGGCGTTACAAGGCCAACTACGGGCATTTTTGCGTAACGTTTACATAGTAACACACGATTAGTGATGGCGACAATCTTTATTGTGCCGCACTTCAATAGGCATTAGTGACACGTAAATGTGGGTTCAGAGCTGATAAATTGTTAATTTATCATTAGCCATTAAAATGAATCAAATTGTTCAAGAGGAGACAAGAATAACGTCTGCGCTGCAGTCGTTGTTAGATTTCGTCTTCCGAACTAGAAATAGGGATAGTCATTCGGTTACAGTGAAGACGACCTATGGGATTCCAGAATAGTTCTTGTGAGTATAGCCATAAGCGCGTATGTCTGTTGCGAATAATCTTGTCCCTGTGACAATCAAACACTACAAACCTGCTGAAGGCAACGCAATTCGCGGCTTTCTCGAACTTACATTCGATGAATTCCAACGGAAAGCCTACATGAAACCATTGCAAGAGTTGTACAACGAATTTAAGGCTATTGTAAAGCACTTTGTGGAGACTTTCCATCCTCGTCATGTAAAGAAATTGCCGAACCGCCGATCGTACAGTCACCCCGGCATCTTTCACATAATTTGGAAGCTAAACAAAATGTTTAAAAATAAAAAAAAAGCTGCCGGTGAAGGAACCAAACTTTTCAATGCGTTGAGACGCATCTTGATAGAGCCTTAACATTTCGTTGACCAAAGACTGGTCAGCATTTTGAAAAGATCACCGCAAAGCTTTCGGGTTACTTTAGCGACACTAAATGTACAAATGGAGCATAGTGCGTGAAAGTGAAATATTGCTAAGAACGCTAGCATTGCCGAACATTAGCAGAGAAACTCACAGAATACATCACGCTATACCCTATGGAAGAACTAGTGATAACACGAGAAGGTGTGTTAAGCAGCAACTAAACGTAAACGGAAAAAATCTAGTGGGCCAAATGGCATTCCGAGTAATTTTATGAAGCACTACGAAGAATGGATGACATATTACGGAAAATATTCTTTGGGAAGTCATTGAATGATACATTCTATGGCGCAGGATTCGTGCAGCGCATCTGTGATTGCAGTACTCAAGGGGGAATATCTTACTCTTGTTAGTAAGCATGGTCCCCTCTCTCTCACGTGTATGGGGTCAAAGCTTATGGCACACATAAGAGCAAAAACTCTTTTCATTTCTGAGAGCAGAATAGCTTACTTGAAACTCATCAGCAGATATATAGATTGCTGCTTTTCACCATAGTTCAGCTTATAAATATAGTTCCTGCCAGCCACACTCATAGATGCTCAGCAACATATTGATATAATTCATATAGACCTCGCAAATGTCTTTTGAATAAAAGAGACGACCATACACTAATATTCATCTTGCAGAAAAGTGGGATACACGAGTTATTATTAAAACTGCACAAGAAATATTTGACTGATCACAAACAGATGGCGCGTTTAAATGGCTGTGTTTCGAATCCAGTAAATGTAATTTTGCGGTTCCTGACGGATCAGTCTTCGGCCTGCTTTTATTGCTATCGTATGTAAATGACACGTTTTATATAATTGGCTTTCTCGTTCTATTCGAGTTTTTTGTTGGTGATTGTCTAACTTATTCTACACTAGCCAGTGAGGTAGGCCACTTCACAATAATTCGCTGTATGATTAATTTCCATGACAAGTGTCAGCTATCGGTACGGAAATCTTCGCAAGTCGATATTACCAAAAAAAAAAACTGAACGTAGTGTCTTTCGCACATTCTATTGATGGTAATATCTGGCACACGGAAATCACTTCGCTGACATTCAATGCAATTGTACGCAAAGATAGAAAGACGAGGTGGGGGCGTTGCACTGCTGTTTATGCAAGGGATATTCAATTCTACGGAAAGTCATACCGCAGTAACAATGTTTGCTTGGTGTTTCTTCCGCGCGCACCGCCCATTCATCCATTGAGTGAAATGTTTAGTAGCATGAGTACCTATGTGCGGTCATTGCTCCTGTTTAGTGGTGACATCGAGACAAACCCCGGTCCCTCTGCGGCAGAGCAGCTAAAACTTATATACGAGGACATACAGGAAATAAAAATGGGCAAGGCTGAAACTATGGCAAAGTTGGAAGCCATTGATAAAAAACTAGAAAAAAAACGCAAGGCTTTAAAAGCGGGTTTTCGGGCGTCTGAAAGGGATAAGCGATCTTGAAAGTGACCTTACCTTCACGCGTAAGAAAATCGATGAACTAGAAAATAGAAGTCGGTGATCGAACCTGATCATTTATAGCGTAAACGAGGAACAAGATGAAACCCCAGAAATCCTGCAGGAAACAGTTTCGACGAAGGTTTTCGGGGATTTGCTTGACATTAATGCCCCAGGCATCGTAAGAATCCATCGCCTCGGAAACCGAAAGCCGAATAACGAAGACGATAAAGGCAGGCCCGTAATTGTGAAGTTATTTGATCACCGTGACAAAGTGACTATTATAAAACAATGTTCTAGGCTAAAAAAGATCCGGCTACTCAATCGGCGAAGATTTTTCGCAACCTATCCGGGAAGTTAAGAAAGAAGTTGTGGGAAAAAAAAAAATAAAGCGAAGCATGATCGCAAGGAAAAGGTATTTCTAGTCTGCGACAAAGTGCCCATTGGTGGCCGCCTTTTCGCTTGGCACAACGATTAGAATGATATCGTAGACTAAACAAAACAAAGAACACATCAGCATGCGGACGCGCAGCATTTAAAACCGCAATCAGCTACAATCATAAATATAAACGCGCGCAGCCTCGTCAACAAATTCCACAAACTAGAAGTTGTTCTACTTGCTTACAAGCTTTATATCGCCGTCATTACGGAGAGATGGCTTCACCCGAACATTTTAAACCAAGAAATTGTGCAACCGGAATATGCAAATGTACGCAAAGATAGAAAGACAAGAGGTGGGGGCGTTGCACTGTCGTTTAGGCAAGGAATATCTTACAGTGTCATAACTGAGGCTGGAAGCATCGAGGCTGTTTGGTGCACCATCAGTCTAACAGATGATGTCTTCCATATGGGTGCAGTTTATCAGCCGCCTGATTCTGAGCAACTGTTCTTGGAATATCTTTCAGAATACATGCAACAGCACATATCCTACGGGAGCAAAATAATAATGGCGGGAGACTTCAACTCGCCTGAGAAAAAGTGGAGTTCAATGACCCCGGGAAATGTTACGCTGGACACCATATCAGATATCCAGTTAGCATATAAACTGACGCAAATTGACGATTTCCCAAGCAAGGCTGTCGGTACCTCAACTTCAGTCTTAGACGTTGTGTTTATTAGCGACTATTTCCTTGAGAATACTGTTCACGTTGAACCTCTTGAACGATTAGCTGACCTCAAGATAATATTTCGATCTTTGCAATTACCAAATACACTATGAACGCTCGGTTCTACAAAGCGAGTGCTGTTGTTCAAAGATGCAGACGATGCAGCTATCATGACCTACCTACAAATATGAGAATATTTTTGTTGTCACTTCCGACAAGCAGTTGTCTATTGATGCGGTGCGGACCGAGTTTAAAACCATTGTGACGGACTGTATAAACGCCGTTGTTCCTCGAGTTTAAAGAAAAACAGAAAACGCAGTACTTGGTTATGTCGAGATATAATCAACTTCAAGCCCAAAATAAAGAGGCTGAGGAAACAAAGAAAATTGCATATATGTAAAGAAACTGACTCGGAAATAACACTGCTAACGACGTCATCAAAAAGAAAATATGCTGTGCCAAAAACAGTTTCCTCGAAAATTAATTACACAGATTTATCAGGAACTTGCACAAAAAATTATGACGATACCTAAGCGTGAAACCCTCTAACGCACCCTCCCTGAATGCTCAGCAAAAAGCTAACGCATTTAACAAGTACTTGCAATCTATTTTCACCGTCGACAGTGGTTGCTTGAACCATTTCGTTCCTAGCCACTGCCAAGAAAGCGTTTTGGGCACCCCAAAAATATGACCAAGCTGGCATATTATCTCTCTTTTTGAATTTAGATGAAAAGAAAACTAATGGACCAGTTCAAATTACGAACAATTTCTTGAAATGGTGCGCAGAACCAGTACGCAAGATTCATCTAATTTTCTTAAAATCACTCCGTGGGAGCGGCCTTCCTGCAGATTGAAAGGTCGGAAAAATAATTTCCGTACCAAAATCAGGTGACGCATCTTGCCTGTCAAACCACCAGCCAATTTCATAACATGCACGTGCTCAAAATACTGGAGCACATAATCTGGAAACATTTGGCCAAATTCACGGATTCAAACAATTTCATCTATTCAAACCAGCACGGTTTTCGAAACTGTTTATTAACAGTCACCTGGAGCCGTTTCCCTACTTGTCTTGGAATTGCAATTGAACATAAGGAGCTCTGCCACATCAGTTGGCATGAGTGGTCCATTAAGGGGCGCTGTCTCCCTACTTCAGTAACTTACAGACGTGTACTCAAGAACTCATGGGAATTCATTGCCCCACTGCAATAGCAGATGCCTAGTGCCGGTCCACATTCCATGGGTATTCTTTCTTTGTTGAAATATTCTTCTGATTGTAAAGTTTGTTTTCTTTTGTTCTCTTGTATTTCGGAAGGTGTGAAACGATAAATGCGTTTTCTCGATACAAGACATCTAATTTGCTGTTTTCTCTCAGCATGCTCATCACGAACATGGTCCCATAAAAGGCAACAGTTGTGAGCATTGCAACAGCGAGTATTCTGTTAAAATTATTTTTTCTCATGAGCTATATTTCTTTACAATATACTATGGTGATATAGAAATGCCTAGGAAAGCCTTTTTAACGCAGGTTTCAGTCCCTTATGTCAGGAGTTGCCATCTACTCCTGCAAAAAAATTCCTCAATAATGCATGTCTGCTGGTTTTCAGGGACGTGGATAGTCCAGTCTGCTAGCCTCTGACAAGCCCAGTTTCTTCGCTCCTTTAAACCGCCAAGGACGATGTATTTGGAGTTCTCGTTGGGTGTTTGTATGTCAAGTTTTTTCTTAGTGGGTTGCAAAGAGGTCGGGCCATTTTTTGGGCTTGGACTCTGGTGTCCGTACAGGCTTGATCTTTGGGCTCGAGCTGCAGACTAAGTTGCTCAGCGTACGGCTCTTCTCGACTAGGTGAACACTGTCTGCGACCACTCTACTTCATTGACAGGTTAAAACTTCAAGAGGGCATGCGACGGGATTTTTCCCGAGGCGTACTACAGAAAACTTTGACCACAGTTGCGAATGAGATCAGCCCTCTAGTAACAATCCAACCATGGTAAGGCTTCGTATGGCTAGCCGGTCTTATTAATACCTCGATCACGGTGTCATGGATAGTATTATTTATTTATTTATACATACATATTATCTAAGGGTTTGTGCAACACCACTGTCAGAAGTATGACAATGACAGTGTTAGTTATCGTCTATTGCCCGTACTCCTTGACAGACATCTACTATCATTCGTACAGAAAAACCGCTACTAACAGGCTCTTTCAAAAATGTGTTGACTAAGGGCCGTGGCTTCGGCACCAGGGGCCCGATCTTGTACGCGTACCAAAATAGAACGGAGGCGGTCCGTTCCATCTAGCCGCACACGATTGGTCAATTTGAACTGTGACAAACGCCATGACGTCAATTGTCACGTGATATCTGCTGTCAATCCCTCCGTGTCGTCTGCTATCAGACGAACGCAAGGGAACGGACCGCCTGTTTCGTGTGCTATAGAACGGACCGCCTCCGTACAAGATCGCACACCAGATGACCAAAGCCACAACAAATAAAATATCTGTAGCATCCTAAAAAGGATGTTAATAATTGTGTCTCTAGAATAACGTATAGGTGTAGTTTATGGCGTCTTTTTTTATTGCGGCCGCTTCTTTTTACTGCAGACAGGTCGCTGCACTCACATATTCGGTCACCATAAACTTTGGTTGAGAGGTGCAGTACTTTCTAAGCTTTCCATTCACTGCCGGCATCCCTAGTGTGTCAAAGATGGTCAGCTTACATGGAGCACAGGAAAGAGGAAATGCCTTTTTGTGTCCGAGACGTGGACTGATTTTAGTAAAAGTAGCTTGTGCGTAAGTGAACCCAAATGTTCTAGTTAGACCGGACTTTTAAGGTTGAAGTCGTTACCTTTCGCGCATATCCATGCGTGCTCATGATTTACGCATTGGTGCTGTCTTTCGTTGAGTGTGCGCACAAGCAGCCTTCCTCCATGTCTTGTTCTTTTTGACAAATATATCTCAGTTGCTTCGCGTCGCTTGTGCTTTCGTTTCGGGTCTACTAATGCGCGTGCTTTGTGTGCCTTCCTTTCTGCTCACGGTGGCCGCCCTGACATGTGGTGACCGTATAATTGATATAAGAGGTATAATTGATATGGGTGCCCTGTAGAAACCCAGGTGGTCAAAATTATTATTCAGTGCGCCATTGCGGCGTGCGTTATAATCAGGTTGAGGTATTGTCGCGTAAAACCTAATACATCAATTTCATTACTAAATATTACAATAGGTATTGTTAATTCAATGCGAAACATTCTTTGTGCCATTGCAGGCCCACTGAGCTAAATAGATAGCTTGCTGCCTTGCATCGTGTCGCGACTCAAAAATAAGAACTATCTCTACGATAGCGCGATCCAATGCCGGCCTCGAATCTCTCGCCATAATGCCACAGTCATTTTTTTTTCTTTGTTGCCTCTTTATTGATGCAGATGCCTTCAATATAATTAACCCCACTATCACTAATGTGGAACCTCATGAGTCGTGCTTTAAACAACGTCAGCCGTCACTCGATTGGCGTCACGAACCTAAAGTTCCTGTAAGGTAGGCAATTCTTTTAAGCGTGGCAACCCTTCCGATACGCATTTTTCTTTGAGATATGTATTTTTCTTTTCCCGTACGGTGCGTACGTCAATGTCCGCGCATGTAAAGGTCATTCTGCCTTCAGAAAGAATGACTTCTGGGCCGCATGTGGCTCTATGTGGCATTAACGAAAGACTTCATTCCGCTTTGGAAAGGCTAGCAGGCCTGCATGCGACAACTGCGGGTGCCGCCATTTTCGTTTGACAAGATGTCACCTACACTCGCAGATTCGAACTGGCAGTTTACGTGAATCATTGTGAGTCAGTGTGGATAGAAGTCGACTGGTCATTCCTTAATCCCAATAAGAACTTGATCCTTGGTTGCATTTATCGCTCACCGTCATCTTCCCTTAATGATTTCTTGCTTTCTCTTGATGCAGTATTGTCCAAGCTAGCTTTTCAAAATAAAGATGTGATGATTGTACGGGATGTTAATATTAACTTACTTGACACTGACGCTACCTCGAACACAACTTACACTGATTGTTTTGCTGGATTTGGTTTTGAATAGATCATTGACTGTCCAACTAGAGTAGCCTCTCGTGGGAGCAGTAAGCTCATTGATCACGTGTTATCTAACATATCACCATCGCCTTGCTCCGGGGTTATTTATACTGACATACCCGATAATTTTCCAGTATTTCTTACATTTAACAATGAAATACATGACAGCGATACTAGCTACTCCCGTATTTTGTACAGATACCTTTATAGAAGCCATCAGTGAAACTAATTGGTCACCAATTAATTCTATGTCTGATCGCGAAGCAGCAGTAAACAAATTCTGCACTTTATTTTTATTGACCGTTTCGACTACCACACGCACTGTAAAATGTGGGAAAAAGTATAAATATCGGCGCAACCCATGGATGACGGATGGCCTTCTAGAAAGCTCAAGAAAGAGGGGTAACATGTAGAAGAAAACTAAACGTCAGCACTTTAATACTGGACTAGCTAGACGCTGTAGTAGGTACTGTAAACTACTGAACGTTTTACTTAAACAGGCAAAAATAAGGTACTACGACAATAAATTTGATCAGAATAAAGATAACCTCAAAAAGGAATGCCAGTTGATGAACTCTTTTCTTAACAAATCATCTGTTGATGCCTCTATAACCAAAATAAATTACAATGGTCTCACTCTTTCTGAGCCCAACGAAATTGCTAATGCTTTTTCGGACTACTTTCTTTCCGTTTACGCTAATAACAACCTACATGCGCAGTTGCATAATACTTTGAGCCGCACGACACAATCATTCTTCTTGTTACCAGCTACACCAAGTGAAGTGTGCTCCTTGATTGCTAACCTTAAATATACAGGGCCAGGATAAGGCAATATTTGTGTCAGGCATTTAAAACCGGTTGCGCATTTAGTTTCCGACACGCTCTGTAATATTATCCACCTGATGTTAAAAGAAGGTGCATTTCCTTCATATTTAAAAAATGCCAAGATTATTCCTATTGTTAAGACAGGCTACAAACACAGTTAAGAATTACAGAACAATTGCAATTCTTTCCTGCATTGGTAAACTCATTGAGAAATTTTTTGTTAAACGTCTTAATAACTACTTAACAATGTTTAAATTTCTAAAGAACGATCAATTTGCTTTTCGCCCAGGCAGTTCCACGAATCTAGCTGTTCTTTCTCTGACTACATAAAAAAAATTATATATTCGGGAAACTTAGTCGGATCTGTACTTTTAGACTTCAGTAAAGCTTATGACATGGTTAACCATCAAGTCCTGTTTAATAATCTTGACTCTTATGGTATAACTGGTCCTGCGCTAACATTCTCAAAAAATTATTTACTTTACCGGCCATACACAGCAAATGCAGCAAATCCTTTCTCAGTAACAAAATTTATTAACCAAGGTGTACCACAGAGATCAGTTTTGGGCCCTTTGCTTTTCCTTTTATATATTAACGCGACAGCGTTAAGGAGCTCGTGTCGCAGAAAAGTCGGTGTCGTCGGCGTCGGCCGTGAGCGATAAATCCCAGCAGGCACTTCATGAATAAAAAACAACTTGCAAGATGGGCTGGGTGGGAATCAAACCAGGGTCTCCGGAGTGTGAGACGGAGACGTTACCACTGAGCCACGAGTTTTTTTTTTTCTTTTTTTTCCTTATTGCCTCGCTTTTCACAGAGTTTACGAGATCAGAAGAACAGATTAACAAGATAATAGTGCCGAGAACCGTCAGCTGTTTGCTGACTACAAGCCATCAGTATTTCGGCATCTGCAACATTTCTAATCTTGGAACCCACTCTGGTACATACGACTGCACCTTCTGCACTTCGACAAAATGGGACACCGATTCGCAAAAATATTCGCGAACCGGTCTAGCGTCAATATCCGCATTGTGTACGGCAGTCCGAGTTCGCCATATACTGTGCAGGCCCAGGAGCGTAACCAGATCGAAAGGCACACCATCGTCGTTTTCGACCATGAGATAACGGATTCCGTGCGGACTTAATGGCAACTCTTTTTTTCAAGGTTCTCTGTAAGATGTCCCAGAAGAACACTCCACCCCAGCAATCTAAAAACACATGCTCAATTGTCTCTGGTTTTTTTGCATAACAAACAATGAGTACCCCACGGAACAAATAAACCCTTTTCTTCTAACCACGTTTTAACAGGTAAGGTTCCTGTGTGCAGCTTAAAAAAAAGGTTTTAACCCCTGGCGCAACTAGCATTTTTTTAACGCGTTTCAAAACATCTTTTCCTTTGCCTGCACAGTATAATTCACGGTACAATGGCACAGGAAATAACACATCCACAAGTGCTTGTACAGTTTTTTTGCGTGACACATCTGTCAAATATTGCAAAGAAAAACGCACCGATAAGAAGCGGGAAGATGACACCACTTCTTTTAGATATCCACGTACTGGTCCTTGCTGACAAACCGAAGACACAACAAACTCTGGTAGCACTTTACCCAGCCTCAGTTGAATCATAGTTCTGAGAAAGGTGTGATCTACATCTCTGAGAAAAACAAATCGACTGACGAGTTGTCTCACATACAGATGCACTAGACCAAGCCCACCATCACTCCCTCTTTTAAACAGATTTGTTCGGCTCGTTTTTTTCCCATAGAGAGCTCCAGATAAAGACCGCGAACACTCTGTGCATTTTTTTGTACATTTAACCTGCTGCAATGCAAAACTTGCATTACATACCATAGCTTGCTTACAAGAAATAGGTTGCACGTCGTGGCCCGTGCGAAAATCGACTTATCCACTGAGCCACGAGTTCGATGCTTCAAAGCGGTACAAAAGGGCCTCTATTGAACGCGGTGTTGCGTTAGAAACGAGCTGTTTCTAAGGCTCAGGCGTGCGTCGCTTGCTCAGGCGCACATTTCTTTGTCGCACCGAACGCTGCGTTGCTCGACGCTCACCGCGTCCGATGCGGGGCGCGTAGTCGCTGCGCCGTAGCGCGTCTTACACCCCTTGGCGGGTCGACGGGAACGCTGTCGCGTTCCACTCTTGAAGGCGAAGCTTAAGCGTCCTCCACTTTTTTTAATGACCTTCCGGATTTTCTTAACTGCACCAACTACGTTCATTGCATTTTATACGCAGATGACACAACCATATCTTCATCTGACAAATCTGTTGCTACTGTTACTTCTAAGTTAAATATTGCATGCAGTAACATTATAAAATGGTGTAGCAACAATTAGTTAGTTCTTAATCCTCTAAAAACTAAATTTATGGTATTAAAAAGTGCTCAAGGGGCCTTCACATCTATTCCTGAAGTAAAGCTTGGAATTCATTCAATTCCCGTTAGCACAGATGTCACTTTTCTTGGCATACATCTTGACCCTAACCTTACATTTCGCTCTCACTTCCAACATCTCAAGGACAAGACTGCATTTGGTATACGTGCATTAATCAAAGCTCGCCCATTTTTCCCGTGAGGTTCTGCTAGCGTTGTATTATGCGTTCATTCATAGTCACATTAATTACGGCAGTGTTTCACGGGCAACACGTACGCTTGTCACTTATCAATTCAACATATCCAAAATCAGTCAATACGCATTATCACCTCTAGCTCCACGCAATCCAATGTCTCTTTGTTACTTCGCGCGTATAATATCTTGCCTATTATAATTTGTTCCAGTTTAACATGCTCGTCTTACTCCA
The DNA here is from genome assembly GCF_023375885.2 of Dermacentor andersoni. Lineage (NCBI taxonomy): Eukaryota > Metazoa > Arthropoda > Arachnida > Ixodida > Ixodidae > Dermacentor > Dermacentor andersoni. The sequence continues at coordinate 72,694,175 of NC_092819.1, forward strand.
CAAGCTGCTCCATAATAACCTTACGTTTCCGTTCATTGCAGTTGACCTTTTGCAGAATAAAAATATGACCAGAGTTGCGGCTAACAACATTTTCTTGTTAGCCATGGTTCATACCAATTACGGCAAAAAAACATCTTCCTTCGCTGCAATTTCTCTTTGGAATGAAGTACCATCAACTATAAAATCCTGTACTTCTCTTACATTTTTTAAAGATCACCGTAAGCATCATTTCCTACGATAACTTTACTACGATCTGGCGGTGTACCTTTGACTTTTCTCTCATATGTCATTTCTTGTATTTCATCCATGCTTTTTTCCGACTTTCATTTATAACGTGCTTTTTCGTGTTTGATTGTAAATGACATGTCTAATGATGTATTTGATCTGTAGATATTGTTTATAGTAGCGCTAATTTGTTAAGTATTGATATCACCATCAATGTTGTTATTATTAACCGAAGGTCCCACTACAGTTCTTTCACTTTGGGACCCTCGTCTGAATATTTGTCATGTTGTAATTACTTCTTGTTTTGGAACCAATAAATCTGAATCTGTATCTGAATGTGAATCTCCTGTGTGAGGGCCCTCGTTATAGTGCAGTGTTGTTAAGCCTTTTCCTTAAGTTAATAAAAAGTCTATCTATATGTACATTACCTCTTCTGAAACTGAAATGAATTTTCAGTTTTGGTACACGTGTTCTTTCAGCTCCTTTCTCTTTAAGAGTATGATATAGATATGACCTTGAATTAGGATTTATTATGTCGAGTGTAATATTATTTTGGGCCACATATTGATTGGTGCGATGGCAAGACAAACGCCGAGAAAATTTCGTATCACCGAAACTGTAGATCTGGGGTTCAGCAGACCTGGCGGCATTAGGATAGGAAATGGACGTGTGTCATTCAAATACAAGAATAAAGTAGCCTTGCTTAAAAAAAATGTTAGGAAGTATTTTGCAGCCCTGCTGTGTTTGTAAATTTTTAAAATAAATATATTCAATATTTATGCGCGTCATTGAAAAATCTGAATGTTTAGAAGGCCTACAAAAGTAGGTGTGAGGGTTGCGGTGGGGGGAGGGGGGGCGGAGCTATTAGATAGGGTTGGTTCTACTGGAAAGGGTCACGTACAGGAAAAGCTTCACTAACAGCCTTATAGTATCACTAGGTATGCAATCTCAAGTGTTCTTGAGAAATCAGATGATGGTCCCTTCATAGAGAAGAACATTGTCTCACACTGGCATAAAAAAACTTATGAAGAGAAGGCTTCAAACACATTGTTCCTGTACTGGATGACTCGCGGACTGCCTGACCATTACTATGATATGTTGGACCTTTCATCACGTTAGTTTGCGCACTTTTTCACCATACTTTTAACCCCTTCTTTCCTACTAGCATCTTTCATATCGTTTACAAGTTTTCTCAGCACAGTGTAGCCATTTAATATATACACTAGCTAACCTCTTTGTCTTTTTATCTCTTTTTTGTTTCCCTCCTTAGTAATATCTAATTACTATCCCCTACGGTTAACGACGGCAAAACGAGCAGAGCTGACATAAAATCATTGCACCTTATTTCTTGTCAAATTTGGGTACACCAAATACATACTTCGCTCTAAAGGAAAAAAAAAAGCCTAGAAAACTCGAACCCACCAATTCTTACTTGAACCTTCATTTTGAAAAGCTGACTTAGCTGACATAGCTGACCTACCATTCTAACACCAGAATCCGTCTTCGACACACTCATTCATAGTCGATAATTCACGGTCCGAAAAGAGTTCAAATCCTGGGGATGCAAGCGTGGCACAGGTCCTTTGCATCTGCAGAAAGGCAAGGTGTAATATGTCGATTCTGCATTTGGAAGTTGTGCGTGGCTTTTTGCCGTAGTGATGACCCTCCATATTTCGATGAGAGAGAGAGAGAGTAAAACTTTATTCAATGTAAATAAAATAAGGCACGGTGGTTGGAGCGCCTATTCCAGGGCCCCACTGGCACGAGCGGCTCGCTGGGCTTGGTCCAGAAGAGCCAACTGGCTCTCCCGACCCTCGTCCGCAAGCCATGCCTCCCACTGCCTATTCCTCATTAGTGGATGTTGGTGTAATATGGGACTGTCTATGTGCGGAGGCCTCCTGGGGCACTCCCATGTGATGTGTTTTAGTGTGGGTGTGTCTGTGCACCACGGGCACTCGTCAGTGAACCTCGTGGGGTGTATTCTGTGTAGGTGGTGCAGGTTGGGGTATGTATTCGTCTGAATACGACGCCAGTCCCTCTCCTGTTCGCTGTTTAAATCGGAGTGAGGATGTCCGAAACGTCTCCGCTCCTGCCTTTGCTGTAGGAGGATGTCACGAGAATTCGGTGGAAGGACGTCGCTAGGCCATGCCGTTGCTCGGACGTTCAAACCTCGAGCAATATGGTCTGCCCTAGCGTTTCCTACCAGTCGCTTGTGTGCCGGACACCAGACGATAGTGTGGTGCCCCTCTAGTTGAGTGCCTAAAATTTTGATTATTGATTTGGGTGCCGTTCCTTGTAAAAACAGGCGGCAAGCCGCTTGTGAGTCGGATAATATGACAGCCGAATTGGTTTGGCGCTCGGCGTCCTGAATGGCCAAGGCGATGGCTGCAGCCTCTGCCACGCATGCCGAGGAGGTTTTGAAGGATGCCGTTGTTATGTTATTGTTGCATGTAGAGACTATGCTGAAAGTGTCTGAGCTGGCTCGACTGGCATCCGTATAATACACCCGCGGTCCCATGCCGAAACGTTTGTGAAGGGTCTTTGCCCTTGCTCTGCGTCGTCCGGGATGGTACTTGGGGTGCATGTTTTTGGGAATTGGGGCCACCGCGATGTGCGATCGAACATTGCGGTCTATCTGTGCCGTTTCCTCTCCGCAATACTGGGGTCTCAGGGGAAAGCCTAACCTCGCCAATACTTCCCTGCCCTGAGTTGAAGAACAAAGTCTTTCTTTCTGGGCATATAACGTCGCGACTGCGTACTCGTCAAAAGTATTGTGCAGGCCCAGTCCCTCGAATATCTCTGTGCTAGAGCATTCGGGAAGACCAAGGGCGGCTTTGAAGGCTTTTCTTATTATTGCGTTTGCCTGTTTAATCTCTTGGTTTGTCAAGGCCTGATACGGAAGGGCGTATGTGAGTCGGCTAATTACGAATGCGTGAACCAGGCTGATGGTCTCTCCCTCAGTTAGGCCATCTCTGCTTCTTGCCACTCTCCTTATCATTCTGGCCACGGTTCCTGTGACCGCCTTTAGTTTTTGTAGGGTGTGAGATGTTCCAGCATTCTGCTGTATCCACATCCCCAATATTCTGAGTGTCTCCACTTCACGAATTGGCACCCCGTCGAGAGTCAGAGTGAGCGGCACCCAGTCCTTCTTTCTTGCGTACTTCGCACGCACCCGAATGAATTCCGATTTCTCGGGTGCGCATGCCATGTCCGCCGCCCTCGCGTATTCCACGACTGCGTCTATGGCCTTTTGAAGGGTTTCTTGCTTGTCCCCGTAGGACCCCTGGTGAGCCCAGAACGTGATATCATCGGCATATATGATATACGTCAAAGTACCTCAACGTGGCGATGATAATGGGGATAGCCCGCTCGATGCCCACCGTTCTTAGGGAGGGACGTCATCACTTGCAAATTTACACAAGGCGCAGCTAGGCTTCACTCGCGTCCGAGGGCACTGTCACCTGGCTAACAGACGAAATCCGAAGTGCAACGAACTTAGACAGTAGTCTAAAAAGTCGTCACTGTAGTATTCGCAGCCATGTCTCCAGTATAATATAGCTGCATATTTCAGCAGTCATTATTGAAGCAATTATTACGTAGTTATTATGGTGCTTATTCAGACAATAACTTCATTTAGCTCCTCCCGTGCCCTCATAAGTGTTTTACAATTTTGTCAGAGTACTGGACAAGTTGTACAAGCGTCTACTACCAGAACTCAAAGCTTTAGTTCAGTAGTCCCAAAGAACATCCACACTGAAGGCCTCACTCACGTTATAAGGTTCCTGCGGTCTACGGGGTTCCACGATAGACTTTAAGAACGCCGCCCCCTACCGTTCTGTAGAGTACATGGTTTGTTCGTCCTCGTCTCTCTTGTTCTCTATCTTCCCCTTCCCCTCTCTTTCTCTTTTAACCCACTTCACCATTGTCCCCGTGCAGTGTAGCCAACCGGAACTGCCTCTGGTTAACCTCCCTGGATTTGTATGCATCATTTTCTATCTCTCGGACTGTTGGTCCACGACCTTGCTAATGCTTGTGTTCGGTAAGATTGAACAAAATATTGGTTCTAAGCTAGTGAAATGCCACACAAAAGTAATCGAAAATCAAGCCGCGACGGATCGCGAAATCGATGGCATAAGGGTATAAGTTGCTGTCGTTAGTGATAAAGCCGATAGGTTGCATGGCCTTGCTGTGTTTGAGAAAATGAACAACAGAGTTAATGTGTTCTAAGCATTTGTACAGCAGCAGGCTGCAAACTAGTGAAGCATGAACGTCGAAGTAGGCATAACAATATCCTGGTGTTGGGTGTTAGGAAAAGCAGTGAAGAAACAGAAGCGAAAATGAAACAACTGGTATTGGAAATGTATTTGTAAAAACTCTACGTGTAGGTGTGAATGCAGTCGAGAGAATTCACTTTATTGGTAAAACCAAATTCGAGCAACCTAGACTTAAAGTCTACAACTCCAGGGAGAATATATCCCGAAAAATTGCTCAAAAATAAAAGGAAGTAATGTTAGTGTTAGACAAGAATATGTTAAATAAACAGCGACAATAATACAAACTGGTAAAGCGCTGAATCGAACTGGTAAGAAAGCCCGAGAGCTGAGCTTTATACGATTAACTTAGAAGAAGGAAAAAACGCAAAAGTGGGATCACAAACAAAATAGTTGCGTACTGTGTGTGCGTGAGCAAGATAAGTCCGACAAAAAGGAAACGATATCAGGTGACCTGCGTTACCCAGATGATGCACTGACATTGCACCGGAGGCTCAAAGCATGTCGCCATCATCTTAGCTACGTTTCCTGCGGTATCACTAGCAAAGCTACCGACCTAAAATTCTTGCTGCTTACACGAAACCTTAATGTTATCATAATCATGGAAACGTGGCTGCACTGCGGTAAACCTACTGACCTAATAATTCCTCTTCGATTTAGACTCTTTAGAAAATAACGTGAATGACGAAGTGGGGCACGAGCACACCATACCTAAAAGTTGTGTTAATGCAGTTTCGGTTTAATGCGACTTGCCGAAAAAAGCTTACTTTAACATAACACTTGAAAATATCGCAAATTCGGACGTGTATCAGCCATCTTCGACTTCCCAGGTGTTTCGAGGCCAACTCAGGGCATTTTTGGTATATGTTTAAATAGTAACACACGATTAGTGATGGCCACAATCTTTATTGTACCGCACTTAAATAGGCATTAGTGACACCTAAATGCGGGTCCAGCGCTGATAAATTAGTAATTTATTATTAGCAATTAAAGTGAATCAAATTGTTCAAGAAGATGCAAGAGTAATTTCTGCGCTGCAGTAGTTGTTAGATTTCGTCTTCTGAACTAGCTATACCGATAATCATTCGGTTACAGTAAAGACAGCCTATCTGATTCTACCATTGTTCTTGTGAGTATAGCCATAAGCGCGATGTCTCTTGCGAAGTATCTTGTCCCTGTGACAATCAAACACTGCAAACCTCCTGACGACAACGCAATTCGCAGCTTTCTGGAACCTACATTCGACGAATTCCAACGGAAAGCCTACATGAGAGTTGTACAATGAACTTAAGGCTATTGTAAAGCGGTTTGCGGATACTTTCAATCGTCTTCGTGTAAAGAAATCGCCACACCGCCGACCGTACAGTAACCGCGGTATTATTCACATAATGTGAAAGCTAAAGAAAATTTGTAAAAATAAAAAAAAGCTTCAGATGAAGGAACCAAACAATGCACTGCGTTGAGACGTGCCTTGAGAGAGCCTTAACAACATCTGGTCGACCAAAGACTTGTCAGAATTTTGAAAAGTTCACAACGAAGCTTTCGAGGTGTTTAAAATAAATTATGGGGTTTACGTGCCAAAACCACTTTCTGATTATGAGGCACGCCGTAGTGGAGGACTCCGGAAATTTTTACCACCTGGAGTTCTTTAACGTGCACCTAAATCTAAGTACACGAGTGTTTTCTCATTTCGCCCCCATCGAAATGCGGCCGCCGTGGCCGGGATTCGATCCCGCGACCTCGTGCTCAGTAGCCGAACACCATAGACACTGAGCAACCATGGCGGGTTCGAGGTACTTTAGCGGCACTAAACGTAAAATTCGAACATAGTGCATGAAACTGAAATTATTGCTAAGAACGCTAGCATTGGCGAACATATTATTACATGTTTAAATCAGTGCTGTCTACCAGAGAAACTCACAAAATACATCGCGTTATACCTTATGGAAGAAATAGTGATAACACGAGAAGGTGTGTTAAACAGCAACTAAACGTAAACGGAAAAAAAATTCCAGTGGGACAAATGGCATTCCGAGTAATTTTATGAAGCGCTACGAAGAATAGATCACATATAACGGAAAATATGCATCGGAAAGTCATTGAATGGTGCATTCTTTGGCGCAGTATTCGTGCACCGCAGCTGTGATTTCAGTATACAAGGGGGAAAATCGTACTCTTGTTAGTAATTATGGTCCCATGTCTCTCACGTGTATGTGTTGTAAGCTTATGGCACATATAAGAACAAAAAGCACTTTTCATTTCATAGAGCACAATAGCTTACTTGAAACTCATCCGCATAGATATAGATTGCGGCTCAGCTCCATACTCCAGCTTATAGATATAGTTCCTGACAGCCACACTCATAGATGCTCGGTAATATATTCATATAATTCCTAAAGACCTCGCGACTGGCTTTTGAATAAAAGAGATGACCATACACTAATATTCATCTTGCTCAAAATTGGTATAGACTAGTTATTAGTGAAACTGCACAAGAAATATTTGACTGATCGCAAGCAGATGGCGCGTTTAAATGGCTGTGTTTCGAATCCAACAAAATAAATTTTGCGGTTCCTGACGGATCAGTCTTCGTCCTGCTTTCATTCTTATCGTATGTAAATGACACGCTTTATATAATTGGCTCAATCGTTCTATTCGAGTTTTTTGCTGGTGATTCTCTAAATAATTCTACAATAGCCAGTGAGGTAGGCCAGTTCAAAATAATTCGTCGTATGAATAATTTCAATCACTAGCGTCAGCTATCGGCACGGAAATCTTCGCAAATCGATATTACCAAAAAAAAGTGAACGTAATGTCTTTAGCACATTCTATTGATGGTAATCTCTGGCACACGCAAATCATTTCACTGCAATTCAATGCAATTGCACGCAAAGATAGAAAGACGAGGTGGAGGCGTTGCACTGCTGTTTAGGCAAGGGATATCCAATTCTGTGGAACGTCATACCACAGTGACAACGTTTTCTTGGTGTTTCTTCCGTTCCCACCGCCCATTCACCCATTGAGTGAAATGTTTAGTAGCATGAGTACCTATGTGCGATCATTTCTCCTGCTTAGTGGTGACATCGAGACAAACTCCGGTCCGTCTGTGGCAGAGAAGCTAAAGCTTATATACGGGGACATACAGGAAATAAAAATTGGCAAGGCTGAAACTATGACAAAGGTGGAAGCCAATTGATAAAAAGCTAGAAAAAAAAACGCAAGGCTTGTAAAGCAGGTTTGCGACTCTCTGAATAGGAGAAGTGATCTTGAAAGTGACCTTGCCTTCACGCGTAAGAAAATCGATGAACTTGAAAATAGAAGTCGGTGATCGAACCTGATCATTTATGGCGTAAAAGAGGAACAAGATGAAACCCCAGAAATCCTGCACCAAACAGTTTCGACGAAGGTTTTCGGGGATGTGCTTGACATTAATACCCGAGGCATGGAAAGAATCCATCGCCTCCGAAACGGAAAGCCGAATAACGAAGACGATAAAAGCAGGCCCGTAATTGTGAAGTTATTTGATCACCGTGAGAAAGTGGCTATTATAAAATGATGTTCTAGGCTAAAGAAGGTCCGGCTACTCAATCGGCGAAGATTTGTCCCAACCTATCCTGGAAGTGAGAAAGACGTTGTAGGAAAAAATACTAAAGCGAAGCATGATCGCAAGGAAAAGGTATTTGTAGTCTGCGACAAAGTGCGCATTGGTGGCCGCCTTTTCGCTTGGGACCACGATTCAAACGACATCGTAGACTAAACAAAACGAAGAACACATCAGCATGCGGACGCGCAGTATTTAAATCCGCAATCAGCTACAATCATAAATATAAACACGCGCAGCCTCGTCAACAAATTCCACAAACTAGAAGCTCTTCTAGTTACTTACCAGCTTTATATCGCCGTCGTTACGGAGAGATGGCTTCACCCGAACATTTTAAACCAAGAAATTGTGTAACCGGAATATGCAATTGTACGCAAAGATAGAGAGACAAGAGGTGGGGGCGTTGCACTGTCGTTTAGGCAAGGAATATCTTGCAGTGTCATGCACGAGGCTACAAGCATCGAGGCTGTTTGGTGCACCGTCAGTCTAAAAGATGATGATTTCCATATATGTGCAGTTGATCGGCGGCCTGATGCTGAGCGACTATTCTTCGAATTTCTTTCTGAATACATGCAACAACACATATCCTATGGCAGCAAAATAATAATGGCGGGAGACTTCAACTTGCCTAACAAGAAGTAGAATTCAATGACCCCGGGAAATGTTATGCTAGACAGCATATCAGATATCCAATTAGCATATAATCTGACGCAAATTGACGATTTCCCAAGCAAGGTTGTCGGTACCTCAAGTTCACTCTTAGATGTTGTGTTTATTAGCGACCATTTCCTTGAGAATACTGTTCACGTTGAACCTCTTGAACGATTACCTGGCCGCAAGATAATATTTTGTTCTTTACAATTCCCAAATACTCTCTGAACGCTCGGTCCTACAAAGCGAGTGCTGTTGTTCAAAGATGCAGATGATGCAGCTATTATGACCTACCTACAAATATGAGAATTTTTTTGTCCCCACTTTCTACCAGCAGTTGTGTATTGATGTGGTGTGGACCGAGTTTAAAACCATTGTGACGCACTGTATAAACGCCTTTGTTCCTCGAGTTTAAAGAAAAACAGAAAACGCAGTACTTGGTTATGTCGAGATATAATCCACTTGTAGCGCAATATAAGGAGACTTAGGAAAAGAAGAAAAGTGGATATATGTAATAAAACTGACTCGGAAATAACATTGCTAACGACGTCACCAAAAGAAAAATACGCTGTGCCAAAAAGTGTTTCCTCAGAAATTCATTACACAGCTTTATCAGGAACTTGCATAAAACATTCTGGCGCTACTTAAGCGTGATACCCTTTAACGTACCCTCCCTGAATGCTCAGCAAAAAGCTAACGTATTTAACATGTACTTGCAATCCATTTTCACCGTCGACAGTGGTTCCTTGAACCATTTCGTCCCTAACCAGTGCCAAGAAAGCGTTTTTGGCACCCCAAAAATATCACAAGATGGCATATTATCTCTCTTGTTGAATTTAGATGAAAACGTACGCAATGGTCCAGTTCAAATTCCGAACACGTTCTAAAATGGGCGCCGAACCAGTACGCAAGGTGCATCTAATTTTCTTAAAATCACTCCGTGAGCGCAGCCTTCCTGCAGATTGGAAGGTCGGAAATATAATTTCCATACCAAAATCAGGTGACACATCTTGCCTGTCTAACCACCAGCCAATTTCTTTAACATGTACGTGCTGCAAAATACTAGAGCACATAATCTTGAAACATTTGACCGAATTCATGGAATGAAAAAAATTAATCCATTCGAACCGGCACGGTTTTCGAAACGGTTTATGAACAGTAACCCAACTGGTGGAAACCCTTTACGGCTTAACTCAAAACATTATTGAGCAACTACATGTAGACATAATGTTTATGGATTTTGCTAAAGCGTTTGATCGTGTTTTCCATGTTAAATTGCTTCGCAAACTTGAACGCCTGCTTGGTAACGGCCTCTTGTTCGTTGGATCAATCACTTTCTGTCAAACCGCGCCCATCCGTAGAATACAATGATCACTTTCTCATGCTGTCCCTGTTTTGTCCGGCGTTCTCGATGGCTCTGTTCTGGCCCCACTTCTGTTCCTATTGTACATAGATGATAAAACAAACCAAGTCGACGTCACCATTCGCCTCGTTGCAGACGATTGCATTCTTTATCATACTGTGGGTAACCGCGAAGATCAAGAAAAACCGAACAATTCCATGAATACGGTTGTGCAGTGGTGTGCAGACTGGCCAATAGTGATAAATTCCGACAAGACTGTCCGTATGTCGGCCACAAACGAAAAATCAGGTCTGCGAGGGAAGCCGACCATCGCGGCTCCATCTGGCGCGCGCGCGATGACAGCAAGCGGAGAACAAACGCGCCTTCTTCCGTCCCGCGAAAGGTCGTGGGTGGATATGAGGGAGAGCCGCGTTGTGCTCCGGCAGCAACTGCGCAGTTGGCAACCGGGTGCAATGTGAACTAACGATCGCGGCTCAAACTCGCGCACCATGTATGGAGGAAAGCGGGGAGGCAGCGCTGGAGGAACGGGGGCTGGCTTCGTATCCGCCAACAAGTCCGTACTTTGCACGGATGGATGGATGAGCGTCCCCTTTGAAACGGGGTGGTGGGTTGCGCCCCCAAGGTCTTGCTATTACACTGCCTAATGTCCTACCTAGCTTAAACAATAAAGAACAGGAAAAAAAAAACACTATCAACTCCCACAACTAAATTTTCTGATCCCCTATTGCGAACTGTGCTTTTGTACGTCTCCGTTTTTTTATCGTTTCCCTACGTTTTTTCCACCAGTTCTCCCATCGCTTCTTACTAATACCTATTGCGGACATGTTTACTTTTCCACTGCTCTCTCTGAACTCAAGGGCTTCTAGGAGGCCAGTGGTCCAGGTATTGAACGAGATGTGCAGACGGCTCCTGCCTTTCTGCTCACTGTGTTCTCAACGCTCCTGCATTGAAGCGATAGACCGCACGAAGGTCACTTCGCTCGCAGCTGCTGCCGTGCTTGCTTAAACCAGCGTTTTGACAGAGAATGTCCGTTCTCATCGAGTTTGATACGTTCATGTTTGGTTGCGCGCGCTGAGACCATGTTTGTTAATTCAGTTAGTAAGTGAATGTTTCCAACGTTATTCTGGTGATAAACCTACTATCATCACTTCGTATAATTGTCTACTTATTTGATATTGCAATCGATGCTTCGCCTTTTGGGCGAAACTTTTTTAATACCGACGATACTGGATGGCCTGAAAACATGCGGTAGAGGCTTCGGGGGGTGCTTACGGTGGTGCGACCGTGGCGATATCTGCTATGGGGCCAGCTGCGTGGGATTGAAAGCATGGCTGGTATAAACGTTCAATAGAACATTAAAATAAACATTTTTGGAAAACATAAAATAATCACGAAGGCCACGAAAGGCTTCTACAACTTATTTGTTGTTGATGGGCCGCGCAGAAGGCTACGCATTTACGCCCATAAAGAGTTTCGGTGTAACGAGTTGGTTCATGTCATATAGTAATAACCCAGGTATTTCCTATATGCCACAAAGAAACAAACCGAGCTTCCGAATAATAAACCCAAAATACGCACATTATATAATAAAAAATCATGCGTTAGACCTGCACAAGCTCAGCATCATTTGACTAATGTTGTGATAAAAACCCAGGCGCAACACAGTGCAGGCCACATACAGCGCTGGCTCAGACAGAAAGCTCTTAAGCTCAACACTGTTGAAAAAAAAAGCTGATAAACTTACAGTCTGGATTGCTCTCGAGAAAATTTTCAAGAAAATTGCAACGGTTTTTTATTTCTTGTGTAAAAGGCCCGGACAGTGTACGCAGAGATGATAATTTCGCAGACATTCAATGATTTCCTTGTCCTGCAGCTGTCTAGTTTCACCAAGACTTATCTCTAGACACAAAGACGTCGCGATCTTTCACGACCAGTTTTTGCAAGCTATTGGAACTCCAACTCATTCATGCAGAAGGTTTGGCCAATATCTTGTGACTCTACTCAGGCAAAAATAGGTGTGATCAATGAAAAAGAGAGTGATGTTGCTGTAGCTCAGCTTTGACTCATTTTTTTCTTAGAGTATACAGCAAGGGAACACTGCCTACTCGGAAAGGTCATTGTATTTGAGCGTGGGGTGCCTTTCAAAATTAAAATATAACTATATCTTTGCTGATATTATATATCCGTACTCTGTTTCCGACGTGATGAATCTGATCAACAGTCTGATAAATCGGATACTCTGTGTTTTAAATGTCACCCATAAAGTCATCCTGCAGACGTTCGCTTAAAACCATTGTAGTAAGGTGTTTACCTACAGATGGAATGCAGAAAATTCTACTCGGGATACAGCTGTCTGCGATAGACACTAAGTACACTGATGACGTCAATTAGCGGCTGGATGTACATATATATATGTGCCACGTCGTGCCAGTATGTATACCTTTATTTAGGTGTTGAACACCGAAACACCGTCAAGAGACATGTATTACGTCTTAGTTTTCTTTGCACTTGTGACATTTCCAAGCTCTGGTGTTGGGGAAAAAAATCGTACTAAGCCAACCTTGGAGGATCTAAGAAATGTAAGACATTTATTCATATCCGCTGCGGTCGCTCACTGGCTCTCTCATTCTGCAATTGTGCGCGTGGGCACAGGTTTTATTTCAGGTTGCGCCAGCCACATTTCGATGCAGGCGTTACCCTAACACGGTCGCATACAATGTAGGTATACGATAATTAACTCCGAGGGGTCAGAAGTATTCCGTGCGTCTCCACTGCGGCGCCTGTTCTGTCAGAGTAGTCCTTCGTGACGTCAAACTTCACCAACCACTAAATCACGAATGTGCGGCTCATGAGTCCAACGTTTGAAGCAAAACATGTTCTATAATAACTAGCATGTCTGTGCAATTTGTATAACTACTCCCGGTCACCTATAATCCAATCTTCTGGTCACTGACTATTTATTAGTCTTACTTTGCGTGATGGCCCCCGAAGTTCTTTTTTTTTTTCATTTCTTTCTAGACCTTCATGTTTTTCAATCATGTCTTCTCTGCATACTTATACATAGTTTATATATATTCTCTTGCATCGGTTTTGTGTGCGACAGTATTGTCAGCTGTCACCTAGACTGATGGCAGTTTTATCGCTTGAAAACAACTGCTTGACATGATGCTTCTTCGAATGGGAAGGGCAGGTCTTATTGACCTGGCGTACCACTTTTTCGCCTGACTTTCTGTGTTTGTGGTCAGTACGCCGGTATCAACCTATATTTGTTCTAATAATAATGATATAATGAAACGTGGGTAAGTTCGTTCTTTGATATGAAGGAACGAATCGCATGTCAATTAAAAACACGGCGATAGGTTCCTAGATTTCGGCCTTTACAAGAACATTAGGAAACTGAACCAAGTTGATTGTCTTCAACCGTTCTTTCTCCTACGCCACCGCTATCGCGTTGCCCCTACCCTGTAGTGGGCACCAGGCCACCTGCTAACCGTCATCTTCATGCGAACCATAGGAGGCAATAGAGAAAGCTTCGTTCTGTACCACCACCACTACGACTGGGGACTAAACGGCGCTACACTGACGGGAGCCTGAAAGCGCTTGTTATTGGACTACGTCACGCAGCATTGGCGCTGAGGGGTTTATGAGCAATTCTTGCGCGACAAGACAAACGTGAGATGGGACCTGAGCAATCATTTCGAAGGCCACATCAAGCTGTGAAAGTTTTCAGAGTAGGAATCAGCTCAAAGTTTCAGCAGTGGTACGGTGAGGGAAGCCTGGCGTAAATCAAGAAATGGCATGCCCGCATAGCCATTCCCCGGGCCATCTTTCGACGAGTTTAGAGGAACTTGACAATGATGAGTCGGTGCGAATAAGTGAAGTGGTAAGATTTAAAAATGATGCTTTTAAGTAATTACTAGGGCTCATAATACTTGCAAAACTATCCAAATGCTTTTGTCTAAAGTATTCACCTACATTATAGATACAGGGTTCGGGTAGCCTGCTGACATGATGTATTTGGAATTAGTTGGGCGGAATTTGTAAAACCATGCCTACTGTGGCTTGTCGACCGAGCACTCGTGACAGGCACGCCTTTCCGACAGGCACAACTCAGATAAGAAATGGCGCATCAAAGCGAGTTGTTCAAGCAATGGGAGGTGGAGAGCGGATGGAGTGCAAAAGGAGAAGACATTTTCCAGGCACTCTCGCAATTTGCGGGTAGAGCTAAATGTGAACAGTAGTACGCACGATGGTCTTAGCGAAATGCGTATACCAGCTGAAGCTCTCTCTGAAAAGTGGGGGTGAATTCGGGCTACTCGCACATGCAAAGGACGAACTTGTATAACAAATCATCCTTGCCTGGATCAGCTTGTGTAAAACTTTTTGGAAGCAGTCGTGGAGGGCGTACCAATTTCGTCGTCGCCACAGCCTCAACACAAAACTCCGAAGGATAAACTTCGTTTTGTGAAGGCGGTCTTCTGTAGCGGTTCCAAGAAGAGTGTTAAATATTAGTGGTTCCCGATTAGAACGGCAATCATAACAGATCCTACCAATTATTCGAATTTGATGGTTACGATGTGCAGCGTTAAAGGAGGCTCGTGCAGTATAGCTAATGCGTTAAGCAACTGTCGTTGGCAGCGTGACTTTCTACGCAGCCATTACTATCGGTGTTCTCCTAGCAAAGACGGCACTGGATTTCAGGCAGGAAAGTACAATCGCGGACACCATGTTTGCCATACAGTCATAGTTGTGGCCCCGTCGTCACACTCATAATGTAATCAAGGCGGTATGCAATGCTGCATGAATATGAAATACTTCATCTCCTTCTGCTATAGGTATAGAAAAAAAATGCCGGAGTTCAACGTGATTAAACCAAGTTTCTCGAGCGATAGCACGGTTTTGCTTGATTTGAGAAAGGACACAGATGCTGTTCGGCGCAGCAGCAGCAGCCAGAGAATTGACCTTCATGCTGCACCTGGGTTCAACGTGAGCTGAGTGTCGAAAGCACAGCATATGTGAAGCTATCAGCATTCATCGCACTTGGGCGACATCGCCGATCGCTTTTAAGCTATAGGCGCCCACGCGGCGTACGCAGCAGCCGTCGGTAGTGGCAGGCTAAGTCCCAGTGTGAACTTGGCTGGGCTTGAAGGTCAGAAGAACGGAAACAGGCGTTTTCTGCGTTTGTACTTGAAGTAGTAGAGCAATCGCTTTAAAAGTGTGCCAAAGGCCATTCTGTAGTAGGTGCATTAAGGGACGCTAAAGCAAACCATTAAGTTAAGTTTAGACGAATGGAACTTCCTGTGAAAGTTCATTGTCGCCAATTTACAAACAACCGGTTGAATATTAGAAGTGAAAATGAAGATAACATTTGCATTTTCAGAATTTCGCACTGAATCCGTATTGCCAGCATGTCACTGTCACGTCACTGATTTCAAAGTATTTCTCTCGTAATTAGGCCGCGCTGATTGAGCAGAAGTTCCCCAAATTTGCAATGCTCGATGTTTCCCCCTTTAGTAGACAATGTATTCTACCGCCAAAGGAATAACTAGGCCCTAGAAATCACTGTCGAAATTACTGAGGTCAGAACGAGCTCGTGCGGTAACTTCAAAGAGGCGTCACCACCCGTATGTTGTTATTGCGCTTTTTCTAGCGTACCAAGCGTCTTATCAAGATATGTGTGGTGTTTTTGATATCGTAGAAGGGTAACTTACTGATACAGAAGAATCATTTTCTTTAGGTGTCCCGTTAAATTTGATTTTAGCGGTTTTAATCAGAGAGCAAACGGGTATAGACAATATTCTAACAGACAGCAAGAGAAAAAAATGACGCTTGGCAGGTCATCTAGTGGGCAGATTAGATAAGGGTTGGACCACTAGGCTGACAGAATGGGTACCAAGACAAGGGAGGAGCACAAAACAAGATGCTGCAACGAAATTAGGAAATTGGCGGGTGCTAGTTGGAATCAGTTGTCGCAGGACAGCGGTAATGGGAGATCGCAGGGATATGCCTTCGTCCTGCAGTGGACATAAATAGGCTACTGCTGCTGATAGTGATGAAGGAAAAATACCATGTGATAGCGTTGTTTTCAGCCCTTTGAAATGACGCAATTTTCCTATTGCGTCTTCAGAGCTCTGACGACGACAAAACACAACGTCCTACCTAAATGCAATGCCTGTGACAGAGGCCATTGCCGTGTCCAAATTCTGATATATATTCCTTGACAGGAAAGTCAACCTCAATGGGTGAGGTGTACGCAGTAGCAAGGCAGCTTACAGGAATTATTGAAAATGAAATTGTTTGGGTTTAGGCACCAAAGACCAAGGTCTCATTGGGAGGCACATCGCAGTAGATACTCCGGCATAATTCTGCCGGGTTCTTTAATGTGCAGGTGCATCTAGGTACACGAGCGTTTTTTGCATTGCGCCTTCATCTAAATGCAGCAGCACGGTCTGGATCAAACTCGCTAGCTCGAGCTCAGTAGCCTAACGCCATAAGCATTGCGCTACCGCGACGCGTAGCTTAGAGGCCTGACTAAATAGAAATAATAGTTTCTTGTACGCAACAGGTACAGTGGCCTTTGAATGCAAGTCTCAAGATGGCTTTGTGCCTGAGGGAACAGTGTATCCAATTTGGTGCGCATTAATAAATACATCAGAGATGCATCGGTTCATTTTACTTCAAAGTTTAAATGAAGGATGCATGACCTAAATGAATTCGTGGGTGAGGCTGAAAACGTCTTCACTCTAAAAACAAAGAGTGTTCCGGGCCCTCTCTTCGAGGGAGTACCTGCTTGCCCCATATTTCACTCACTATTCGTGAGTACGTCGACCCACTTTGACTCCTCCCGACAGAGTTTTTTTACTCCATCGGAAGGGAGTGCTAGTACTCTTCTGCAGAGTGCTAGTACTCTCTCCACAGTGGTATAAGTACTTCCCCAGACCGAGGGCTTCTACTCTTCCAAACTGAGTACTTCTACTCATCCAAGCCGAGCGTTTCTACTCCCCCAAACCGAGTGCTTGTACTCCTTCAGAATAGAGTGCTAGTACTCTTCCCAATAGTGTGAAAGCACGATGTAGATCCATCGTCACGTTAGAAGGCATTCGAAATACTTACATGTGGGGAATATTTGATTCATTCATAAGCAGATCGTGCGCTTAGGCTTGGTGAATGCGATGTAATTTGTAGTCACCGAGTTACTCAAACAAAATATTTTCTCTCTTAAAAGGTCAAAATCTTTATTGATCAGTCACAAGACAAACTGAATAGTAATTTGAGAAACATACTGAGAAACACACAAAATCAGATTACAACGACGACCATGAACGTTAGAACACATCTTGTAATAAAATAAGTATACTCTCTAAACTTTCATCAGTATTATAGTGAAGAGATACCCTTAATTATCCATGGCTCCACTTTCACAAAAATAAAGTATACAAGAACAAACGTGTGCAAAGTCACAATGTATTGAAATTATGATCGAAGACAAATATGCGCCACATTACTTGACAGCAAACGCACTTCTGGCACAAAACACATGCACTTATATTGCAGTGATTACCAGATGAGCTGCTAAGCATGGGGCTGGTAATGTAGATAAGTTGTGGAAGAAACTTTTCTTGTGGGCCATATTCTATCACAGCAGCTCATTTGATAACGCCCTGTACCGCATATTGATGTTCCTGAGTTAGTACAGTGCATTTAGAAATGTGTTGTATATTCTCATGCGAGGCCGCAGGTCTAGCTAGCTTTGCTTAAATTTCACATAAAGTTACTCATGTATGGGCTGCACCCCATTGTTTCTATGTGTCTTGTCGTGGTTCTGCAGCAATATCGTGCCCGGTCTCAAAGCAGTACAGAGGCGTATCATATATCCTATTCGGTTGGCCTCCGCACGAAAGTAGTTTCCCGGTGCTGTTGTGATTGATCCGCTACACTTTCTCACAAATAGATGAAATTAATTTACAATATTATCTAGCGTGTAGCAAATGAGTACAAACCTGCAAGAAGCATCGGCACTAAAATTTTGAGCATCCAATTGGTAGCGTTTCATTCCCACAATGGTAAGAATGCATTACTTCTGAGGAGCAGCTTGTATAATTACATAATCAATTATAGTGACTCGTTGAAAAAGCAATCGAACTTAAGTGTAGCTAGGCTTCAGATGTGAACCAAAAGTCAGATGTGATGAATATGATGCATTGAAGGTGACATAAAGCGTAAGTACAGGCAGGTAAGTGCACGAAAAGACAAACAAAGAAGCAAATCATAAATTGAGAAAGGCACCATCCCGTTTCACACATCCCTTGCATGCATGCGGATATTGCATGCGACTATGCGTACACTTGCACAATGAACCAACTACCTGAAAGCAAAGCTTTTTTCCTAGTGAAGTGGCTAAAGTAAGAAAAACTATCGGCGCTTAACAGAATCTTCGTCTCAAAAGAAGTACGTATGTGGCTGGGAAGATTAATACATCGCCTCACTGTGTTTTGTTAACATTTAGTCAAATGGTACACCCAATAGAACCACATTCTAGTTTCTCGTCCAAATTGCATGACAATGTATTTTGATACTTTGGCGTGTGCTCCTCTCCACTGTGTAGAGTCGCATTGGGCAGGTCTATGACATACTTATGTCGTTACAGCTGCCTTCTCGCGTTATGTAAAGCAGGTGCCTGAAAAATACTGTGTGCGAAAGTCAACACAAGGAGATGATGTAAAACAACATCAAGACAGTCAAGAAGTAAAGTCATGGCACTAAAAGAAAGTATTAGCTCTTAGTCTTCCTTCTGAAATGCATGCGAGACATCTAGATGACTGAAACAGTCAACTGCTAAACTAACTTTAATTTTTAGAGTTAAACAAAAGAAGAAATAACCGACAGTTCATCCTCGTTCAGCACCGATGTCAACATGCCCCTGCTAGTAAATGGAATATTGGACATTGTCAGATGTCATAAGTCTGCCAGTAGTATGGTGTGTCGCAAACACCACTTGTCTCACATCCTAAGCACGCGCCCAGTGTACCCCCCGCACCATCTATCGTTGTGCCACTGCTCATGCTGTAATTTCAGGATCATATCCGCAAACACGATGCTCAGTATTGATGAAAAGATGGTCCTCCAGTTCAATGGATATGACTGGATGTGCCTATAACAAAGGGCAGCAAGGCTTGCTATGGCAAGCTTACCCACATTTCAATACTAACAAGAAAGTTAACTGCGGCCAGCATCTAAGCTTACTAAAATGCACGAACTTATTTTCATTGATGAGGTGCGCAATGGAGTTCATTTTTGACAGACTCGACTACTGCTGCAGTTTGAAATCTAGCATCTTACATTCTTGAAGGCATGAAAAAGTTAAACTTAGACCATACTTATTAGTTTATTATACCAGCTCTTTGCTTTGAGTACGACAGACGATTGGTAACACGGAACTCCAGCAATGTTTCATTTTCATATTTTATTTCTCCACTAAAAATGTTAAAGCGATAAACACATTTTGATGTGTCATGCAGTAGTAAGGTGCACACATTACACTTGTAACCGCCAGAGGAAGGGTGATTTAGTTGTTCATTTGACACAAATCTAAAACGCCAACTTATATTAGCGTCTGAAAAGGCACGATAAAAACAATAAAGGTACGCCAAGCGCCTCCGCAATTGTATTTCCACACAGCAGCTGTTATAGTCAAGGTTGATGCATAATTCGCTGTTTGACAATTCACCGAGTTCGCAGACATAAGCACCCTTTCAGATTCGCACCGTGCTCGAAAACCAAGACAGGAGACATAAAATCAGACATAAAATCACTTAATACATGAGCAAAAACAGTTCAGTCTTATGGCTAAACCCCATGAGAGCGATTTAGTGCGCGACGGCGACGAGCGACGGCTTCGAGTGACAAAACGGGCCGTCACTTGAACAGATCGCTCGGTTCTGGAAATCTAGAATTCATCTCTCCTCGCCCCGGAGTCGCTATGAGCGACTAGCCAATAGCGCGAAGCCGGAACTGGATGTAGATCGCTCAAACACTACCGATTGTCGCACGGAATGAGCAAACGACAGGATTTTTATACGTGCAAGGATAAGAACCTAGTGCTAGATGCTCAGAAATAGTTTATGCTACTTGTTGCAGTAAAATGCATCAACTTAAATTACTAAAGCAAATGTCAAGCTTCTTTAGACGCGTATTTTCAGCCCTCATACCGGCAACACCAGGGAGCCGTCGCTCAAAATTGTCGTTAGCGTTGAGTACCACTTGTAGGTGACTAGCGAACGCGACAGCCATCTCCACCGCATCGCTGGTAGCTGTCGCGCGCAAGATCGTTCACATGGGGTTTATACTTTATTGAGCATAAAACATGAATTCCTCATGCGTTTTCAGTAAGTTCAAGATACCGCACCCAACTGACCTCTTGCAGCATGCAGCTGAATGCCTGCGGAAAAGATTCTAACTAGAACTGGCGCTGCACTTAACTTCAGATTACCCATGGGCGGGGGGGGGGGGGGGGGGAGGAGACACCGTCAAGCGCTCGTCGTATCTATAACGAAAGCATGCCATCAGCAAAATGACGCCTTCTGTTATGCAACTCTTTATCTCAACGGCATTCCGTACACAGCAGACTGCCAAATTAGAATTCATTTACCGTGGAGGATATGGTGTTATATGCAACGAATGACGAACGACTGTCGTGTTTTCACGGGGACAAGAGATGGCTGACACTCGATCTCCCTTGGATGGCCTTCGTTGCTGCTCGCTGGACGGATGAACTTTCTCCGATGCTGTACTGTTCCGCGATGTTGAGAACGCGCGCGGTGGAGAAACTCCGAGTGAAAAAGAAGAGAGCTCGCCCCGCGTTCCTTTGAACTGTAGCTGCCTGTTCTCTTAGAAACAATACGGTGTGTTCCTTGCTCAGCCTGCGTTAGTGATACATCGCCATGTTCGGGGCCAACCTCCTACAGCTGAAGCAGAAGTTTACGCTACGTTTTGTTCTCTATTGCCGCAAGAGTAAAACGGAAATTCTACTCTCTCTCTCTCTCTCTCTGAAGGGTAGAGTGAAAAGCACATCTCATTCTCTTTGCTGACGGAGTGAACAATGCTTTTCACTCCCCTCGACATTTTGCGAGAGCGGAACAACGTTTTGAAGAGTTAATCGGCCGCTTCACTCCTGCGATTCCCTACCTAGTTTTTAGAGTGTTCTAAAGCATTTTTTCTCGGTGCTTCCGGCTCAATTTTGAACCCTCAATTATCAGATCAAGCCCGTTCGATACTTTTGCTCCGGAGCTGGACCTGGACCGTACGAGAGAAATGTATGCAAACTTGTCAACGTGAACACGAACTGAAGTCGAAAGCTTTCTAGTTCGACACCTTGCTGGTCTGCGCGTAACGGACAGAAAACGTGCAGCAAATAGTATCTCTTCCATTCGTCGGACACTATAAAACACGGATGGTTTTCCTTGGATATCATCTCAGACAACATCCAAGAATGACGCCGGCAACACCATTCTCCGCGCCCCTGATGACGCCGGCGTTCCCAGGCTTGTTCACTCTAAAGACTATGGGGTAGTATTTTTGCGACACAACAATAATGGTCGTCTGCCTCGCTTGCGTTTTCTTTCCTGAAAACGCTGCACTCGTTACTTTCCAGTCGAGAATGCTCTATCATGCTCATAACGCAAATGCCGTTCGTGACTTGGAAATACCTGGTTCGCAGCGTTAAAAAAACAGGAAATGCGGGCGGGACAGATGACGTTTATTCATCATCATCGTCGTCGTCGTTGCCATCATGAGCCTATTTTATGTCCACTGCAGGAGGAAGGCCTCTTCCTGCGATCTCCACTTACCCTGTCCTGCTGTCATCGAGCACTTCTCTTCTCTTGGGGCGAAAGTATCGAGTCGGCTTGATCTGTTTCAAACGGGTTCAAAACGGGTCGGAAGCAGCGAGAAAAAAGTTTTAGAAGACATTTTCAACCTCACTCACTAATTTTTTTAGGCAATGGAACAGTCGAAACTAATGAACAAGGCGAAAATGAAAGGTACTGGAAACTATAACGCGAGAAAGACTGAATGAGCCGTAATAAATGGACGCAGCCTGAAATCAGTGCGAAGGAAACTTGGCATAGGACAAACCAAGGCGTATGCACTGAAAAATAAGCAGGGTAATATAATCAGTAATCTTGAAGATGTAGTAAAAGCAGCGAAAGAATTCTATAGTGACCTCTATTTATTTATTTATTTATTTATTTATTACAGAACCCACACCGCCAGTGTGGCATTACAGTGGGGGGGGGGGGCGTCAAATAGTTTATACAACAAATATTGCAAGTCATTTCATAATAAATGCAAAATAATTTACGTCACAACATATACATCCTGAGAAACACAACTTCAGAATATGTTATCTTAATGAAGAAAAAGAAAGATACATCGTCAGACAGCATTGGTCCTTAGAGCACAACTTCATTCTTGAAAAGAACATGTTATAACAAGGAAGAAAAAAATGCATCATTGGACAGAATTGTTACAGAGTCTTGCGGTAACCTGTTCCAGTTCGAAATCGTCCCGGGGAAAAAAAGACATTCTTAGCATTTCGGTTTTGCATTTTATTTCTCTTACCTTATTCACATGATCTAGACGTAAAGATACATAATCAGGGCTAAGTATGTACTTATCGCGTTCAATACCAGTTCTAGAATGAAATATGTTATGAAAGAACTTTAACCTGAGTGATTTTCTTCTTTCCTCTAATAGTTCCCAGCCAAGATTCTCTTTCGCACGTGATACGCTGAAATGCCTAGAGTAATTACGGAACACAAAACGAGCCGCTAAATTTTGCACTCGTTTTGACTTTTGTATGTCAACTTTTAGCCAAGGGTCCCATACAGTGCAAGCACAATCGAGAACAGATCTAGCATTCGTATTATACAGGAGTTGCTTAGTTTCCGAAGGAAAATGTTTTGCATTTCGTCGCAAGAAACCTAGTACCCTACACGCCTTGGCTGAAACGTATTCAATATGTCGATGCCATGACAGATTGGAGGTAAAAAAAACACCAAGATATTTGAACTCGGATACAGATGACAGCTGTTGAGTGCTTATTTTGTATTTAAATTGATGAGGAGTACGTTTTCTTGTAAAAGACAGGTGAACAGTTTTCTCCAAATTTATACGCATGCCCCAATTTTCGCTCCAATCCGTAACCTTGTTCAGGTCCTCTTGCTAGGCAAGACAATCATTTGCATTATGAATAACTCTATATAACACACAATCATCTGCGAATAAACGTATAGGAGATGAAATATCAACACATATGTCATTCATGTAGATTAAAAATAGAAGAGGGCCCAGGACGGATAACTGTGGTACTCCTGATGTTACCTCAATGTCATCCGAGTGTTGGCTGTTTAAAACTACTTTCTGGTGCCTTGGCTTAAATATTCCTTAATCCAAGCAATAACTGATGTGTTTATATTATACCATGATAACTTCTCTACTACTACATCGTGGGGAACAACATCAAAAAGCTTTCTCAAAATCTAGAAAAACCGAATCAACAGAGCAGCGGTTATCTAATGCACTTGCTATATCATGTGTTAGTTCTGTTAGCTGGGTAACGTAGGAAAAACCTGTACGAAATCCGTGTTGCTGAGGACTTAGAAGTGAGTATCTGTTTAAGTGGTTTATAATGCTAGTAAAAAGGATATGTTACCCATGAGCCATGATACCTCCATTCGAAGCAATAATGAACAGGTTGCAGAGACTCCTCTATAACTTGCGATGCGATTACGTTTATTGTTGTTTGGCAAATACACACCCCACAAGGTGCAAGTGATTTTAGAGTGTTAGTGCGGTGTAGCCGCAGTTGCCTCGCATGATGCATCGAGCCAACATATTGCCTCCGCCTAATGTATAAAGAGTTCAGCAAAAAAAAAATATTTGAAGAAACTAGGATTTTGGACAACTCTGGTCTGTCTTGTTGGCTTCGTAGCCTACGGCCGTCGCACCAGTGGATCGCCCAGTGCAGAAGTACTTGAGCGACAAAGTTCTCCATACGCTCACCCTAAGCGCACATTCAATACAAACCTACCAATAATTTATACGACCAATCTTTCAATTCGCCAATGTGTATTGTTCGTTTATACTTCATTTAAAGTAACAAAATTTTAAGAAATAGGCATTCTATTGGTAAATTTCGGCCGATAAATATTTCACCGACGATTACAGTACCCCTTAATGCTAATGTTCAGCGCAGCTCCTACATGTGTTTTCATTTCGCGACATATTGGCTGGCGGGGACAATCTGTGTCATGCGGAACGTTGCAAACGGCGGGTGACGCGCGGCCGGCTCGCTATTCAGGAGGTCGCGAGAGGCAGCGCATGCTTGACGCATGCTCACAATTCATAGCAGCCGCCGCACACGTACCTCCGCTCATGCAGTGCTTTATTTCCATGCAGACGATGCGCACTACTGTGGCGCCTTGTCGCAGCCATCGTCTCCCACTGCGCTTCGCGTTCGCTTACATCCTTCAATGTGCTCGTTCGCTCAGTTAGAAGGGACAACGCAGATTGTCGCTGCAGGAATGGCGCCTAAGGGCTGAGCTATAAAACAGTGAATATTTCTAAAGAAATATTTCTGTAAGTACTCGAAATCGTTACAGGGACTTCGTCTTATCTGTTTTGCAATGCGCAACAGAACTCAAAGCCGCACCGAGCTCAGATGTTAATAAGATTTGCTTGATAAGTGCAATAGTGCGGCCACCTTCCATTTTTGAGCCCTAATCATGAGCTTTATACGTCATTCTCTAATCTCGTTTTCTTTCTATATTATTGCGTTGTTCGGGATTCAAGGTAGTTTCGCCAGCAGTTCATTGTAAAATAAACCAAATAACTATTTTACATTTGGTGGAGATAGGAGCCATGTTAGGGGTGGTGCGTAGAGAGAATGCAATTGATGTGGAGTAATTACGGCTGTGTTAATAAATCACTAATGCAATCGTCCAGACCTTAAAAGTATGTCTAACAAATGGCGTGTAATATACCGAGATCTAATAAAATAAATATACAAGCTACCTAGGATAAATTTAACGCAAATGAGAACATTATCGCATGCAGCGTGCCCGCAAAGTAGAATGTTAGTGGCTGAAGTACAGCCTTTCCTTCATTACTCATGGGAAGCGTTGTGTGCAACCTAGGTTTAGAAAATATAATTTATATGAAGACATTGTTTTAAAGTAAGGTGTTTATTACAAGTAACCTAAATAACTAATAGAAAACTCAAAAAGATAGCTTCTTTGTACATTCGGCTGTGATCCTGCAGGTCAGCACAAGCACTCGATTGATACTATTGCAATGGCCACCTGCTACGCTCTCAATTGACGGTAGGAATATAAAAATAAATACCATCACGAGGGCACGCCCGACGAAAATTTGGCCGTATTGGGTATCTTGCTTCTTCAATATTTAGCATCGGTAGTGCATTGAACCCGCCTGCTTTAGGTCATTAATTGAATACTTCTTGAACTAACGTTCAAACTGTTTAGAATACCATTTAGATAATATCCGCACTTCACTGCCAATTTTAAACTTCTTCCAGTTTCTAAACACAAGCGGAAGTATATATATATACTCACAAAGTTTCGACCATACTGACGACGAAGACTTGAACGAAACGTGTACTCAATACCAACCAGAATTGACGACAACCGATCAGTATGTCTTCCATTTGAAGTTCATGTTGAATTCTACTTGGTAAGTCTCTCAATATATTTGCGGATATGAAGGAAACGTATACACTAATTTATTTTGGTATCTTTAACTGTTATCTAGTAATGCTAAATTATTATATGCCCCATTGAGCGAATATCCGTCGGCGTTACCGTAACATGGTACCCAAAATGGAAGGCGCCACGAAGGGCAAGAACTCGTCAAAAATTCTCGGATTGACGTCACATTTCACAGAGAAGTTCCTCAAAGTGAAGCAAATTAGTGCATTTGAAAAGAAAATTTCGTAAATTTACGTCTCGATGGGAATTGAATATGAGGTGCGAGATGAGCACACTTCCACGGCGGCTCCACGATTCTGGTTGACTGAAGGTATGCCTATTGCGTGCGTCATGGCATACTACGTCGCAGCCAATGGCGAGGAATTGGAGCCACGTTTTCAGCGTATACAGTAAACAAGCATGAATGTCCAATTGAACGCTGCTGATTTGTCCTTCGAATCATGAACTCCTCGCGGGCAAGCGAGCACGTTGAGAGGCTTGACGCGATTTCATTTACCCGACATTAATTAAGAAATGCATCATAAAATGAAGCCCACGCTAGGCTTGATTTAAATGACGCCTCTCGTGAACGCACCAAAAGAAATGCAATGAACGTCTTGGGGCGGGTTAGCACCAGACGTCATTTATATCAAGTCAAGCATGTGCTTCAAGTTAAGATGCATTTCTGAATACGCGGGTTAGTCTAAGTGAGGCACAGTTAGAACCAGTTGGAACGCTAATGAAAGTTTGCGCGGGCAAGGAACGCGCAAGAAAAAAAGAAAACTTCACCAATAAGGACTCTAATGCTTTCGCATTCCCAAATGTAAGCAGTCCTAAGCATAGAGTTTCCTACAAAAGTTACTAGAGGGAACTCTGGCGCTAGTGTCTACGGGAGCTGCAATGGGAGCGGTTGTCTCAGCATGGGAATTATGGGAAGTACATGGATTTGTCTAAACTTCGTCCTTTTTGGCTTCAAACAGCTTTGTGACTTTGTAAACTCGTCATTTTCAACAGTGTATTGCGTAATAAATAATTAAATATACATCATTAAAATTGCCCGACGGCAGGATTCGAATACAGGGACTTCAGCACAGAAGCCTGATATTGAAACCATTAGGCCACGGACGCATGTATCGGCAAGCGAATGTAGCGACCTTATGAATTTATCGCGGGTATGCCAGTGCCTTGAGACGCTTGGCGCGTTTCGATTTGGCCACCTGGATAAGCTCAATCATTGCAATTAATAGCAATTGTACGCGTTCCCAGCATCTTCTGCACTTCGAAGAATACAGATTGCGCTGAAATGTACGACAATAAGATTTATACAGCGTAATATACAAAGCCACAAGAACGTTTGAATCCACAAGCACGAAGATCAGACAAATCCATGTACTTCCCATCATTCCCATGGTAGGACAACGACTGCAGCGCCAGAGTTCCCTCTAGTAATTTTGTAGGAAACTCTATGGTCCTAAGTGTCACTGTAGAATTTTTTTTTTCATTTTGATAGCACTTATGTGGACGCTACAACTGCATTTCTGCCGTTGCCGTCGGCATCGGCGTTGGCTTGAGGTTCCTTGTGAGTGAAAGCGTGCGAGGGTGAGCCGGAGAACGCGGTTCAATGGCGTGCGCGAGCGAGGAACGCCGTCCAGATGCGTGCCCTCTACTATGGCGTGCGAGCCAGGGGCTCATGCGAGGGAGGATGGGCGTTCTTCTCCGGCGGCTGCCAGGGTGAGGACTGCCACCTGTCGCGCATAGTGGTGTCTATTAGGCCACATCCTTCGTCTTTCTCTATCATCTTTCACTTCCTACTCCCTCTCCCCTGACGACGCTTCGCCGTGCTCCCTCACAGCTTACAGAATAAAGCGTCATTCCTTTCTTTAGATCACTATCACTTCGATGTCCTCCATGCTCGCCAGTCCGTACGTAGTGGCGACAACCGCGGCGTCTACTACGGCATTGGCCACGCGAATCGTGGACGCCGTAGTAGACGCCTTTGGCTGACACCGTAGGGACATGTTGCGGGCGCTCGGGTGTATTGAAAGTGATCTGCGACGTGGCCATAGTACTGCAAACAATCTTCCATGTTTTCAGAATGCGCTTAGTGCCGGTAGCTTCGTATGCGCTGTGCTTTCGTGGTTTCATTCACGTTGAAGTGACAGATGCACGGAGTCAATTGGCTCGCGGCTGCTGCCGCGATCGCCAAGTCCAGCGTTTTCTCAGAGGCCCTCCGTTGTGATCGAGCGAGATGTGTTCATGTTTACCTGTGCGCGCGTGACACCGTTCTAGCTAATTTAGTTAAAACACGTTGATGGGCTAGTTGGTTTGAATCCATGATAGAATGTGTAAGCACGACTCAACATGGACGTAGAAACAAGCACACACTCAAAGTCAGCGCTGTCTTAATATGTCTGTTTCTTTTTACGTCCTCGTTGAGTCAAGCTTACATATTCTATCGTTCTAAATTTAGTTATTTAGCGAATGTTTACAAATTTATACGGCCGATAAAACAACCATCTTCGTACAGCTACCTACTAATTTGCAATCGCAATCGGTGCTTCGTCTTTCGAGCGGAACTGGGAATTTTTTATTTCAATTCAAAAGCCAAAATACATTATATATTGTCAATGCAGTTTTGCTGGAGCAATACTGGTCTCCTCCACATCTTTCTTATGGCACAGTTATGAAGCAGCTGGACTTTCAACCGATCAGCAACCCTCGTTTTAAAGCATTTCGAAACCACTAAATACAGCCTCATCTTCTCCATCTAGAAAAAAGACAGACATGTACCTTACATTCGTTTCCATTATTTGGAGAAGTAAATAACATATTTCACAGCGCAGCTCTTATGGCAACCACTAGTCCTGGAAAACGCTTTGTTTGTGTTTTCACCTGATTGCGGATCGACTAGATTATTTACAGTTGTCATACAAACAGGAAAACGGGGCCCATTAGGGATGATATGCAAGTAATTTTTTAAGTGCGGGGTATAATTCGGGCTTCTCACATCGCCTTAGCCCTTGTGGTGCAGACAGCTAACAGCTAAAGGGGACGAGGCTCTACCCGTGTTATCCTGTGCTGGTAGCACCCCGCAAACTTAAACGAGTGTTAGGTCATTTATATTGCAGCATCGCCTATGGTCACCGTGTTTTTTTTTTTGGACATTGACTGGTTTGCTGATGAATAGAGAGGGAGACAAACGAGATGCGAAATGCAGGGAGGTTAAGCGGAAGATAGGTATCCAGTTTCCTACCCTGCACTGGGGAAGCGGTAAGGGGAGACAGAAAGATAAAGACAAGATACAAACACACTGGAAGAGATGGAGAATAAAGCACACACACACACACTCAAAGAAATGCAGCAGTGTCACAGTCGTGTAAACAGGTCTCTTGACCGGAGGAAATAGTAGTGTTTAGTGTGGGAAAAGAAACTTAGTTGCGCAGCCCTGTAGGGTGTACGGCGCAGCGTCAGGGGAAGGGTAAGTGAGAAATAACTATGAGAGGAAGGGAAGAGAAGGAGAAGCAGCGGGAGTCTCGTCCGCTCGTGGAGGAGGCCGAATTTCAGTAGCTCCTTTGTCGACTTCTGGTGTGCAGTCTGCCTCAGCCGGCACTGTAAGATTGTCTGCTCACGAAGCGGCCGGTCATCGAGGCGTGCCAACTGCTTAACGAGCGACTGTCTCTTAGAGTTGTAGCGTGGACAATGACAAAGGATATGTTCGATTGTTTCCTCGCTGCCACAACTATCACAGGCAGCAATATCAGCCATTTCGATGCGGCAGGCAGATGCATTCATGAACGATCCTTCAAGTCATATGTGATGCTGGCTTTTAGGGTACTGAAGGTTGCTAGCATTCTGAAGGCGTATCTCTGGTACAGTTCTTGGGTGGTTTCATATTGTTGCATACTATGCTTAAATACACACTCACTCCTCACACATTAGCCGTTCAGCGTGCGTAAGCGTCGACATGCGGTGCCATGGAAAGGAACCTCTCTCTTCTCTTCAGTACGCTTGTCTGCCATACCATGTCGCCTCACTCGCTGTACCCCGTCCCCTAAAAGAAGATAGCCAAATACGTTGGCGGGAAAAGACGCAGGGCGCCAAGTCCGAACACAAAGAGCATCATAATCACTGTGCTTTGTGCTAAACTCGCAAGTCACTGAGTGCCGTGAAACAACAAAAACTAACCTACATTGCTAAACAACATAGGTTATTAGGGGCTGGAGTTCGGTTTTACCCACGCAACGTCCACAATCTGAGATTGCGGGTGCCGACGTCGAGGTGGCTGACTTCCGTCACGAAGGACTTCATAATTCATCTCGCTAACTCTCTGCAACACTGTGTAGGGGCCAAAACGGCGGCTCAAAGTTTATTCACATAGCCCTTTGCGGTAGACGGGAGTCTAGACCGAAACTTGATCACAAAGTTAGAACACGACTTGTTGACGGCACAACGAGGCTCTGTGGGTTTTCTGTGTTCACTCGGGCCAGCTCACGTACTTCTAACGCATGTTGCCAATGACGTTCGGCATCTTCGGCGGGATGGAAAGAATCAACATTGTCACATAGTAGCACTGCTTCTAACATATTCAGGGCTTCACAGCCGTTAAAGAAGTGAAACGGCATGGGAGGTGTTGATTCTTGCATAGCAGTGTTACACGCAAACACTGTGTTAGCAAGTGTCTCGTCTCAGGCCTTGTGCTGTATGACTCAAGAAAGCAATGACTGACGTGCTATGTAACGTCAGTCATTGCTTTGTTGAGTCATTTGGTCAAGGCGTTGTCTGCGGATGATAGACAGCAGCGTTTTGATCGGTCCTGCTGCTAAGTTTAAAAGCGTCTTCAGTGAGCTCTGTGGTAAAGGCTTTGCCTCCGTCTGTGATGTCCTAAGATAGGGAACCATGTCGTACTAGGACGGCCTGTATAAAAACTGGGCAACCTTGGAAGCTGTGTCACCAGGCATTGCCTTTGTCTCGGCATACCGCCGTAAATTTACTGTGACGATCATTACCTCTTCTTCCTGAATACCCAAGGAAATGGGCCCGGAGCAAACATTGCGACTTATTCGACAGGTTTGCCAGGTTAGTTTGCGAGGTTGATTTGCAATGAAATCTTTAAAGCAAAGCTTGCTTCGGTTCTCCCGCCAATTTTCAGATGCTGGTTGCCGTTGCCTTATCAATTATACAACTTAGCCCACTGGTTAGGTCTCAGATGCTGGCTACAGTCTTCCACTATTGCGGTCCCCGGTATAGTACAGAGCAGCATCAAATAAAGGGCAAAACGATGCGTCTAGAACAGGCAGATGATATACTTAAGGGTCACCGTGAATTCCCAAAATAAGCGCACAGACAAACATAAAGGGTAGCACAGTGATTGTGCTCCCCTTTGTGTTCGGCCTTCGCCGTAGTTATGTCATAACCGTGATTTCATCGTCGTGTTTTCTTTCTCGTCTTACGTTCACGACATGCCACCTTCGGCCACGTTTTAGTCGTCACGTCATTAGCGGACGCGCCTCTACCCTTCATACTGGAGCGTATCCTCATCGCTGGCTTCTGGGCGGTACACGCATAAACAGCCTTCCCACATTGCAGTGCACACAGTGCGATGCGAGAAACACGCATGTTGGCGCGTATCGATGCGCCACTCAAGAAAATTGCTGAACACCAGCGTCAACGATGCGAGCACCACGCAGACCGTCTTTCGCCCGTCGTCGTGGACAACACTCGTACCGGTGAACACCACCAACCATCCTGCACCTTCAACATCAACGATGTGAGTGCAAGACGTGTCTGACACGCACACCAGCCTCGCGCAAACATACACAGCCTCTCTCGAGTTTCTGCCACACCGTTACCACTGCGAGACCATTATTCATATACTCGAGCCATTCGCGTCTTCCTGACAGCGAACCACACCAAACGCTACCACGACCTTGACCCGCAAGCAACAATCAGTGCCGCCCTAAGGAAAGAAGTCTTACTTACCCGACAGAGTGAATGCTATGACC
This sequence comes from Dermacentor andersoni, assembly GCF_023375885.2. Taxonomy (NCBI): domain Eukaryota; kingdom Metazoa; phylum Arthropoda; class Arachnida; order Ixodida; family Ixodidae; genus Dermacentor; species Dermacentor andersoni. The sequence continues at coordinate 72,726,052 of NC_092819.1, forward strand.
TCAACTGTCATGCTTGTCAAGAGATACTAAATATACTTCGTTGTGCCTCATAGCACATTGTAAATAACCATATATATATATATATATATATATATATATATATTGGGTTTGCTCATTCATAATGTTATGGGCCGATTTGAGCTTTTGCGTTAGTCTTTCATTATCGCAGACTAGTCGTGCCAGGTTGCTCTATTTCATTTTATCGCGCTGCACCCAGTGGGAGGTGAAGAGGCTGTTGGGGTGAGCTTCTCTAGCGTCACCAGTATGGGACGCTCATGATGGCCGAAAACGAAGAGGACGGTCGGCCAAGCACGTGGAGTAGAAGAACGCTCATAGACTATGAAAAGTCATTCAATTCAGTAGTGATACCAGAAGCCTTGGAGGCAATGCGTAACCAAGTGTTACAGCATGGATACGGGAATATCTTGGAAAATATGTCCAAAGTTCCATAGCCATGTCGTTTCTCCACAAGAAAAGTAAAAAAAATGCCTATCAACAAAATGGTCGGGCAAGGAGGCAATCTCTCCGCTGCTATTCATTGCCTCCTTAGAAACGTTCGAGCTATTAGATCGGGAAGTCTTAGAAGTGACGATGAACGGCGAATACCCCAACAACCTCCGGTCTGCAGATCACGTCACTGTTTTCAGTAACGCTGGGAAAGAATGGCAACGAATAATTGAAGACCTCAACCAAGGAAATGTAAAAGTTTCTTTGAAGTTTATTATGCAGTAGAAAAATGTAATGTTCCATAGACTGGCAAGGAAAAAAGAACTCCTGGTCGCTGGTGAGCGTCTAGAGTTTATGAAAGAGTGCGGAAATCAAGGTCAAGTATTTATACGGGATAGTGCCGAGAAGGAGGAAATTTGTCAAAAAAAAAATTAAAATTGGCGAGAACAAACCAAATGGTGACTGGGAGCTTACAGTTGTCATTGAAAAGCGTACTATCAGTACACTCTACCAATGCTGACATATGGGGCTGAAACCATCAAGTTAACATAAAAGCTGGACAACATGGTGAGGGTCACGCAAAGAGTGGTGGAACGAGAAATCTCAGGCGTAGCCTTAGGAGAGCGGATGGTATCGGTGTCGATAAGAGAGCAATTAGAGTAGCCGATGTTATAGTTGATATTAGGATAAAATATTGAGTTGGGCAGCCCACATAATGCGTAGGGCGCAGGCTCGAACATTGCAGCTACAGAATTGGTACCAAGGAAAGGGAAGCCCAGGCTGAGACGGCAGAAATTTGGTGGGTTGATAAAGCTAGGAATTATACAGGTGCAAGTTGGTATCAGCTGGTGCGAGATAGGGGCACTTGGAGAATGCTGTGAGAAACCTTCGTTCTGCAGTGCACATAAAAACAGGCTGATGGTGATGATGACAATGATTCGCAATTTAATGTAATAGCTAAAGTAGTCAACGTGTACAGTACGAAGAAGTTCAAATTGCTTGCTTCATGCATACCTACCTCTGTTATAGGACAAATGAGACTGTTTGTGCAGAAATCGGAGCCAAGAATCCTACTAAGGGGCCCTATATGAAAGAAAGTAAAAAGAAAGGTAAGAACGTTCAGACATGTTCCTTTGTCGCACGTTTTATTAAAGATGAACCTATGTATTCAATGTAAGTTGCTGTCGGGGAAATTTTAAATCTCTTGACGGCTGTTGCACCCATGTGATTGTACTCCAGGTCAAGTACGTGCTGAAAGCAGAGCGACTTAAGCAGGTTAGAAATAGAAACTCATCCGGACTAAGAGCATACCAATAGTAAGAATTACCAAGGAAGGCTTTGTGCAGCACTAACAGAAACCGACAATCGGATCAAGACATAGTTCGCCATCGTGTTTCTAACGCGATAAGATTTAGTTCGATAATGTAAAGCTTTCTTTACGAACGGGTGAACAGATGCTTCCTTACTTATAAAACCCACGCCTTGAAGGTGGTTGGAGAGCGAAGCTGCAGGACTCCTAGCACGATTACCCATCTCACGTGGCTTGAAATTTTTCACATGGTAACATTAACGTACATTTTACGTAATTACCAGCCAAAGACGTTTCGACGGCCTGCGAATTGGTTTGTGCCACTATATCGTGCACATACAAAGAGCAGATCAGAGACTGGCAAAATGCACTTAGCCTAAAACCACGGTCGATCACACATGGAAGAACCAAATCCAAGTAGTGGTTTGATAAATTTTTTCGTAAATTTAGAATCTGCACCCTTGAAACGATTAATTGCATTGTGTCGTATTCTCTAGGCCGCGTTTTCTACTTCATGACATTCACCCTCATCCTGCCACGCTTGGCGTTTGTGCTGACCGTCCTGGACACGATGTTCATGCGCGGCACGAGCACCATGCCGTTGTTCCCATTGTCATCTTTATTCTCTATGCCGCTCCTTGTATGGACGTTGCTGTTCAGCAGTCCGCACTATACGTGGCCTTCCGATAGAACTCTCTCTCTCACTCACTCTCTCTCTCTCTCTCTCTCTCTCTCTCTCTCTCTCTATATATATATATATATATATATATATATATATATATATATATGCGCGCACGCGTGTGTGTCTGATCTGGGATTATGCCCACTAAAGAGGTTTGATGTGGCCAACTGAAACGGCAAATGCATGGGGGTGTAAAGGTGTGGCGATTCGCTGTGGAAATCGGGAACGCTCGTGTAGCGAAATTTAAAAGTAGGTACTTCAGCGTACGAGCACTATGCTCACGGGTGATTCATTCTTACGTTCTTCCGAACTTTTAGACATATGTGGATAGCGAAAGAGACATGTGGAGTTTTTTATGGGGACTATCGCTTGTCAAAATTTTCCTTTTATATGTACTAGAGAAGAGGAGGCACTTTGTTCTGTAACCAGTACTTGTGTGTAAACGGGATCACAGCAGCCAATACGGGTCCGTATTAGCGATTCAGTATTTTTCGGTCATGACCAGGTTACCTTTGTCGCTGCGGCGTGTGCAACATAAGGTTTCTTGCTTGGCGATGCGCATTTAGCGCTCTCACTGTTTTGCCATCGTCACCACTACCACTGACAGAGTCGTCGGGGACGGTCACCTAAACGTTTGAAAACAGAATTACGGCGCCTTCGACCTAAAATGTGCCAAAGAGGTGAAATTTTAACACATCAGCAATGTTTCGCATAACGAAAAGCATGATTGTATTGCGCTTAGTATTACACTGACGGGAGAACGAACGGACGAGCGTAAAGGAATAAAACGTAGACGCACCTGACGCAACAATTGGTCGGTTGCGCCGCGTACGTGAGGTTAGCGTAAGTACCGCCTGGCTACCCACTTCTAGGGAAATGAGTAAATAAAATAAAATATGCCCGATATCAGATATGGCCCATCTGTCTGAATTCGGCTAAGACGACGTTGTGTAAAAAAACAGTAAAAGATCTAGGTCTTTCTATTCATAATTGTCTCTTGTTGGTCTAGGTCAACCGGGAATTGAACTGTTACTGGTCACCCAGGATCCTGAGGCCGGATGCATGTTTTTTAAGTACTTCTATGCAAGTGAGTTTAAACCTACTTTTCCGCTTTGAGAATGCTCCATGACCTCTCAAAGTTGTGGAATAGCAGGAGTGGAATCGCCGCCGTTAACACACACCTAATTTCTGCAGTTAAGTGGTTGACAGACGATAGAGCATAAAGCACTGCACGAAACTGAAGCCTGTGATATCTGCAAAACAGTGGATCGGACACGACGAAGACGACAAAGACAGTGGTTCTTTTGTAACGAGTGTTTGTTGAATTCTTACAATATATAGGACTGACAATATGCGCAGCCATCAAAAAAGACAAGGTCAGGTCAAGCCGCTATTGTCGGCCGACTAATGTGGATGCGGTGGAAGAGCACTTCGCTTATATTAAACATTACCTATGTACAGTTAATAATAAACCAATTCAATTTTCTTTAATTACACTGCCTAGGAATACTGACATTAATCTTAAGACACCTCGCAGTGGAAAAGCTGCGCGTCCTTCATCACCGTAATTCTGTCGCGCAGTTCATAGACAAAATTGAGCACTTCATGCATCATATACGTCATCACACGATATGCCAACAGGAGACGTCTATTTCACTGATTTCCTGATTTCCTTTCTTTTTTCATTCCTAGAGATAACTATGTGGTTCAAGTTATCTTCACAAAGTCATGTCGTACTCACACACTTGACCACATGGTCGCAATGAACAGACTACACAAGTGACAGTAACAAAATCCTCTTTGAAGTGCTCGACCATCCATAAAGTGCAGCTGCTGCAAGCAAATAATTAGGGGTACTATCCATCATTCTCGCCCGGTGCCTTGAGATCCGCAGTAATAAATCACAAGTTCAAATATTTTTTACATCGTCCACCGACACATTGGGCCTGGAGTCGACGACGTTCCACTTTATAATTCGTCACAGTTTTCGACAAATGTAGCGTATGAACTGGGCCGCAAAAATTTATTGTTTTGGCAAACTGCAAAAGGACCGCTTCAATGAATAAGCATACCAGAATTCGAGTTTAAGGGAGGAATTAGATTTTCGCTTGGTCGTATATCTGCGACAACCGGCACCTACGCATTCCTGGGCGCTCTCGTAGTTCTGTGTAAATAAACCGTGCGAGGGCAAGCAAATACATAAGCACGCCATTTGGCAGCGATAGCTAAATGAGGTCTCACACCTACACATCACCTAGTTCCGCTGTGTTTCTTCCTGTTTTGCAACAGCACCGGCATACACCCATGTCCACTTAAAATTTCCCCAAACGTTCTTAGCCTTTTAGGACGCAAGAGGAGCTGAGCTCGTGAAATCTTTGCCCCCAAAAAATGAAAGACCAGACCAACACGTCCTACGCTTTTGCTCCAGTGTCGCTCCACGCATTTTCAAGATGGCGCGCTTTATTTTAAGCTTGTAGTAAATAACATCGGATATTGTGAGGAGCTGTTGAAGAGTGAAGCGGGGAGCATTGAATCGATTGTATGCTCAGACGCCCACATTTAATAGTGTAAACAATATTTTTCACAGTAAACTCACCTTTCTCTCATGAATGTTTTGCATGGTCTTGAATAGCATGATCATCAGAATTATTTGCGCATGATATTGGATGCATGCACTAACTTGTTTGCAACGAACGGCACATTTGCTGCAGTACAAAAAAAAAAAAAATCCTTGTCACATTTATTTCTCTAACAATCACTTTTTGCGTGCTTTTTCTTTATCACCAAACTGGTTCCCACCAGAAAAAAGTTTGATCTTTGTTGCAAGTATATTCGTAATTTTTTACCGTCTTTAAAGTGTTCATATCGATCACAACAGCCTAGAAAAGCAGGACGGGAACATTTTTCTTGTGACAATGAAATAAATTGGCTATTAAGAGACACCTAAGCCATATTCGCAGTGAATCACAGGGCGAATACCGCCGCGGCCTGTGCGCAGAACTTTTTGGCCTTGCTTGAAAGGGTATGTGCATTTCTACAATTAACGTGTTATGATGAAAAACCAGCGCGTAATAAAGTGCAGTATTGTTGTAATTACTTGAAAAGAAGCGCAGAGCAAGCCGTCCCTATATATTTTATTTATCCTAAGGAAAATGTTTACAAGGTGACACAGTACACATGTGCTGCCAAGCGGCCTTTTCACACATTGCCCCTGGCATTACGCTTACAAATGCAAGATGAACAAGCGTCGCTGAAGAAGCATTTAGGCACTTTCGCTTTCCCATCACTCTGCGCTGAGCGCACACGTAATTTTTAGGCACGCGGCAGAGGAAAAGGAAGCATAATTAGGTGTGAGTCTTCCCTCCTAGATTCAATATTTCTAAGGAAAACCGCCTTTACTGCAGGCGTGATGTAAAATTAAAATAAATGCTCGTGTATCGCGTGCCACAACCGCGATCGAATATGAGTCGCACCGTTGTAGGAGACCCCGCAATTATTTTCACCACTTGAAGTTCGGGAACGTACGCCTAAATATAAGTCCGCCAGCCCCATATAAGCCTGTAAGGCCGGCGAGCCGGTCCAGGAAACGCAATTTCTGGTGGGTTGAGCCCGTGCTCGGGCTTGAAGTCACGTGCCAGAGACGGGCACGGGTCCGTTAGATATATCAAGGGCATTCTTCCGAAAGCTCTTGTTGGAAAAAGTGGCACATCATGCATTTGCAAACGAATTAAAATAAAACAGTTCTAATTTCTTTTTTTAGTTCTGGCTTTCTGACAACATTTTATTTCTTTTTTTCCTACAAATGAAAACCTTCTTTCAAGAAAAAATGAAATTATAAACACAGACAGTTCTTGATACTGGCGGACTGTTAAAGCGTTTGGTACTGCACTATTTGATCACTCTGGATATCATTTTATTGCCATTGCGTCATTTGACCCCTTTTGCATTTATTACACCATTTTGGAGGTGTGTTCATGGTTGCTGCATATTAAAACATAGATGGGGCTTTCACCCCAAGTTTATTTTCCATGTTCTTTGTAGGTCTTAAATTAGTGCACGAGAAGTTATTACTCATAGGCTGTGGAGAGCTGATGTGCCAGTGTAAATTTTAATCTTTAATATTTATCTGCCCAAATTGTAACAGAAGCGTTAATTCTTACTTTGATTTTGTACCATCTACAATTGCAGAATTTATTGTCGTGTAAGAACTGCATTCAAGCTACACCTGTTGTTAAACACTTGAAAAATAATTAGAAAATATGGCAGACAGCATAGTTCTAGTCGTTCAGATAGTCTACTTGAAGATGTGGACATTAGTATCACGACAAATTTAAATTCATATTTGTCTAATAAGCAAAAGGAGAGCGCCTGCAAAGAGGCGACGCGCAGCGCGGTGCCATCTCTCCAGGCGACACAAAACCAGCGCCGCGGAACTCCCGGTCCACTGGCGTCCAAGCGAGCAAAGGCAACCCTGTTTCACCGCCAAATGATGACAATGAAGGGTATGACGCCCTGTATATGCCTTTTGAACGTCCGTATTGGAAACGAAAAAAAAAAGTACTTCAGCGTACTTGAAGTTACAACGAGAGTGATATTGTGAACAAATAATAGGAAGAGCTCGGAAGCAATACTAACACGAAAATGTCTTACGCCGGGGTCCACGATTGACTTCCTGCAAAGGATGTGACGTCGGCGCCGAAAAGTACAATAGCTGGCTGGTTGCAGCGCTGTAGGAACTACACGAATTCCATTAGCCAATAAGAAGAATCAATGTCCTTCAGACAAAGAGACAAAGCCGGCAATATCATTACTAATATGGATGACATAGTTCAAGTAGCTGAGGAGTTCTATAGAGATTGATACAGCACCAGTGGCACCCACGACGATTATGGAAGAGAGAATAGTCTAGAGGAATTTGAAATCACAAAAGTAACGCCGGAAGAAGTAAAGAAAGCCTTGGGAGCAATGCAAAAATGGAAGGCAGCTGGGGAGGATCAGGTAACAGCAGATTTGTTGAAGGGTGGTGGGCAGATTGTTCTAGAAATACTAGCCACACAGTATACGTAATGCCTCATGACTTCGAGCATACCAGAATCTTGGAAGAACGCTAACATAATCCTTATCCATAAGAAAGCGGACGCCAAAGACTTGAAAAATTATAGCCAGATAAGCTTACGGTCCGTTGCCTACAAAGTATTTACTAAGGTAATCGCAAATAGAATCAGGAACACCTTAGACTTCTGTCAACCAAAGGACCAGGCAGGATTCCGTAAAGGCTACTCAACAATAGACCATATTCACACTATCAATCAGGCGATAGAGAAACGTGCGGAATATAATCAATCCTTATATATAGCTTTCATTGATTACGAGAAAACATTTGATTCCGTCGAAACCTCAGATGTCATGGAGGCATTACGGAATCAGGGTGTAGACGAGCCGTGTGTAAAAATACTGAAAGATGTGTATAGCAGGTCCACCGCCACCGTAGTCCTCCATAAAGAAAGCAACAAAATCCCAATAAAGAGAGACGTCAGGCAGGGTGACACGATCTCTCCAATGATATTCACAGCGTGTTTACTGGAGATATTCAGAGACCTGGATTGAAAAGAATTGTGGATAACAGTTAATGGAGAATACCTTGGTAACTTGCGATTCAATGATGATATTGCCTTGCTTAGTAACTCAGGGCACCAATTGCAATGCATGCTTACTGACCTGGAGGGGCAAAGCAGAAGGGTGGGCCTAAAAATTAATCTGCAGGAAACTAATGTTTAACGGTCTCGGAAGAGAACAACAGTTTATGATAGGTAGCGAGGCACTGGAAGTAGTAAGGGAATAGATCTACTTAGGACACGTAGTGACCGCGGATCCGGATCATGAGACTGAAATAATCAGAAGAATAAGAATGGGCTGGGGTGCGTTCGGCGGGCATTCTCAGATCATGAGCAGCACGTTACCAATATTTCTCAAGAGAAAAGTGTGTAACAGCTGTGTCTTACCAGTACTCACGTACGGGACAGAAGCCTGGAAGCTTACGAAAAGGGTTCTACTTAAATTTACGACGACGCAACGAGCTATGGAAAGAATAATGATGGGTGTAACGTTAAGGAATAAGAAAGGGTTTCTTAGGATTTCCTTAAGGATTTTGTTAAGGGATTTCTTAGTTGAAATCAAGAAAAAGAAATGGGCAAGGGGGGGACATGTAATGAGGAGGGAAGATAACCGATGGTTATTAAGGGTTACGGTCTAAATTCCAAGGGAAGGGAAGCGTAGCAGGGGGCAGTAGAAAATTAGGTGGGCGGATGAGATTAAAAAGATTGCAGCGACAACATGGCCACAATTAGTACGTGACCGGGGTAGTAGGAGAAGTATGAGAGAGGCCTTTGCACTGCAGTGGGAGTAACCAGGCTATGATGATGATGATGATGATGATGTTCTTCAAGGTGTGCTCGTCCGTGCGGCGTGGTCTGCTCACCGCCTGCTTGCCATCCTTTTACATGCTCCATGGTTGGTGACTAAGCTCCGTAAACTGAAGCTGTATTTACACGCATATGGCAGCAGGCCTTCACTTTATGCAAAACCCTGCTGCAAACTTTTGTGGCAGACTTTTATTTTTGTTCTGGCGCGTCGCTGGTTATAGACATTAGCAGGTAGCGGAGTACGGCCTAAGAGGTGAGGAAGAGGAGTACTGATTACAAGACTACGGTGTCGAGTTCCGCTACAGAACGTTTACCTCCACAGGTATGGTCTGGTTGTATTGCCTTTGTGCCGTTGATGCAATGAGAGTGAATCTCTGGAGCACTTCTTTTTGACGAGCGACCGTCCCATTATTCAACAGAAAATATTTTTAGAAGAACCCTTTCAAAAGCTTGGGTTTAATATTACCCTTCCTGTAACACTTTCCTTTGGAGCTGCAGTACAGGGTTACACCCACAGGAACGTTTATGAAGCCTTCTGCTTTTTTCTGCGTGATACAAAAGGAATCGCATGTTAGAATTCTTCGAAATACCTATTAACAGCACAAAATTCACACAATTACTAGATAATTGATTATTCAGACCCGTAACATTAGACATGTTAAATACGATTTGCAAGATACTTATTTACATTTCACCCTAATTTAGTAAAAAAAAAATCGAACAGTTCCTTCACCGCCCGATTCATGGCCGATCACCCATAGTGGCTGCGCCATTTCATTAGGAAACAAGAACAAGATTAAGTGAAGAGACGTACAACTAAAACCCCTGTGATCTTAGCGGTGCTTGGTGACTCTCCAGTTACTGGTGACCCGCACTACGAACGCGACCTTCAATGGATCAAATCCAGACTACAAACGAATTCAACTCCGCTCCTACTACCTCTGCAACCAGTCAAATACCTTCTACTGGTGTTATAGGAGATGCAGCTACCATTACAGTACCACAGCTATGGCTTGCCGATCCTACGTTACGGTTCATACAAGATGAGTACATGTTCCGCAGTCATCGCGTCATGTCGTAGTTTCGGAAATAAGAACTCCTGCTTGAAGCTTTGACGCTAAGGCCATGGCCGAGATATGCGACATCCTCGGCCAGCCACAAAAACAAAAGGGAACTCGGTGACCGACGTCCAACTCAGTTTCTACATCACCTGTAATATATCAATGATGATCAACTAGACTCCTTGAGCACGGCCGTATTACGTAAGTTGTTACTGCAGTGTCTCCTAGCCAACATATGCATGGATCTCGTCACAGCTAAGCATAAGCCCTTGTCGGAACTCGCCGAACTGGTAGACGATATGACGGACGTCGCTGTGGCGGTCATTAATGCTGTCCGCAGCTCACCACTTCCAGAAGGGGATTAAGTAAATGCTGTAAATGAGCTCGCATCTCAAGTCGCCGACTTGCGTCAGGAATCGCGCAACGCTCGCAAATCCAATGACTAACCCTATCCAACTCAGCTTCTCACGGCACCTTCTATGCAATGGCCGTTTCAGCAACCTGAGCACAGTTTTTCATCACAGGGCCTGTGCTACTGCCACCAACGTATTGGCCCCGCGGCTCGTCAATGTGTATTACCCTGTTCGCGGCACACGGGAAACGCTCAGGCCGGTCGTGAATAACAGTGGCGGGCAATCGTGGCTATAAATCAAGCCATACCTTTATATGACCGACCAAACCACAGTACTGCGTTTCTTGGCAGCCACTCGTGCGGAGATCAGCACAATTTCTGAGTCCAAAGGTGACGGGCGTCTCTGCGCAAAGTCAACCACTCTAAAACCTATGTTCTCTTCCATGATCTCAACTTACCTCGATTAGCCTCGATTATCTCGATTAGCCTCGATTTTGGTCTGAAAATAAGCTTGCCATGACCACTTGTATAGCATACATCGGCTATGCCATCTTAGAGGCTGATTTCTTCGGCGGGCAATCATGGCCATACATCAAGCCGTTTGTTTCATGTGACCGACCAAACCACAGTACTGCGTTGGTTGGTAGACACTCGTGTGGAGGTCAGCATAATTCCCGAGTCCAAAGCTGACCGACCTCCCCGCGCAAAGTCAACTACCATAAAACCTACGTACTCTTCCGTGGCCGCAACTTACGGACTGAAGTTTCTTAGCCTCGAATTTGGTCCTAAAGCAAGCTTGCCATGACCATTTGGATAGCATACGTCCGCTATGTCATCGTAGAGGCTCATTTCTTCAGCCACTTTCCCGTGCTCGTATACATCAGCCACTGTCGCCTGGTGGATGACAGCCCGGGTCCGTTATTCATCGGTTTTCTGTCGAGCGCTACTGCTCTCAGCCTTACTTTCATCAAATTGTCGACCTCACCGTATGCAGCTCTACTCAACAAGTTTTCGAAGATCACTACACAGTCTCCGATAGATAATATCCCTAAACATACTGTAATCCATTGTATTGTTACCGCAGGCACGCCCGTTCACTTCCACTCCCACCAAATCGGTCCTGATAAACTTCTATCTGCCCGCAATAAATATGAACATACATTGCAAATAAAGACAATTCGTCCATCATCAAGCTCGTGGTCAACAGCACTACAAATGGTGTCTAAGAAGAACAATGATTGGTGGCCCTGTAGTGATTATCGCGCAATGAGTGTGATCACTGTTCCCGACCGATACCCGCTAGGATTGCATTGCTTTTTTAACCCTTGCAGCAGTATATTCAAAAATCTACCTTGTGAAAGCTTATCACCATATCGCCGTTGAGCCAGCCGACATTCTAAAAACTGCTGCCACTACACCAGTAGACATTTTCTAGTATTTGCGCATGCCTTTCTGTTTGAACAACGCAGCTCAAATTTTTCATCGTTTTACGGACGAAGTCGCCAGAGGCTTGCCTTCCTTTTTTTGCCTACATGGGCGATTGTCTCGTCGCGAGCAATGATGGTGAAACCGAAAAGGCACCATCCACATTAACTTTTCACTCGACTTCGTGATTACGATTTCGTCATTAATGTTGACAAGAGGCTATTTGGGGTTCCGGAGATCCATTTTCTCGGGCACCACATCAACAATTACGGCATCAGTCCGCTGCCTGAGAAGATTCAGGCCATCATCGATTACCCGCCACGAAAGCCCACACGTAGCTCGCGACGTTTTCTCGGACTCATCAATTTTTATCGCTCTTTCATCCCTGCATGCTCCAAGCCGGTGCAGCCTCTTGAAGCACTGCGTTCCGTTTCTACCGCATTTCCTTGGCATACGGTCCTTGATCCAGCTTTTGCCGCAGTTAAGGCTGAACTTGCACAAGCCGCCCTACTGCATCACCTCTGACAGACCGCATCCACAAGCATTATGTTCAGCGCATCTTCGGAAGCCATGGGAGCCGCTCTTCATCAGTGGGTTAATGCTGAGTGGGCCCGCATCACCTTCTTTTCTGGCAAGTTACGTGACACTGAACGCCGATACAGTACGCTTGGACGGGCGCTCCTCGTGGCCGACCTCGCAGTGAAGCATTTCAGGAACTTCCCTGAAGGGTAACAATTTATCATTCTTAAAGACCATAAACTACTTGTTTCGGTTTCACGTTCTTGCAGTACCACGAATGCTCCTAGAAAGCTACGGAATCTTGCTTTTATTGCCGAATTCACGACAGACGTACATTATGTCAAAGGCAGCCTTAACAGGGCAACGGACGCACTCAGTCGTATTACCATCAACACCACGACAAGTTCTGTCCACCTTTCGTTATTTTCACTCGTGGCAGCTCAAGCCCCCGATGATGAACTTTCACCACTCATATTTTCCACATGCCTCCGCTTGGAGCAAGTCAACTTTCCCGACCACGACGTTCTCTGGTGCGACGTTTCACCTAACAGTACCCGGAATTACGATCCTGCTCTTCTTTGTCGTCCCGTTTTCGCAAACACTGGTGAGCCCATCCGTGGCAAACTTATTCTTTTGCGACGCTGGTTGTAGACATTAGCGAGTAATGGGGTACGGCTTAAGAGATCATGACACTAATGATCGCTGACAGGAAGCGCTGCTGTAGCCACAGAGCAGGGGAGTCTCCAATGTGGTACAGCCTGGTGTTGGCACTTTCCACACAGGGTTTATCTTTTGCGCCGGATTCGCCTGCCGCACCTTGTCGCCTATGGAGTACAGCTTCAATATGTGTCATCAGTGCCTACACGCCGCCTACTGCTTTGCTTGCAATGGCACCAAGTAATGAGAGTGCTGCGCTAAGAGACGCAGAAACACAATGGCGCCGACGAGCGGATCTCTCTAGTCCGACGAGAGACATTCCAGCGTGAAGCACAACGTCTTTCCGCAGTCGCGGCGCACGCGTGAACTTTGCCACTCGCATTCCTAAAGCTGATCGCGTAGCAACCTAGCTGGTTGCACAAGAGACTACGGAATCAGACCAAAATGCTAGTACCATCACCCAAGCGACACGGCAGGTGGACACCATTCGCCATGCAAACCTGCAACACTGTCGCCAGCCCGCAAATCGTGCGCCTTTCGCCACAGCGGACTGTCGCGAAGCAAACATGCAGCAGCTCCTACGGAGACACGTTTCACTTTCGTGTTCTACCGATTCTTGTGGAAGAGGCATCGACCCTAACTTTCTTTTGTAACTTCTTTGGCAAGTAACTAGCGTATGTAATGCCGTCATGTGCACATGGTTGGGAGTCAGAGGCCACATCTTATGTTTTTACTTGTTGCTGTGATGATCTCGTTTTGCTCTGGCAACTTGCACGGATGTTCTCATTTGAGGGCCTTAATAATGGCTCTGGCTTTTGGCTCACGGTCACTTAAAGGTCGCCGACAACGGCAACTAAAAGCATTTCAAGCTTAAAAATGCAATAATTGGGTGTGTTAACTAATTTCCTTATGGCACATATTGCAATTTACTAACTGTAGCCGGTGAAGCATATTCACTTGAAAAGATTCGTGTGGATGACACCACTTTCGAGATGTGTGCCACAAAACTTGCGGTAAATATGCACTGTCCCACCACTTACTTTCTTAACAAAACACCGTTTTATGCATTGAAGCACAAACGTACGTGGACCACTAATGTTTTTTCATGGCAAAGTTCAAAAATTAGCATCGCAAAATTGGTGTCATTATGATAATTTGTTCCATGTCGATCCGCATGAAGAACGCCACAACAAGAATTTGTATATCGCAATGTGTGTCATCAGATAACTGGTTAAATGCTTAATTAGTGCACGTTTGTTAATTAGTCGATTATGCATTTCGATTTTTCGTGCAAGTAATTTCCGCCTCTTCAAGTATAGACCAGCTCAAGGACTAGAATTGTGATATCTGCCATAGACAATTTTTCAGAATGTTTGGAAGTGTTTACTGAAACACTCGATATTTATTCCAATAGCAATTCGCGTTGCCACCGTCGCGCTGACGTAATATCAACGCGCAAGTATGGCCCCAGCACGTAAGAACACAAGAAGTATATGGATAATGTGGAGTGCGTTTAGCGGCAGAAATGTCGAAGCCAAGTTACGCTAAGTTACCTTCATGCAAAGTGTGATACCGGTTAGTTGTTAGATTTTGTTCCGCGAAGTGTCACAAAATAGGCCGCGCCCTAAAGCTCCGTGCACTCGGCTCTGGCAGAGGGGTCACAAAGGCGCCTCAAAATCACAAAGATCACAAAGATCACAAAACACGTTTTAAAGCAAAGCCGTGAGATAGATGGAGGTTAGAGGCTTGCCTAATTCATTTTAACCAAATATTTCTCTTGGCTCCGACGTTTGCTAATTAGCCCCCTTGGCATTGCGTGATCTCATGGCTGGCTCACGGTAGACAAAACTGTCAAAGTACGCTGATAATCTGTGTAGCATAAAATGTCAGCTATATAGAACCTGTGATGTGTTGATACGTGGTTCTCAACCACACGTGAGCACAAGGGATCTTCGCCAATAGTGAGCTAACCAAGACAACGACGCCATACACACGCTGAGGGAGCTTGTCAACCGGCGCTCCACCTTCTGATACGGAATACTAATACCCTACTGCTATTGAGCGTCAAAGTGGCTCGTCAGTGGAAGAGTAAATGGCAATACAGTGGCGAAACGCTGAAATAACGGCGTATGGTTTAGTTTCTACACTTTAACGTTCCTGATATTACTCCTTCTTTATCAATGTTAAAAATCATCCAGCGGAAGCATCATTGCCTAAAAATGGGCTTCAAGATTCCTTCAACTCGCATAAATGATGGTTCTAGTGCTGCAAAACTAAGTGAAATATAGAACGGACAGAAAGAACGCCGTTCCCTAAGTGGAAAGAAGAAGGCACACTTGTGGACACTGTCCACTAAGTGAAAAGAAGGAGAACGAAACAAGAAGAGAGAGCGCCACAGTGCTGTTTCTGTCCATTTTTCTTTGCGCTTGGTTTGACTGCACCAAAATCCACCTTTCAAGCACGAATCAACAAGCTTACCGTCACAATCTGCAATGATAAGCATATAAAAATAATTGCCACCACTGTTGGGATGGCACATGTGAAGAACTGCAAGATTGGTTCGTATTACAATCAAACTACTATGCACCTATAAATTGTAATACAAATTTTGAACCATAATGACTGGCACCGACCTAGTTTTAGTAGTAGAAATGTTTACATTAACTGTTTGCAATGCAGGTGATGTTTTCTTGTCGCACTAAATCTTTAATCAATACCTAAGGCAGATAGCGTAATTCTGACTCTGCTGCTAAATATTCAATAGGGCGGACATAGCTTTATGAGAGAGATCGGAATCTCTAATTGAACATATACCACAATTTAGCAACTTACCTTTCCAAATTATTACCTTACGGCACACATTTGAATTTACAACTTGTAGCCGGTAAGTGGGCAAGGTCTATCCACTTTCGAGATACAAATATTAAATGTTTCGCACGAACTGCATTGGGTGCCTGTTACTTTTATGCTTTAATGCATATAAAATCGTTTCCGTAAACAAGCAAGTCGAACAAAAGTGCATGTTCATCGCAAGTTTGATGGCGCATATCACAAAACAGGCGCCATGCTCAGAATTCGTTCCAAGCCGATTTGCCTTGCAATATTACTAGCTACCATTCGTACATCGAAATGTGCGCGATAAAGTAATTGCTTAGAAATGTAATTTTTGTGGTTAGGTTTTGGTATTTCCATTAAGCATTTTGATTTCTCGTAGAAGTAATGTACCTCATCGAAGGATTAAGCTCAAAGGCTCAATTAAGCTCAATTGTTCCACAGAAATTTTTAAAACATTGCTGCAGCTAAAAAAACACCGCATATATTTCCCGAACGCTTCAAATACAAGAAAGTTTTGTTTTTAACTTCTTATACACAATCAAAGTCACAGTACGGTTTTTGCTTGTCTTGCCGAGAGCGAGCAATAATATATTCGGTGGAATAGTAGAATAGCAGATATGTAGGGCTGCCTGTACTAGAGAGAGTCCTACTTAGATAGTTTATTGAACATGACTACTGGAATATCGGTGGAAAATATTTTCTGACAATATGACTAATACTGGCTCATTGTTTGAAATTTCATAATAAAAAAGGTGTTGGCACCCCATATGTTCTATCCACAGGGTTATTTTTACAATTTCGTAGATTCTTCTCGTATATTTATGTGCCGGGTATGGCGCTGAATTCCACACATGCCACTGCATACTGGTCCTTCATCTTGGGTTGTGTTTGTAAGCTTTTTTATGAGTTGAACATCAGCATTTAGGAATATTGTGCACCGCACGTCGCCGAACGACTGTAGCACCCAAGTTGCTGGTCGCCCTGAACGCTACTCCAGCTATTTGCCACACGGCGTGCCCAACGTTGACACTCGAGCAAACGTGCACAGCAGGTTACCGCTATCGCCAGATCAAAGTTCGCCACAATTACGCCGTTTTCCTATGCCGGCGAACTCTAGAAGCTACTCATAGGAAAGCTGACGTGTGCAGCGCTCAGAGAGGACGCTTCATGCATCGCCCTTGCGCCAAGGTCATCGCTCGACTTCAAAATCTTCAATATCGTCACTGTTGTCCAATAATATATATTCCTCGATACCAGCATTGACAGTTTGGGCTGAAGAAAATTGGTAAAATGAATGTGTTCTTTAAGCGGTAACGTAGCCTGTTTGTTTCATTGAAACGTTTGCACTGTAGCTCTTCTATGTGGTTGCATACGTGCACTAGCAATGTTCATCACTGTTTCTTTTATCTCTATACTTGGATTTTTTTTTACAGCTAATGGATATAAATGCGAAACTCATGTGTTGGAAGAAAAAGTCGAATCATATGACAAATTAACGAATGACACTTGCAGGAAGCACACAAAGAGAATCTGCAAGAATGACACCCATACAACCTATACTGATAGCTGCAAACTTCAAGCTCCATCTTTGAAATGAACTATTTTCTGTGTGCGATAAAGAATGTTCCAGAATTTAGAACACAAACTGCATTTTGTTTACCGTAAAACTGGGTTGTTGCTAGCTCGTCTGCATATTTCTGGTATCTGAATAAAAGAAAAGCTACGTCATGTCCTGATATTAGGGTACCTATTCTGTCTTGTTCATGCCAGGAGGGTGAATATCCTGTTTGGCTCCTAATGAGAAGTAGCTTTTGTCAATAAACAATATTCACAAAACAACATAACAGTCGATCAAGAGCACATTGTTTAGAATGCATTGTATTTGCGAACCAGATACTCCGTAAAAAAGCGCAAGCGTCAGCACAATTTTAAGGTTTCAGAGGATTCCACATCATGTTCAGTAAATATACGCACATGGAAACCTGGTTTGGTGATGTCCGGTACCTTTGTTTTCGTCTACGCCGATGGGTTCGGTTGGTGCACCCCTCCGCAGCTATGCACAGAGAAAGACGTGAGTCCTCAGTTAGAACCAAAGCATTTACTGAAACAACACAACTGCCGCGCAGCCATCCACGCAAGAACCCTTGAGGCGCGCGGGCTTCGCCTTTTATGCAGAAGCTTGCCTGTGTGCGCATGCGCCAGTACCGATGGCGAGTGCGCCAGGCACCCGTGCGTGGCGCCTTACACTTCTTCTCTTCCGTAAAAAAGATATTGGCGCTGGGTATATGGGGGCTTGAGGAATGTAAAATGAAAATGAAAGCATTATGGAACCGTTAGTAATATATACCGTACAATAAGGCAGAGGAGAAAAAAATTAACGCAGACATCTATCTCGTCCATCTTAATGACAATATCATTGTCGCATAAAACTTAGGTCGCTGCCGGTATAGGACTTCGACAGCAGCTTGCACGGCGTCATCGGCTGACGCCATCTTTGTCCTTGAGATTTGTCATGATTGTAGCATAAAACCTTCGAAATCTGGAAGTCCTCAACGCAGTCCCTCAACCGTAATAGAAGTGTTCGTTGGCCGTTTTCGCGCATCTGCACTCGTGGACAAAGGAGCCACCCTATGTGTTATGCGCGCTAAGCTTTGCCGTATACTTCATAAAGTCGCGACTACCCTTTCTGCGCTGCCGCTTCACACAGCCAGTCCTCTGAATATTCGCCCCTTAGCGGCTTCCACTGCTGCACTGCTCGTGTTGTCACACAGCGATAGTTGGTCAAGGCATTGTTGATCTTTTAGCGTGACAGTGGCCTATTAGAAAGACTATAATGACCCCATTCCGTCCTTTTTCATATTTTTTTTCTCACGCTTTTTTGTCACGCTCTTCTTTTCGTCTCTACTTCCCCTTTCACTTCCCCTAGTGCAGGATAGCAAACCGGAGGTTTTAACTCTGGGTAACCTCCCTGCCTTTCTCTCATTTGCAACTCTCTCTCTCGTGTTGTCACTGCCGACGTTCCATACGCCATATAATTAGTAATCCTTTCCTCGTGCTCTCATAACGTTATCCACGGCTGCGAGTTTCTCTCGCGCCTCGATGCCGTTTTCCGTTGCGCTCGGGCAGAAATAGAACTCTTGACGCTGTTACATTTTATGATCACCAAAATTTCCTCGCTTTCGAGGAAACTACTTGCCCAAGCCGACTCCCACGTTCCTCCGAACGCGTCAGCGGTCGTGCCCATGTACTGCAGCGGAATCTCAGATGCTTGCACTACTGTCGCCATCCGATCACTTTCGCACTCGGTAAGGACTGCTACCCTTCGCTACCCTTTGCGACAGTGGACATCCCACACGGCTCCATCCCCATTTTCGTTTGCAATCCAATCCCATACCCTGTGATGCTGCTCCGAGTTCAATCTTGCCAAGGTAGAAGCGATCGAGGATGCACAAGTTATTTACGTTCTTTTTCTCTCTAAAAGAACGGCAGCACGCTCTCTCGAAGACACGCCAAAGAACAGTGACTGGTCCTGACAACATCTCTTATTGTACCTTGAAAAAGCTTGGCCCAACAGGCACGTCCAGTCTCCTACGCGTCTTCAACAAGATGTGGGAGGAAGCTATTGTTTCTATTAGTTGGAGGATCGCTAACGTAGTCCCATTGCTAAAACCTGGCAAAACGCCACTGTCTCTTGACTCCTTCCGTCCTGTTAGTTTAACGAGCTGTGTTTCAAAGGTGATGGAAAAGATTATCGATATTAGACTGCAATGGTGTCCAGCAGTTGTCTGCCAGATCAAATGGCTGGCTTCAGAAAACGCAGATGTACAATGCACTGCATCTTTGACTTGGCAACGTTTGTTGACCACGAGATTAGCTGTGGGAGCATTGCTGTTGCTGTGCTTATTGATATTAAGAAGGCCTTTGACTCGGATAATCACCTTCACGTTCTGCTTGGACTCGCAACACTCGGAGTGCATGGCCGAGTCCTCAAATGGATCGCTAACTTCCTGAAATATAAAAAGACGTATATAAATACAAATGACGGCCAAAGTGACGAATAAACCATAACTAAAGGAGTTCCGCAAGGAAGTGTATTAAGTCCACTTCTGTTCAATACAACAATAGCAGGTTTACCAGCAGTACTTCCAGCAGACATAAACATATCTATGTATGCTGATGACAAGTGCATATGGAAGCAGGAAGCATTGAACACAATAGGCGATTATTTCAGAGAACGGGGCATGAAGATATCTTATGCCAAATCAGCGGTTCTACCTTTCGCAAGAAAAAAGGTTAGAAATTTTGGTCTCTCAACAGATGGCCATGTGATCGAGCTGGTTCGGAAGCATCGTTTTCTCATCGTGATTTTAGACCACCAGCTTTGATGGACTCATCATTTGGCCACCCTGGAGGACCAAATTAGTTGTGTTATATATGTTCTCCGCAGAATCGCAGGCACGACGTGGAGTGGAACAACTGCATCCCTGCTTCACGACCACTCAGCACTTGCGCGTCAGAGAATTGCTTACTCCGCCCTTATATTGCCCAAATTATCTGCGACGTCCCTCCATCGGCTGCAGCTGTTACAGGCTCGGAGTTTACGAGTGTGCCTAGGAGTCCCACAAGCTACGTCTAGCCACATCACTATTGCAGAAGCGCGGGAACCGTATTTCACGGTGATTTGGAGCCTAGAAACATGCCGACATCTCTTCAGAATTTCTACTCAGCATTCTGCACACCCCCTGCTCTCTCTGATAGAGAACCGTCCGGGTGCACGGAGACACGCCTTGTTTCAAGAGCATAAATCACGACTCCCACGATCACTTTTTTGGCACTCCGACCTCTGCTACCCACCATAGCTTCTGCAAGCGCCGAAAATAGAAACGTCAATCGAAGGCCTTAAAAATAAAAGCGACGTTTCCACATTAGCAGCAAAACAATTAGTGTTACATCACCTATTTGACAAGTACCAGGAATCCATTCACGTCTACACGGACGCTTCTGTAGTCAAAGAAAGTGCGACTGCAGCTTATGTTATACCATCCTTAGAGGTAGAGTACGTTTGTCGACCAGGACACACGTCGTCACCAACAATAGTGGAATTAGTGGCAATTCTCCAAGCCACTCATTTTATCAAAAGATATAAGACACCAACAAAGTGGATAATTTGCACGGAGTCCTTATCGGCTTTAGCATGTCTTGAAAATATTGATGACAGCCAACCAAACGCACGAATAACATACGCAATACTGAAGTTTAACTCAGGCTAATGATAGGAAACATGAAGTCATAATACAGTGGGTCCCAGGCCATGCTGGTATAGCAGGCAACGAACTAGCGGACTCATAGGAAAAATCAGAGCAAAAAGATGCAGAAATTAAACTCATCCCTTTATCAACAATAGACACAAGACGGATATTGAGAGTACTAAAGAAAGACTTGTGTATGTCAACATCGTTTATTGAAAACACTAAGGAATCAATACTTTACGAAGTAGACCCTCACCTCGAATACCAGCTGGATAAACAACTTTCTAAAAGTACCGATACACTAATTAACCGACTGCGCCTAGGGACAGCATACACCAAAAATTTCCTGCATCGCATCAAACGGGCTCCTTCCCCGGCTTGCTCCTGTGGCCAGACGATGAGGATGTTCGCCATCTACTCCTTGAATGCCGCTTATACGAAATACAAAGACAGCAGCTAGAACAAGAGCTACACACTCCATCGATCCTCACCGGCCTTTCTCACTTGCAAAATTGCTGGGCCCATGGCCATCGAAAAGCGCGGAACGCAATTGAACATCTTTATGGAGGCACAGGCATCCTCAACAAATACTAGGTATTGCATTGAATAATCACACGATGTCACTAAAACATTCTTCTATTATTTGTAATTATTAGTGCTTATATATTACGCGTTATACATTTTTTGTTGTTGTGCGTGAATTATTTTAACGCTGCAATACCTCATCTGCTTATATGCTCATCGAAGTCTACATAATGGCCGTTTGTGTGTGTTTGTGAGTGTTTACGAATTCATTGTGGTGCAACTTGCATTTGACTTTTACACTGTGATGTTCACAGGCGTATATGACTGTGCTGTGGCTTTCTCACCCTATGAAGTGATTTTTTTAAATTTCTTTTTTCATTTTCCTATATATTTTTATATTGTTGTTTCTGCTATGAGAAAAGGAGTAGCCGTCACCATTATAAGGTGACTACGTCTCTTTCTTTTATTTTCATTTCAATAAAAAAAAATTACCTGCCCGATGATCACTACTGTACAAGCTCCAGAAGAGCTCAGTGCTGCTTCTACGTGTTACGTATCGCCCATTGATGTGTTTGGTTCATTTATTGCCAATGACCTTACACCGGTCCAGCCGTCTCAGCTTTTGTGCCTCTTAGAAGAATTTCGGTCTTCTGCCGATACAGGGCAATCTTCCCTGGGCTTGACGTCAACTCTTACTCATCGGATTTACACTGGCTCTCATTCGCCATTGCGGCAGCGTCTGGCACCATTCTTTCACTACACTTGCTCACATATTGTATTACATTCTTGACAGATTATTCCAGAGAATTTTGATGATAGCCCACAAAGAAGTGCCATGAAACAAAACACTGACATATGTATCTCCTGCAGAACTTCGTGTAATTAACGAACAAGTCGACGACATGCTTCGCCTTGAGGTGATAAGACATTCCAAGAGTTCATGGGCATCCCCTGTCGTCCTTTTTATGAAGAAAGGTGGTTGCTGCTGTTCCGTGTAGACTAACGGCGTCTTAACGAGATCACTCGCAAAGACGTCTGCCTTCTCCGGCGCAGAATTTTTTTCATCTCTAGATTTGCACTAAGGGTATCGGCAACTACCCATGGCAGACCTCCATCGGCTGATGACAGCTTTTTTAACACCCTACAGCTTACACAAATTCGACATAGTGCCTTTTGTTGCCGGAAACTGTCGAGCCCATAATGGACGCAGTTCTACGCGGCATGAAGAGGCACACGTGCATATGATATCTTGGCAACGTTGTAGTTTTTGCTCCTGACTTCACCACGACTCTTCAACAACTCCTGTGTGTTTTCGTGTGTTTAACAAGCGCTGGCCTATAACTAAACTATAGAAGGGCGGGTTCGCAGCTCGGCAGCTGACAATTCTAGGTTACGTCTGATGGGATGATAGAATACTCCCCTATCTGGCCAAACTTTGGGCCATAGCTGAACTGCCTAAGCCAATTTCCGTCAAAGAATTGCGCAGTCTCATAGATTTCTGCTCTTACTTCAGAAGCTTTATTCGCAAAATCACCGCCAACACATCGCCTCTGACGAAGATACTTAGAAGCAACGGACCCCTCACTTTGTAGTCGTCCTAGTGTAGCAAGGCCTTCGCAAAGCTCCGTCGTTCGCTAACGTCTGCCTCAAGTTTGCGTCATTACAACCTGACAGCCCCTAGCGATGTGCACAAAGATTCCAGCGGTGTTGGCCTCTGCGATGTGGTTGTCCAGTGCAAACAAGGGGTTTCATAGTATGTCGTGGCTTAAGCAAGGCGTACGCTTACGAATGCCAAGACCAATTACACTGTGACAGAAATATAATGCCTAACCATCATATGCGCTCATACTAAGTTCCGCCCTTCTTTGTTTTGCGGTCCATTTGATATAGCCACGCACCATCATGCACTATGCTGGCTGTCGTCCTTGAAGGATCTCTTAGGCCGTCTTTCCCTATGGGCACTTCGCCTGCACGACAATGCTATGCCCATGCTGTACCGCAGCGGATGCCCTCTCGCGCTTTCCCTTAACTGACGACAATGTCTGCTGCTCCCTATCCTAGTTTACTGTTTCTTCCCTCAAACTTACCATCATCGCTTCTGAGCAGCGCAAGGACTATTGGATTGCCTCCCTCATAGACTTGATTCCTGGTTCATCGATACAACCAATCACTCGCCACTCACCACGTTGCTTTCTTATGTTCACCATTTCATCATGCGCGACAACCTGATTCATCGACGTAATTATAACCCCGATGGGCGCAAGTGGTCATTAGAAGTAACTCGCAGTTTGCGTTCCCTGATATGCACACCTTTGCACGCCGGTCCACAGTGTGCACACTTGGGAGATTTGAAACTAACCAATGCCTTCTACAGGGATATTAGTAGCGTAGAATGTGCAGCTACCTCCAGAAATTTGCTCGCTCTTCCCGCTATTGTTACCGCCAGAAATCTTCAACCTGCCTCTCGCCAGCCATTTTGCCACCTTTACCGTGCCCTACGCGGTCGTCTGAGTGCGTGGGCATCGATTTCAATGGTACCTTCCCATGACATTGGCTGGAAACCACTGGGCCATTGTGGCAGTAAACCACTTCACGAGATACGCTGAAACTACGATACGCTGATAGCGCGATGTTGCTTTCTTTCTACTTCGTCGATTCATCCTGCGTCATGGGCCACCTCATTAACTGCTCAGTGATCACGGACCTGTCTTCCTGTCTAATGTAGTTTAAGCCATTCTTAAAGAACGCTACGTGTTCGTCGTACAACTACGGCGCTTCAACCGTACCCTCGGTGAAATGCTTGCCATGTGCGTCGCCTCCGACAAGGCAAATTGGGACGTCATTCTGCCATTTGTTACCTACGCGTTCAACGCCACTACTCACAGTGAAACCAGGTTTTCACCCTTTCTCTGACTTTACGGTCGGCACCCATCGCACACCATCGACATAATTCTACCATACCGGCCAGATAGATCTGAATGTGCGTCCATTTCTGCCACGGCAAGGCACGCTGAAGAGTGCCTTGATCTGACACGGCTCTTTATCTCTCATGACGAGGACCACCTGCAGAACACTCGCGGTGACACCACTTTTCCGCCCACCTTCCGTCTTGCAGAGCTTGTGTGGCTCTCTATTCTATCTGCTGCAGCTGGTATCTCTTCAAACCTACTATCCAAGTATGGAGGGCCCTACCGTGTCGTCGAACGCGCAGCCCCCGTCAACTACGCGATCGAACCCGTTGAACCGTCTTCGGAGATGCGCCGTCGTGGACGAGGCATTATCAACGCCGAGCGCCTCAAGACGTACTATGATCCACTCGTAGTGAGGAGCTGTTACGTTGCAGGAAGGCTCCATTTTTGTTCCCTGAGGTAATTGTAGCGAAGAAGAGGGACGCTATAGTGGCCATCCTCTCCAACGCTTTTTCTCGGGGAATACCACTCATGCAGGGAGTGCGTGCCTTGCTCTAACGGCCGCTGCCGAACACCGTTGACTGATAAGCTCCATTACAATAAAAATATAAAATAAAGATGCCAAGGCTTACAAAGGCACAACATTTGTATGCTCGTTTGAGAAATGCGAATTGGGCTCTTCAGGAGACTAAACATAACAAACATAAATGAACACAAAAATATGCCCAGAGTTACAAAAGCACGACACTTGGTGTTCAACTTATGCTATTCAGTGGCTTTAGGCCCCATACGAGAAGCGAAGCCAAGGTGTTCTTCACGTAAGGCATATTAGTACCAGAAAACTTGAGACACATGAATCCTGCAAAAACAACAAAACGACAGAACAAGATTTAAGAACCAAGTTCCACATGGAAGAGTGTAGCATAAAGTTTGCCATCTTTAAAATGTTATTGATTCATTTGGTTTGTTTTATTTCAACTTTTCGCGGGTACCACTTCAGAACACCACTTTATTCAAAGTGGCAGACCACTCCACTAAGTGTCAAATACAGAAAAGGGAAAAGAGGAACAACACACTGTCACGTAATAACTTTATCAATATTGACACGTGTACTTGTCTTTATCGGGTGACCACGTTTCGCTGGTTAACAAATGTTATCGCACAGCGCGGGTACATGCACAGCCCGGATACATGCACAGTGCATGTATCCGATGTTTCTGGAAAGTTATCGATGCTTCTATCCGCTGTCTGTTTGCGCCGAACCTTGTGTTAACTGATTTCATCGCCTGACGCGAATGGTGTAGAACTTTGTGGAAGGCACGCGGGTCCCAACGATTAGTTTGGAACATTCGACGACTGCTGTATAAAAGCCGACGCACTTGACACGCTGATCAGATTTTGGACGATCGCCGACCGCATTCGCCGCTATCGTTGTGCTATAAGTGTAGCGTGTTTTTGTGGGCACAGGTTCGCCCAATAAAAGTTAGTTTTGTCTTTCACAGTATTGCTACTGTGTTCTTCAACGTCAACCACCACGTGACAATATCCACGATGTCAGTGACGTTAACTTTCCTTCCTTAGATACAAAATGGTGAAAAAGAAATCATGTCATTCTTCAAGAAACTTAATGAGGGACTATTGGCAGCTAAAATTATTTCTTGTAACTTTCATAAGTAAAATGTGTAGCACTTCCTTGAGCTTCTCCATGTTCGAAATACAACACTGTCAAGTCACTATAATTGAGTTTTGCTTCATTTTAGGCAACGTTTTACGACTTCATATGCAATTGGGCTGCAGTTCTCGCCTTAGAATGGCTCTTAGGACTTTCTGCTTTAAAGAAAATACTGCTTATAGCGAAGTTTGTTTTCTGCCTCAATGACTGTTATAATGAGAATTCTCTGCAGTTGTGCGCTATGCTTGTTACACTAACACATGCAGAACGTCCCAGGTACGAAGAGGTGTTCAGTCTTCTTAGAATTATATGTGAGTGGACGGACTTCTTTAGCACTTTGAGGTTCACAGCCGTACATGTGTGACGATGGTGAAGCATGTGAAAAACAACGTGCCTTTTCAGAACATAGCGGCGCCTAGCAACTACGGAGCTTCGAGAGCAACAAGCGCAAGGAAAGCGCCAGCAGAGGGAAACCGCTACCGCCGAGCATCGAGAACGAGAGGCGCAAGCCAAGCGCCGGTGGAGGCAAGCCAACCCCCACTTTCAAGCGAAAGGAAGCCAAGTCAAGTGCCAGAAAGGCAAGCTAACCGTCGACTTCGAGAGTGGGAGGCCGACCAGTGACGCCGACGCACAGAGATTCCTCCCACGGAGCGCGCCGATGAAAAGCTCAAGGGAGAGTTCCTCGGCCGTAATTGCGGCCAAGGATTCAAGGTGTGTTATAGACTGTAGCTTGATCACAACCTCACGCAACAGAAAATTGTGCGCCATCCGGAACTGAAGCTCAAATCTAGCAAAATGGCGACAACGAGACAAAAGTCTTTCTTAAAATTCGCGCTAAATACGAGTGCAAGCTTGAGAAAATTACCACCAGCTCCGCTGTTTGGCAGATTTCACTGCGTGGAAATGGCTTTACTTTTTAAAACTTCATTGCACTAAAACATTATCCTGCTTTATCCTGCATACTACAATATTCCTTGTGTAGCACTGTAAATACTCAAAAGATTTCGCTTCCTTTTGTCACATAGAAAGAATTATTTACTCATTTTTCTCCGAAAAGTCACTCCGAAGAACACAAACCTGCATAAAAATATATAAATTGTCGAATAGTGATTTATGAGACCAAATCAAATAATGTAGAAGACGAACGGGATATTGTATAGTTCTCAACAATGAACAGCTGGTATCACAAGAAATATAACGATGTTCACATTCTAGTATTCTTAATGTTAGCAAGTGTCTGTCACTGCATACTACTCCCCGAAGAGCTGTTTATTAAAATCACAAGTGGAACAGCAACCAAGTTGTTTCTAACCATTCACAGGAATCTTCAGTAGGTGGGACTGATTGCTGCACAGCCTCTAATGTAGAGCTACCTATGGTAGAGTTACCTATGTTAGCCTCCTCTACTAACAATTTCCCACGTATTATGCCCGTACTACTCCCGTGGAGGTGAAAATTTACCGTAATTTTGCTCGAGTTTTATTTTTATTTGGTGTTTTAATATATTCAAAAATATTAGTATTTACGAATAGCGTCTATTCGATTCCCAGACCCAATCGAATAGGACACTATTCAATTCTTTATTCTAAAATTTAGAGTACTTGCACACCCAGAAAAAATATATTGCCCCTAAATTGGGGAGATATATTTCCCAAGCAAATGTGAACTACAAGTGGTTAAACACGAGCAACTGGAAAGCGTATTCATGTTTTCGATAAATGTACGCCCATGGGCTACTAGCAGTGGTTTATAGTAACCCTGTAAACAGGCAAGGAAGTAAGGAAGCAGGCGACGCTTCCAAAAATTTCAAAATGGGAGTTGTGGACATGTCCCATTGTCTGTAAGAAGCAGTAGACAATAGTCGCCAAGGGCCTTTTCAGAGTTTAACTTATATAAAGATGTCGGGAAAAGCGAAATGTTTTTTCACGATACCATACAACACAAAGTTATATATTACATGCGAATAAATAAGTTAGGTGCTTAGAGAGAATAAGAGTTCGATAAACAAAGATTGGTAGCGAAGTCAAATCGTAGGCTGTTGTACCACATAGTTGCAGACGCCGGCTACTTGAGAATTGTTTTATATGCTGCTGGTCAATTGCTAATTGAAGATACCAAATGCGAATGCAAAAAAAAATGCAACAGAAATGATTTACGGTATTTGCCCATTTGGACATTGTGGTAACATGGTGTGCACGTTGGAAAAGGTCGCTAAATCTGAGAAAATGTATGCAGGTTGTCTTCACAAGGAAGCGCTCCTACCAGGAGCACACATAGCAAATCCCTGAGGCTAGATTAGTTAGTGTAAAGGAATTCAAATACTTGGGTATTCTTTTTTTCACCACTAACTTGGGATTGACTAGGCACATAAATTATTTAACGAGTAAGGCGACGTCGGTGCTCGGTTTTTTGTGGCGGAATTTCACACCACTACCCAAAGGTCTGAAACAACAGTTGTATTTCACACATGTGTGATCAAGGCTCGAATACGCAGGTGTATGTTGGGACCCTCAAACCTCGGAATTGACAAATTTGGAAAAATACAAAACAGGGCTGCGAGATTTGTCCTTGCAAACTATGACAAAAAATTAAGCATGACAGAGGCTAAATACACTATTCAATGGTCGGACCTAAGGACTAGTAGGAGAAACCTGCGTTTGAAATTCTTTTATAGCATATATCATTCCAATACCGGCATTATTCAAGAGAAATACATGACGCAACCTTCGGGTGTTTGTCTAAGAAAGTATCACATGTTGAAAGTCAAGAACCTTGCTTTTAAGGGTGACATTTTGCGGTATCTTTTTTTTTTTTTTGGCCAGACAACACGCGCCTGGAATCTTCTTCCGCCTGATGTTGTGGTACTTACATCTGTTGATGCTTTTTACCGCGGTTTGAGTCTATAGGTACGCTTCTACAAAATATTGTATTTCGAATGAAATCCACCCTCTGTAATGCCTTATTGGCGATGCAGGTACTGAAGAAACAAAATTAAAAAAATCGCAGTTCCCTTCCACCCTCAAGAAGGATGACCAGCGAAGCTGTGTATATGGGCCCCCTAACGGCGAACTTCATCTCCGCCGCGGGTCGGGCCGGTATTGCACAATTTTCGACATCGGCCCACGCATAGGGAGTGCTTAACGCCTGCTTCACCTTCGCCTCAGGTCGGGCCGGTATTCCACTACCTTTGGGATCGGCCCACGTATGTGGAGTGCTTAACGCCTGCTTCACCTCCACCGTGGGTCGGCCCGGCATTGCAATATCTTCCGGATTGGCACACGTATGGGGAGTGCTTAACCCATGCTTGACCTCCACCGTGGGTCGCGCCGCTATTGCGCTATCTTCAGGATAGGCCCACGTATGGGGAGTTTTTTTCTTACGACCCGAAAATTTTCTTGGACGGTAGAGGTATGCAGCTTCGGCGTAAATATAAATAATGTTGACAGTGATAATTGCAACTCTGTCCCTATTGTTGATTTTATTGAACCAGCGAAACAAAAATGCCACACAACTCATGTTCCCTCTGCTGATAGGCTGCTGGCTGGCATCACGCGGGCCTCCTTTAAGACATTAGCAACTTTATTTGAATGTGGTCTGTTAAAATTGTTGGAACTACTGTGTTTACGTTACAGAACCTGGAGGGCCATTTTGATTGCTGAAGTTTGGTGGAATTGCTGTCCCTCGAATTCATCAGCAACTGCTCTTGAGCATAGCTTCTACACAATTCCTGTATTATAATAACCCGTTCAGGCTAACCCTATGAAAATGGTCATTGCCTTTATGTTTCCTTTGTTTCCTTCTTGTACCCTATGTGACCTTTATGATTCCTTGTCCTTTGTGTGACCTCCGGAACGACAACTTTGTGTGTACCACATGTTTACTCATCCTAACGTATACCTCGAGGAAGTGACCTTTATTATGCCTCTAGGATGTGTCCTTTATGTTTACGGCAGGATGTTAACTAGGTGTGCTCTTTGCGTTACCTGAGTGTACACTTGAGTGCACATGTAGGTGACATAGAGTGCACATAACAACTGTCTGTACATATAACACAGGCAGATATATCTGTACAGTGTGACAGCCATTGATACACTCTGCAGAGTCATTGTAAGTACTAAATATTGACTTATCCTTTCATTTGCCTCAAGAAAACAACCCTTACTATAATTATTGTAGGATGTGCCCTTTGTGTTTACGGCGGGATGCTACCTAGGTGTGCATTTCAGTGCACACGTAGGTAACATAGAGCATTAATCTATATATGGTGCATGCGCTCTATATATGTTACCTACATGTGCACTTGAGTGCACATATAGGTAACAGAATGTGCGCAGTGAGCATCTTTAGCAAATAGTACAGTTAGATCTATCTGTACTGTATGTTAGTCACTGGCAGATTCAGGGAAAAGGCACTGCTTGCCCCCCTCACACTAGACATGCCGACCGGCATTAATTGTGCCTATATTGTGCGGAAAATTGAGCATGCCATGAAATAGGATGGTGTATACAATGATTCGTGCTATGCATTCTCTTAATATATAAAGCATTTCTTACTTTTTCAGCCTGCTATTCTCCAGTAGCAAGTCAGATGCTGAAATCTGCATTATTTAACCTAATATGCAAGAATTTTATGAAAGTTTTGTGCCATCTAGACCATCAAATATAGTTGATTGAATGTTTAAGACGCTCCTCATAGCAGGCGTCTTTCAGATGCTCCGCTTCGCCTCCAGTTTGGGAAATAATCTACTTAATTTATATATCTGGCTTATATATATATTAGCACTATGTTACCTGTGTGGGCCCTCTATGTTACCTGGCTGTGTACTCCCTCGAGTACTCACTGCAATACATTTCACGGCATCACTGCATTTGATCATGGTGATGCTGGAGAATAAATGTCCAAAGAACTCACCTTCAGCGTTCCGGCTGTAGAGCCTCTCAGCTCATGTTCAATCTGAAAACAGATGTCAATATTAAACTGTGAAGCCACGATGCGCCAAAAGCAACAATCAAAAGAGCTACATGGACTATTAAGGTGACCTAAATGGACGGGTATAAATGACCAATTGAAAATAATTTAACTTTGGCTGCTCTTGTCACGTGCAGTGTGAGTTGGGCAAATAATTCATTTCTAATTCCTCTCATAATTTTGAAAATTATTTCTGCTTATTTACTCAACTGTTGTGGCCACATTTTAAAGGAAGCTCCTTCATATAAAACCGCAGTGTTGTATTTTTTTACTTTCCGCCTACCGGCTGCTACTGAAGTTGTGCTTACTCTCAAAGAAAGTATTTCATAGAACTGCTCCACAGAACAAAGCACTGTTCCAGGCTTTTGGCAGACGTCATTTAGTTTTCAAAGATGCGCTCCGATTTTACTCTGCTCTCATTATAGTGTGCGAATTCAAAACAAAGATAGCTTTTTGACAAAGCTATTTACTTCTATCGTCGCACGACAATGTCTGGAAGCACAATGGCACGAAACGGCAGATATATTCAGGCATCTTGTTCCCTATTGATTTTACAACTTTGTTAAATCAACGAGTTAATAAACTGCCAAACGCGATTACATTATATTTGATGTTCTATCCCAATAAAGTAGATACAAGAATACCTTGGAATCTGCCTTTTCCGTGAGTGAAAAAAGCGTCTACGGAAAGCCATGCACTCGATGGCGTCGAACGAAGAACATGAAAAAAGAAAGTAGAACGTGCGCGCACTGGTGGAAAGCAAAACACGCGCTTGGCCAGGAATATAGGTTGATAATTTCGCAGCATTCGGTGGCCCCCCAATTTCCTCACCGGTCGTAATGAATTACGTGTAAAACCTTCACATCCTTTATTATTATTGCGCCATCAACTCCTTGCTCTTTTCTGATCGCGCGAGCATCGACTACATGGCGCGTCAGAAGCCGTGCTGCAACGCGGGGGCACGCGATTCTGAAGCGAACAGCGCAATATAACACATTTTCGTCGGTCACACCGCCCCTCGCTGCTACAAGCCCGCTCACACAGCATGAGCTAGACGGCGTGACGCGAACGAAACATCTTTGACTACAGTGTAGTTGGGATGTTTTCCCGTCGAATTGTTTTGCTTACATCAATAAGGCTAACTACCTCAATTGGTGCTCGAAACCCGTATCACATTCCCAGTTTTATCTGGCGCCACATAGCTGGTTTACGTCCCCACAAGCGCACTGAGAAGTTAAACGAGGATAAATCCACATGTTGCAAACCACAACCCTATTGCTGTAAAGCGAATTCTCAGAACGGAGGGATAGTAATACACTCTAAGAAAAAAGAGAGTAAAAAGTGAGTCACGGCAACTTGACTCTCTTTTTTCTTACGAAGACCCATTTTCGCGCGGGTAGAGTCACAAAACAAGTCAACATTTGTGTATGGGTCGTTTGACTCTTAATAGCACGCGAAGACTCGTCGTGGAAGATCGCGACTCCTCTGATATTCGAGATGAGTCTGGCGAGAGAAAGATTAAAATGCTGGAGAAGAAATACCACATAACGTCTTCTGTTTTAGGCAGTCCCTCGGGTTCCTGTCCTGGTTGTAATGCGGTGTATCATTCTTTCGTCCTTGTCATGTTCTGCAATTACATAGAACTCTAAATATCGATTTTCCTTGAACATGTTTGTTAATATCTCACACGCTTAAGCGATAGCTGGCTTCCTATGCTAAGGAAGACCCGAATTTGTCACACTGGATTCTGACCATAACTAAATCTTGAAAAAAAGCATTGACTACTAAAGAGACTCAACAGTGTCGATTGTAAATGTAATTGCGCTACGTAAAATTAAATGTTGAGAATTTAGGTTCTAAAATCTAGATGTTGTTATGAGCGCACGGTAATGGAAAACTGCAGATTTATTTTCAGCAGCTCGAGTTATTTAACGTGCACGGAATGCACAGTATACGCGCGTTTTCGCATTCTGCCCCCATTGGAATGCGACTGCTGGGGTTGTGATTGGACCCGTGACCTCGAGCTCAGCAGCGCAACACCAAAGCCGCTGGGCTACCGCAGTGCGTTGCGTTCCGCGATAAGAAACAAATATTAGCGTACGCAGCACTGCTTTTGAACCCCCTAGAAATGTAAAAACAAAAATGTAGCAGTTTCCCCCCAATGCTGCATGAACCACTGCACGAACAACTGCACGAACAACTGCACGAACAACTGCACGAACCAAGGTTCGTAGTTTCATCGCCTGAATAAACTGCAGTAAACAATCGCTTACTCCGTAAATTAGCAAGCACGGGGTCGCGCGCGCACGTGCAAACATGAACAGATCTCACTTAATGAGCGCGAACGAGGGCGCGAACAGAGCGGACAGAACGCTTCTGCTGCCTCGTCCTTCACAGCGTCTCCAAAACTTGAAATGGCGCTATAAAAGCGCCCTCCCTCTCCCCCCCCCCCCCCCCCCCCCCCTTGCTTTGACCCATAGGAAATTATCTCCAAGACAGAGCGAGAGTGGCGCCAGACCGGGCTCTCGCAACGGCCAGAGGAGAAGCGTGCTAAACCAACGCCTCCTTTCCCGGGCTTGCGCGCGTTTTATCACGTGACCACCTATAGATGCTCGGGGGCACCCATCCAGGCACTATGGACGACCGCACGCCAACTTTCATCCTAGACGCCAGCGCTCGTTTCTCCCCTGGCGGAACGATTTCATCTCCAACGGGTGTAGGTTTCCGCCGCCGCTTCCCTTAGCGGTCGCGCCCGCGTTCAGTTGGCGCTGCGCGCGAAACGTCTCTTGTTTGCGAGGGCGCCTCTTCGGATGACCGGAAATTATTATTGTGTTGTTAACTGTCACGACAGCAATGTAAACACGAAATGGTTGATGCCACCAGTGAAATTCTGCCGATTCACAAGAAAATGGTACGAAAAAAGCAGACGACACACATGGATTACTGCGGTGCGCCGAGCGAAGTAAACAACTGGCAAACGAAGCGAGCTCGTTCATTGATCACTCCTGAGTGTATGACGGTTTTTATATGTAACCCACATGAATTTAATAATTACTCGGTACATAATCCTTTTATTCATATAAAAACTTTTGTTCGACGAGCGCTTGTCCTGTCTTCTTTCTCGTGTTTCGTTTACGTGTGCGCTACCCAAGAATGGAAACCACTTCTGTTGTATGCGCTAGCAGTGGCCGAAGTTCACGCTTGCCGAGAAATTGAATATGTGCACGATGCAATGAACATGACC
The DNA here is from genome assembly GCF_023375885.2 of Dermacentor andersoni. NCBI lineage: Eukaryota > Metazoa > Arthropoda > Arachnida > Ixodida > Ixodidae > Dermacentor > Dermacentor andersoni. The sequence goes on from NC_092819.1 coordinate 72,760,328, forward strand.
GGAGTTCATTCCCGCTTCACCACTGCACCGATCGATCGAGTTACTGGACGATACGCGGCCCGCGTCTTGGTCGCGCCGGCATTGCTGAAGCAGGAATGATTACTAATACTTTCAACTTCCGTCTCTTGAGCACTGTTAAAAAATGGCCAAGCTGTCTACATTGCTGCTTCTATTCCGTATTGTAGGGGACGCACTAGTTAAAGTTGTGTGCGCATGTCGTACTTGTGCTATGCAGCGATATGTTTTGTTTATTTCCGCACAGTGTCGATGGAAGACCGTTGTCGCCATCAGAGACAACACGGATTTATAGCAAACATATTGTGAGAAACTGCAAAAATGACTTTAGCTCGTATGTGCCGTATGTATGTGCCGCATCGTATGTGCTGACGATTTTTCCGGCGGTACATATACGATGTCGTTTCCAATCACCTGCTCAGCGTCACTTACATGGTTAAGCAGACGCTGCCCTTTCGCCGCATTGCAGCCATAAAAATAATCGTCAAGCCTACCGATCTTCTTAAAGGCAAATAGAAGCGTGTACAGTCTGTTTCACACTTAGGGGAAAACTGGGAACGTATTGCATCGCGTTGCGGCAAGCAATGCAGTCGTGCGGTGGCAGCAGCTCGAGCAGGCGCAGACGCTCGAGGGGCGGAGTCGTGATCTGCGTCGTCTGCTACGGCGGCGCGCGCTGGCCGCATTGTCGGGAAGCGTGCTGCTGTCAGGGGCAGTGTACGTATATTTCTTCACTGTGTGTGCTACCGTAATAAGCAGCGACAAGACGCACCAAGATGTGCGCGCAACGTGTTCAGTCTTTGTTTGACTCGAAATTAAAACAAAGCACTCAACAATGATAACTATGGGAGTCGAACACGATGAAACAAACGGATACGATTAAATGAATGTTTTAGGTTCAGACAATGAGCTGGAAATGGTTTTTCTCGACAATCATTCGCTACACCAGACAGACTCTGCCCGCCGGCGGGGAAATGGACACGTCACGCTCGGAACTTCAGTTAGTATCTCGTCATGTCCCCAGCGGCAGCGATGACAGCGCTCATCCTAAAAGGCAGTGAAGTGCAGAATGACTTGATCAGGGATGTGTTCATTCGCAGCACGTCTCAGTCACTGACGATGGCGGATCGAAGCCTATCCTCGGGCGACTGATAGAGGGGACGGTGCGCCAGCGATACTTTCAACGAGCCCCAGACATTTTAAATGATGTTGGCGCCCGGGGATTGAGGCGGCCACTCCAAGAGAGTGACTGCGCGCTCTTCTAGCAGTTGTTGCACCACACGAGCACTGTGGATCGGCGACCTATCGCGTTAGAATATATAGTCGCCTTCCAGAAACGGGCCGTCAAGAATGTATGGAATCAGTACGTCGTCTATGACTGCCCTGCAGGGATGAACTTACCTTCGAGGCGAATCAGTTGGGGTCGCACAACGCATAGTAAAGAATACCGGCTCATTTCACGCCGTAGCGATGAGATCGGCGCCCTGCAACTGATAGTAGAACGTTTCCCGACAATGCGGCCAGCGCGCGCCGCCGTAGCAGACGACGCCGTTCAAGATCCCGCCCCTCGAGCACCTGCGCGAGCTGCTGCCGCCGCCTGACTCAAGCGCTCGCCGCATCGCGATGCAATGCGCTGCGAGTTTTCCCCTAAATGTGAAACAGACTGTACACCGCCCTTCGAACGAAATCTCCACGCGCACACACGTAGGCACACACCGCGCGCGGCGCGAAACGTGCCAAAACACGCGCAGTGCAGGAGGCAATCAAGGCGGCACGAACGAGAGATGGGAGAGGGGTACCACCCGCTAATAGAATTTTGCTTCGCATGCGGCGCTCTCAACGCCGGCGCAGCAGCGCCGCTCTCGGTGCCGTTCTTGTCTATACATCTCGGCTCACTCTCGTACACTTGCTTTAACGCGCACAGCCAACGGCGCAGGATAGGATCTTATCGCACTTTACTTTATACGTAACCTCACGGCAACACCGACAGATATATTTCGGTGGTTGTGTCCATATAATTGCTATCGCAAAATTCGCAATAAATAGAAAATTTTACTAAGGATCAACCACGCTGCTTCTCCATGTCGTGAGAGAGCGCTGAACGATAGCTCTAGAAAATGCGTTGCTAAATCTCCGCCAAATGACTGCGCTCGCATTTGGTGACAGCGGCATACAGTCGCAAGAACTTGTGGAGGAAATACCGGAGTTCTGGCAGCTTCAGGTGCACTAGATGATTCACTAACATGGGCGGCTTTGTAGTTCTACCTCACATCAGAGCAAACTGCACTCGACAGAAATCAAGGGCAGCCGCACCGTTATAGCTAAGCAAATTAAGGACACTTACGCCGCGTCTTCACACTGCGAGCATGCTCCGACAGCCCACTGATAGATATTTCAAACACAACCACGCTCGGACGAGCAAATTTTGCTTCTGCCAAGTGAACGTAGCGGGTATTTCAACACGCGTGTTAAATTCATGGCTGTTTCATTCGTGAACATTACTTAAGTGACGTAAAATTATCAGTGAACAAAACAGTTTTTATTTCAACGCGAGGAAACAAAACCGAAACTAGCGCAACTGTTTTGCTCAGTTGTGCAGATACAAAATGATCCAAAGCCGAAGCTGTCAATAGCATGACGCCATTTTGAAGTTGCGCTGCATCACGCGCGAGTACGTTGTCGTTGAGTGGTTCTGAAATCGCTGCGTTAGGGGCGACTGCAACCAAGCGTTGCGGCAAGTTACGGTGGGATTTTCTGTCCGTGCTGTGTGATTGCGACGAGGGGACCGCCGCCAGCAGCAGCGTATCGCCGATTTCGTCTTTGCCGACATCGAGCAAGTGCAGCTCGCCGGACCGCCACAAGCGCCCGAAGTGCTGCGGTTTGCACTGCATCTTTCATTGTGATATGGGAGATCGCAACGGACAGAGACGACCAGATGCATACGAACCACTACCAGCGGGGACCTGTGACTTGTGCCATATTTCTCTTAACGTCTCAGGTAAGCATATCAGCTTTTGTTCCGAGTTTACAAACGGCGCGTACTCGGCCCTTCCGGTATGGCTACATTTTGCGCCACGTTTCTCGTGGCAGTTCACTGACGTTTCTTAGGCATGCGTGCGCGTATGTATGCGAAAATACTACTGGCAGACGGAAGCCTCAGGAGAGCATGTGAAATTATTGCAAAGTTGTACTGCCAGGAGAAACACCGTTCTTAACGACTCTAGTGACGAGTGGCCTGTCGCATCGAAAAATACGTAGAATATCAAGTACTGCGTAACTTGAACTGTAGATACAATACTCGCACCAGTGTGACTTTGGCTGGCGAAGACAGGTAGTCGAAAAGACAGCTTGTGTATTCTGAAGATTTACTAGCGCTTTAGGTATATTACCGCGAATAATAAAAGCGCTACAACGCTGTTGGCAGTGTCAGGCGATGTGGCAGCACATATATTTTAAGAGCGGTAAAGCGGCTGCATGCACAAGCGAACAGACACAGCGCTTTAAAAACGCTGAAACAGAACAAATTTTATGTGCATTTGGCTGTAAGTAGGAAACACAAAACGCATTAGCTGACAATCTAAGCCTATACATAATGTATTATTTTTACGTAATCTTTATTTTCACGGTTGTATATATTTAAAAGCATGAATATGCTGCAACATTTACATAGTAAATCCTACTAGGCTTACATAACGTGGCTGTGTTATGTGGTGAAATTGTAATATTGCTACTGGACTTTTTATATTGAGTCCGGTGTTCTATGAAAAAAAGGGTCCTTTTATTTGTAGTTTTATGTTAGTGCGTATAGTTGCCAAGCAGAAATGAGTTCATTGCAAGGTTTTACCTTCCAGTGAGCTGCATATGAACCGAAGTTTATCCTGTCTTGGCTATTGTAATGTGCATACAACAATTTTAAGTATATACAACTGTAGTTGGCTTAGTCGCTGCAGCATATTTTGTGAAAGTAGAAGGCCATTTATTATTTTGCTGCTTCCATGCAGAAATACCTTTTTTCTTGTACCAAGAAACACTGACAGTATTGAATGAAATGAAGTGTGGGGTATTTTTCTACTAATTTAATAAAGGAAATTTCGTCTGCCGTGTATCAGAGATTAGTTTACCTTCGTGTACTAAACAATGCGTTATGTCTTCGGCTACTGCTGTTGTCCTGTGTACTTTTAAATTTTGAAATGTATTTTATTTTAGGTATTCAAGAAATGGCAGCAGCCAGAAGTCGCCATCTTATCCAGCACGTTATGGGTGAGACAAATCGTAGCAGGCACTTTCGCATATCTCATTAGCATATGATGCTATTTGTTGTAATTTTTGTGTCCACTTTCCTGTTTTTATGCATTTTACTATTATTGCGCAAAGGGTGACAGTTTTAAATTGAGACAGAGTAATCGCCCAAAGGGAAGACATGGCTGGAGGAGACAACACACACAAGCCTCCCTTGTTCGTATCTCTACGTTGCGCAGTTACTCTGTCATTATCTACCAACAAGCCCAAGTTCCTCATCAGCTACATTTACTAATGATCCGTTATTACAATTTCATTGATATAACATTGAAAGTACAGAGATACACAGGAAGACAGACTTGAACTGATGAAGAGCCATAGAACAAGGATCGCTGGAGTCAATATTTCGACAAAGATAAGGAGATTTTTCTTCTCAAAACATTGGCTCCAATGAATTTTCTTGTTCTATCACTATTTACGATTAAAAGAAATCATTATTGCTCTTGCGGAAGTATTATGCATTATGGCATAAAAATTAGCAGGGTGAAATATCAGGAATGTCAAAGTTCTTGTATATTCCAGTGCTAGAGCGAAAGCCAGGAAAACAAGATGTAGAGAACCACATTTTTATTTTTTACTGGCCAGTTTGGCCAGCTTCATTCCGACCTTGCACTTTGTTGCATTAACGACCACTGGAATTCGTTAATTGAATTAGCTTGGTGATTTACTTATATCAAGAGATATTCAACTTGTATTAATGCAGCTTAAAATAATGCCTGTAAAAAAAATTTGCTATGACATTTTAAGGTGGCAGGCTTGCAGTTGACTAGCAGATCACTTGATTGTATGAGCTCAGGTTTCAACCGAGCTTCCACAGACAAATCAGTTGCACATTTTTCTTTCATTGTTTAGATTTTCATAAACATAAGTACCGTTTCTTTTTTGTCGGGCTTCTAGTTGTGTCGTAGGACCTAACTGTTCACCTTTATTTGTATTGGTAGCCGTGTTACACAGACAGCTCAATTTTTATTGTAAATCGTGACATGGTAGGACTAAGAACAATTGTGCAAATTTGTTGCAGGTACACTATAGCGGCTCCTACTCCTGCGTCCTACCACCACCCTGTCCTGAATACGTCCACTAGGGAGTTGGGAGCCTTTGGCGGCTTCTGCCACTGCATCCTGCCGCCAACATGTCCCAACTACGTCCACTAGGGAGTTGGCAGGCTTAGTGATGATGCCAGCAGGCTGACAGCCGACAGAAAGATTCAGGTAAATACCTGTAATTAAGCGGCGTGTTTTTGAGTGAAATGGCTTGTAGTCACTCAGCAATGAAAGAAGTAACTTCAAAGCAGTTCAGACTCCCTGCTATCTGTGCTGGGATGCTCAAGTCCATGCATTTTGTCTTAGCCGCCAAGAGGCTTTGTGGATTAGGCGAAATGCGATGAAAATTTTGAAACTACAAGAGACCACTTGTACAATTTTTTTCTTGCTTAACACAAAAACTATTTTAATAAAGCTTTACCAATTTAAAAACAATACAATGTACTCTCATACATGGTATTTGGCATAAGTTTACTAGGGCTGCCTCAATGGTAAGTAGGCCGATAAACGTACACCAAAACTGACTTCTTTTCCAAGTTCATCCTCCTCTCTCTGCACTGCTGCATAATGTATCTTTCTGATACCATTCTTCCAGTCCTAAACACATGGATTGCATAACTTTGCAGCTTTTGCTGTAGGTCACTTCTGTGAAAATAAACTTAATAAGCTATTTTGTCCATTTTTAATCAGCCATAATAAACTGAGCAGTGGCTAATAAGCAGTTAAGTTTTTGGTATAAGGCCTGTCTTCATTGTCGTTAAAAATTTGGCCCTCTTAATGAAGGAACCAAATTTGTGGCTATGCCATTTTATGGTGCATACTTTGGTGCGTTACACAAAATTTGACATAATGTCTATGCCAGTGAAATTTTTTTTTTTGCTTTAGGTATTGCGTGAAATTGAGATTTGTTCTATATTGAAGGGTCCTCAGTTTTCAAACAGAAATTCCAAGTGGTCGTGTGCCAGGTTGGAACAGCTGGCATGGAATAGCCTACTTACACAAATAGGGAGGGTCATGTACACTTGACTTTATGTTAAGATACTATTATTGATCCACAAAAGACAAAATGAAGGATTCCATCCTATAAACAGCTCTTCACGTTCATTTACACTTTTGCACATTTATATACCTTGAGTCTGGTGACTTGTGTCTGTTTTCATCATCTGCTATGTGCAGATGGTAAACTTCAGATTTGCCCTATGGTACAGAATTTTGGTGCTTAAATATATGGATCTGAGTTTTTCAGGTTGCCTCGAGATTTTACCCAAGCCATGCCACAGACTTGGGCCAAGCCTCTTGCGAACGATGTATAACCAGGCTCAACGCATGAGTGTCGAGTGAGTCCGGAGATCAAGGCAACCTGCTGTGCAACCAGCGTGCAACCTTTGGTGACCCCTCTAATTTTCTACCTATTTCACAGCTGTGCCTCACCTACCATCTATCCAAACAGCATCACCATCTGTGATCACTTATCGAACCATGGATGAATGTTGGGGTGGAGTGATTTGAACATTCTATTTGTCTCTTGAAATTCTTTGCAAATATTTCTGCTATTATAATTCATATGTGTCTTTAGTACCTAGTTTTTAATAGTTCCTTTCTCTTAGAATTATCACCATCTACTCCTGCTATTATAATGTATACCTGCCTTTAAGCCCTGTTTCTCGTAGTTCTTTTGTACTTGTGGCTGTAATTGATACGTTCTTAATTCTTGTTATACAGAAGGCCAAAATGCCAACTTACGGCATTTTTTCTTCCTTTGATAATCTACAGCACTGCAATGTGTTCAAGAAATGTAACATAACACGGGCTCTGCTGCAGGATAAATTTAAGAGAAATATAGAGTACTTATTTGAAGCACCCGTTATTTTTGAAAAACTCAAGGATATAGGAGCACAAGAAAGAAAACATTGAACTAGAGAAACATGGCTTCCCCTCATAAGTATGGTAATAATGTGACTTCCTTTCACTGCAAAGATACTGGTACTCGCATACAAGGTTTCAGACATGAAAGCTATGATACCCTTGGCATTTCTCAGTGCTTATTTGCCACACTGACGAATGTCAAAGGCAGCATAGGTTTCATGCACACATTGGTTGTATTACACCTTTTGAGTATTGCATTTCTCAAACACTCAGGTTTGCAGCAGTGCTTTAAATAGCAGATGTATTTCCTAATTTTCAGAATTTGTTAGTGCAAGAGTAACGCTACAGATCATGTAAAATAATTTTACAGACTATATCTCCATGGATGCATGCTTCTTCTGATGACGCAGCAGTGCCATGTGGTTGGGGAATGAATGTCTATTTCAGATTTAAATATTGGCTTCCAGGCCTGGGTTAGTCTCCTACACTGAGTATTCTAGGTCGGAGCCTAGTTACTGGAGGAAAGGGAATTAAACTAGGAATTATAAACATCAAAGGTCTTGTTCGGGACACTAATGTAACAATCAGCAAGGTTCTTGGTGCATTAATTTCCAGATTTGCGAGAATATATTTTGACTGGTTTCATTAATGCGAGAACAAATATTTGTTTATTCTCATGCTTGAGTTGGCTGCCCCCATTCGCATACAACCCCTTTACAGGCTAAAAATTCAGTGTATTAATAGGCTGTTTTTTGGTTTTGCGCCGTCAGTGTTAAGGGATGCAAACGGTGACATACAACAGAATGCAGAAAAATGTCTAAGGAATTCAAGCAGGGCATAGGGCTTTTTAGGCAGATGCGTGCATGTGCTATTTATAAAACTCCCTATGGTATGCCTCAAGGCATTTTTAACCCTTTAGTAGAAACACTGACGCCCACTTATTAAGGGGAAATGCTCCTCGAAACAACTTTTTTTAATTATTTGTACTAGAGATTTGAATGTGCCACCATTCATAGGGAGTTTTATGTAGATTTGAATTGCCATTGGTTTTTGTTTAGCTGGTGTTTTTTAGTTATGTCCTACATAGTGGCAATATATTTTTATGGGCACTTTCGTGTGTAAAAAGTTTCGCAACTAGTTTCATGCTGTATCTTATTTAGCTAGTTGTATACCGCAAAGTGGCGATACCTACCCAAACAGCTTGCACAATTACTGGAACTATGACAAAATATATTAGGCCACTTTAAATAATTTTTAGAGATTGCAATTTCAATTAGATATCGGTATTCCGCATATTTTGAAGAGTATGTATGCCAAATTTCATTTCTATAGAACAATTATAAGTGCACAAGGTCATTCTCATGCTATTATGAGAAAAAAAATTATTGAAGTATTCTCAATAATTTTTTTTCACAGAGTACATGAGAGGTATACATGAGATAGTAGGCAGGCCTTCCTGCCTGCCTACTATCTTTCATACTTCTAGTAACCTTACATGCTGTTTGAATGGATATCGGCACCTTGCAGTCTACTGGGAGCTGAGTTAGCTGCAGCAGACTGCTTTTTGTGAAGATTTAATACACAAGAAAATGCCCGCAAATATCACTATGTATTTTGCCGTTGTGTGGGGCATAACTGAAGAAGCAGCTAAACAAAAACTAATGGGATATATTAAATCTGCATGAAGAACTCTACAATTGGCTCTCTTTTCAAACCTCTAGTACAAATAATAAAAATATTTCGAGTAATACTCAATCAGCAAAACGTTCCCCTTGCTACAGTGACCTACAACATAGCGACGCAAAGTTTAAGGCAAGTCCTTTTGTCGAAGCGAATCTAGGCTGTCTTCCCAAGAGCTTCTGTTAAAGACGGTGAATTTTCCTGCATTTGCCAGAAGTGCAATACTAAAATGTTTGTGAATGTGCAATTGGTATTGGCACGCTAACAGAAAAAAAAACAGTTCTATGAAATGTAGACTTGATTATAACTTTGTTGGACATTTAAATTTTTACTCCATATATTTATTTTGTGTTTTGTACTGAGTGTTTCAGCGGTGACTGCCACTAATTATTCAACATAACTGCTTCATGCCAGTACGACAATTTTCACTAACAGAAATTTATAGCAGTGGCAGGCATTAGAATTACAGTACTCAATAACGTCTACTTTGTAAGCACTCAGACTAGCACCAGTCCTGAGATACTTATACCCAAAAACTAATGATTAAATAGATTTCTCTTCCACACAGAATTGTCTCACAAGGCTTACAGGAGGCTTTTTGGCAAAGTAATATCTGAAAGAGCAAAGCATGTTCCACCAAGTATGGTGACAAATATTTCAGAGCTGCCAGTCTGAGGACCCCTACAAACTAACAATACCTTCAGCACTGACTAGCTTCAATAATGGGATGTCAGCATTTTGCTGAAATTAATGAAACTTCAATTATCGTGATCTTGTTTAAGAAGACATTTGAAATTAACATGCAGTTCTAATCTCTGTCACTTTTGTAAATATTTCCCAATTATTTTTTCAGGCTACAGTTTTTGGTAATGATGGTATTCATTGCAGAAAGAGCTAGTACATGGCATTTAATAAAAGAAGGTACTGGTCATTGTAGATTTTGTGTCTTGAGCATTTGTTCTGTTCCACCGCTGTATCTTGAAATCTGAAATGATGTACCCATCTCTTTGGTAGCGATAAACAGGGAAATCTGTCAGTATGTTTTGTTTAAAATGGAGCTGATCAACCCAATAGTTAGGCTATTTGCTAATTATAAATTACAACGATAATAGTACAGGACCACAAAATCAGATTGATGCTGAATAACAGCTGTGCCCAGCTACATCCACGCAGCTGTGCCACACAATGTGCATGTGTTCAGAAGAGCCAAATGCCCCAGAGGGAAAGCAACAGCAACTTATTGTTCGTCATCTTGTACAAGCAGATTATGTGCCAGATGTAATTTATACTCAGTAAATATATAAATCAGTCATGTGAGGTGTCTTGCTTTAGGTTGCAAATTCGAACTTCTTGTAATCATGCTTGTTTTTATTTTGTTTTCTTTGAGAGCATGAGTGACTTGTTTGCCTTGGCACATATTGTCAAAACTGTTTCATCACTGGGAATCGCGAATGTCCATTTACACATAAAATTCCCAGTAAGTGATATGGTAGGCTTCGACCTTAATTCTCTTATCTTTCATATGTTTATCTACCAAGTAGTTGTATCGTTCATTGAGACGTATCCACGCAATGCACAGTGGGAACCCAAATTATAAATATCTGTTCTTGCTTTCTACCCTGCTCTACAACATAATGAAGATACAAAGCAAAACTATAAGTTTGCAATTGTCCCCCATAACCAGAGTTTCGCTTAGAATTTGAAAAACAAAATTGACATCCTGCTATGGTGTGAGAGTTGCTTTGGGCACCAAGTGAACTGCGTAGCACCTGTGCTAGAGTACACAACAAAGCAGAAAATCGCACCAGATTGGAATGGCAGTGGTAATTTAAGAACAGATGTTTTATTTCACGCACCATTAATGTGGCTTATCATCTGCTCCTGTTTTGTGGGAACGAATACATTGGGAAGACAATTTTTTGCACCAATCTTACCTTAACAGGACACCAGAGAAAGGTAGAAATCAAGAACAGGTATTCACACATTGTTGCCCACAGTGTATTATCTGGATGTGTTTCACTCCACAAAAGACTGCTGTGGTAGATAATCATAAAGACAAAGACAAAAGAATTAAAAGAGGTATGTGTCAGTCATCCTTCCGTGACATCCAGTGTTTATAGAAACACTTCTTTCTGTATGTGTGCCAAGCCGTAGGGAGGCTTTACGTAAATCAATCATGCTTTCCAAGTTAAATATCGGAATAAGGACAATCACAAGAACATTGTACGAGTGATTTGTAAATGTGGCGCCTAATGTAACTTATTTACGTATGCGCTGAGGGTAGATTACAGCCAGTGCATAATCTCCTCTTACAGGATAACTTGTGATGAATAAAAGAAACTTTCCTCACATCTTCCTCTTTGTTTCTTTTGGATCTTGGTGCACCATGTATATTGTTACAGCTGCATGCATGCAGCTGGGTATAGTTTATGTGTTCTGCTTCCTCCCTTGACCTCATTATTCATGTGCTATCTTTGCCGTAACAAAATACAGCTAGCTGTGCTACATATTTTGTCAGCGTGTTTGCGTTACGGCAAGTTTTGTATTAGTGGTTATTGCAATCTGTGAAATTGTCTGTGTCAGCTACTATACTTTGTCTTGGAAAAGTACGTTTGTCAACATAAATAAACAATTAGTATAAATGTTGCTGTATTTATTTTTGTAATATTATCTGTTGTGAAGCTTTTATACACTGTTGCATGTTGTTCGACAGAATAAAATTGATGCACAACTTTTTAATGTGGTATTTTTCAGATCAATTTTCAACTGACGCTAACAAGCACAAGTTGTGGGGGAAAAGTGCCAACAAGAGTACCATAAGGTAAGACAGCTGTTTTTACTGTTAGATTGGATTATCAATTGCCAACCAGTTTTTTTTAGCAAGCATAGTATAACGCATAGATTATGTAATATAAGTTGGAATATTGTTTTTATTGCACTTGATTATCTGGGTCTCCTCTGTACATTAGTGCAGCCTTTTTTATTTGTTATGTGTAGCTTACTTGCTTAAAATGTACAGTCGTAAATTCTAAATAAAAACATGTCTCGAAGAACAGTGAAATAGGTTTAACTTGGAATTGTTTTGACATTAGAGACTTGTGCAGCGCTGAATTGAACTTCTACATAAGTTACATAATATTTTGGGGTCTCGTTATGGTTCCGAGTTGCATTGCAGTGTCATGCATATGCACCTGCAGGCTACATATATTTAAGACTGTTTTGCTTGGTTGGCTATTGATTCCAGTTTAATAGTAATGAGAACTGTCTTGCTTTCATGGTGATTCTGTGCTGACTAATACATTTGAATTCTGTGCTGACTAATACATTTGAATTTTCCAGAAGACAACAAAGGGTGATGAAATGTTAACTTTTTGTTGCTAACCTGCCATGTCTTTTTTGCAAGCTTGCTATGGGTTCTTTCGTATATGTTGTCTTTTCACAGTAGTCATCTTGAGAACTAGCCTTAGTCGTGCGTACTTACAGCAAAAGTTGGCGACACATTTTGAAAATCGGCTCGACACTGCCATCCGAGAGCCAAACGACTTACATGGATTAGTTATTTTAGTCTGTTTACAAGAGTCCTGCACCACGCACTAAGGGTAACTTGACACACACTGCTGGAGTCATCAGACTCATCAAGAATAGTTACCCGAATCCTTCCGCAGTGGTCATGTGACCCTTTATCTTGAGTCGTCTGACTCATGCAGAATAGTTAACGGACTCCCTCAGCACTAGTCGTGTAACTCTTTTGAGAGGGTTAGCAGACTACTACAAGAGAGTTGCATGACTATTGTGTGTGGAGTCACGTAACCACCTTGTATCGAGCACAGATAGTCTCGGGACTCTCTGCCGAAAGAGAGTTCGGCTGTCTGCCACAAAGTGTGTCGTATACGTGGCGAGTCCAGACTCTTCGAAAAGAGTAAGAGGTACTCTTTTTTTTCTTAGTGTGTAGGAACGAAAACCAGAAAAGAGGCGCGCGGAAGACCCGAACATGCGCTGTATGAATTTTTGCGCTTTTCTTCTCGGCATAGCAATGGACGAACTATGGGAATTCGAAACACTCAGTCATCTTTAATGTGGCTGACTGGGAGGCGATCATGGTGGTCTGTCAGGCAACAAGAAGTCCATAAATAGATAGCAACGCACAGGAATATTCCAAAGAAGTCACAGCGAAGCACACAAAGAGTGCAGAAAAACGTAGGAAGCTATCAAGCAAAGTGCGCGCACGAACTCCAGGAATGCACAGCGCAAGCGCCCGTTCATACAAGTAGACGCATAGCGACAGAAGAATGGTAAACAAGGGGCTCGATTATCTTAATCATGAACATATAAAGCGAACTGACAATGAAGTCGAGGAAAGCACCAGGGAAATTCGCTGTACTTGAATTTGAAATGTGGAAAATAATGAATAAATGGAAATGAAAATGAGTGAAAAGATAACGTGTCGCCAGTGGGAGCCGAACTCGTTTCTTAATTTAGAGTTTCTTTATTTCATTTATTAGGCACAAGTAATTTCCCCTATGCTGTCCTCGGTGTCAGTGTTTGTTGGCTTCTTATATCAAAGATTTAGAATAAGAAATTTGCGAATGTATCGAAGTATCTTAAGATGAAAAGGAAAAATGTCGTATCCGATACAATACTTGCGATAGTACCTTTTATCTGTATCTGAAATACTTGATTCCCATATATCTTGTACAATACCATGACACGATTGCAAAGTATTTTTGTCCAGCTCTGGCCTGAGGCGCTGCGCTACTAAATCCGAGTGCGCGGGATCTAATCCTCGCCGCGGCGGCCGCATTTCACTGACGGTGAAATGCAAAAACACTTGTGTACCGTGCAATCGGTGCACGTTAAATAGCCCGAGGTCGTCAAAATAAATCCAGAGTTCCTTACTATGGCATGCCTCGTAATGAAATCGCGGTTTTGGCATGCAAAACTCGACTTGAATTTTGTCAACTTCTTCCGCCATCTTGACCATATTTAACATGGAGGCAATGCCGTTTCCTAACACACAGCCAGGGCACTGGCCACTTACAATAGACGGCGATTGGAATGCAGGATGCGACGACTCTTCTAAAAAGAGCGCTAAAGATGAATGTGTCCTTGATAAAAATGATGCTGTCTCTAACACTGCTGGTGACTTTGCAGAACATTTCTGTTCGCTATATGGTGTGAAAGATGCTTCAAGTAACCAACCTTCTACGTCTGGCACTGTGTACGCTATCAGTAAATGAAAACCTTGTTTTCAGATGTATGAAGTGCCTCAAACCTTCCGTTTCTTGTGGTGCTAATGGTATTTCTTCCGCAGTGCTTAAACCTTTGAGACGCTGTCTACAGAATTGTGCGCAGCAGGATAGTGCATCAATAGCCAAAACATTGTCAAAAATAATGACATTTAAAATGTCTTTCATACATCTTGAGCAAAACGTGAACAAGGTGAGTGCAGGAGCCAACGTTTCGACAAGTGGACTTCTCTTCTTCAAGGCGATATACGCTTTCCTCGCCACAGTAGATATAGGTGGGGTTCTTCTAAAGAGGAAAGTGTGCGAATCGGGAGAGTGCAGAAACGAGGAAGTTCAAGACGTTGCAACTAATAGGCATAAACGTTTCACAGGGAGCTTTAGAATCTATTCGCTATGCGAAACTTCAAGCTAAGGCAGCAACACTTAGGTTGATTCCTTGGCGTATCCCCCCTCCCCTTTTTTTTCCCAATCCATACCTCTTTATTTTTTTTTTCAGCCGGCGTGTCAGACGCCCTTGACACGCCGGCTAACACGCGTGCTTTGACAGACCCCGGTGGGGGGGGAGGGGGGGATGACCTTGGCTTTGACCTTGTGCACAGCGTTCCTTTACGCTCAATACGACACGCTAATATACCTTCCCTCGTTTCCGCACCCTCCCGCCTCACACCCTCTCCTCTTTAGAAGAACCCCACCTATATATACTGTGGCGAGGAAAGCGTACGTCGACTTGAAGAAGACAAGTCCACTTGTCGAAACGTTGGCTCCTGCATTCAGCTTGTTCACGTTTTGCTCATCGTCTTGAATTTCCGTCTGCCGCATTCCCCGTCTTTTTCCTGGATTTAATACATGTCGAAACACTTAGTATTGGAACTGTGCAGCAATTTTGAATATCGTGCAGAATGTTTCAGCAAAATGAGTGGGAAGGTAGACGATTGGGTGTTATTACTCTGTGTCCGTATGTTGCATGTAGTGGGTTCACTTCTTTGATGGTTTTTCACACTGTCATGCTCCAGGCATAAGTTTGAAGTACCTGGATAAGTGCTTTTCAAGCTTTTCAAAACACAAAATATTCTATGTTCTCATACTTGATTATCCTGTAGTGAGTTTTCGCATGGAGTCGAATTTTGCAAACTTGATAAAACTCATTAGACAACTGAAAATTCTTAATATTTTCTGGACCTGTACACCTTCTTTAATTCTCAAGATGCAAGAGGTGTGGTGAAAGCAAGTTTTCAATGATGTCTGAAAGGGTTAAGACAGTTGGACGCATAATTGTTCCCTGTTCTCACAAGCACCTTCAATAGTTCCCTAAAGTCAGGTGCGTTCTCTAGCACTCGGAAGGCAGCATGGACATTGCCCGTACAGCAATTTGGTTATAGACGTGCACCTATTAACTGGCAGCCTATATCTATCATCTGCAGTGCGTCAGAAGTGTTTGAATCGGTATTGCATTCCTTGATTTGTAATAATACTGAGAGCATTATAATAAATGAACAGCATAGCTTTGTGTGACGACAACTTGACACTACTTGAGACTGTCAAAAGTGTTCAGCACTGCATGGGCCTCCAAGAAGACATTCTTCACTCGGAAACTGGTGCCGAAACAATAAGGCATTCTTAACTGCTTCCAATACTTTGGCATTAAGTTACATGCCCAATTTTGATACACCCTACGGAATGCTCCACTTCCCAAGGTCGATGATATGGAAGAGCTTGGTGTACCCTTCAACAAAATGCTAAGCTTCCCTTCACACAGATAATCACACAACATGCCCTTCGCACTATTTGAATTGCATGCCGTATATTTCATGATTTTCCCTCACCTGTTGTGTTTCAGAAACTGTATTCCGCTGTGTGCCTTCCACTATTAGAGGAGGGGGTGCAACGTGCAAATCTAATTATGACCTTTTTGAACGCCTCCAGAATAACTTGACATCTATCTTCAAGCACCAAATTTGCCATTCTGGCGATCACAATTCATCATTCTCAAATACACCTAACTCGTACCTCTAGATTCAAGACCTAAGTATTCAGACCTTTGTTCCTGTATAAGGTGGTCCCTCACTTTACACATTCCCAAAGGCTTCTTGGTGATATGCATTTGTTCGTGCCGCAACAGTATACCGGCCAGCATTCCACATTCTTAGCCTCGCCTTCTTGCAAGACTTTGCTATATATGACTCGACTCCAAAACACATGTAATAAGAATTGTGCCTGTTCTGACATACTTCAGAGTTCATTTCCCGTGTTTTGTGTATCTAGATAATCATCTATGATTAACTCACTTTCACTCTTCCTCGTTTTTTTTCTTTGCCTATTTGTTTCTCTATCGCGAATTTTTTGTCTACCATATTCATATATTCTGTACAGTTTGTCTCACATATTGCTATTTTAAGTGCACCAGTACAAAGGCTCTCTAGCTGTTTCTCGCCGCAATAATAAACATTTGAGTCACTGATTTTTATATTAGTAGAAAATCCTGCTTTTTCGTATATAATAGTATATTATTTCAGTGCAGTAGCTTTTGCGCAATTAAATAAAAGGCATAATTTAAGAAATGCCAATAAAATGCTACGTGCCTGATCAAATGCACTGTGCTATTAATTTCTTCTTAATAATGATTGACTACTATATCCAGTATTGTGCAATAAAATAATATGCGACAGCAATTATTGCGTGCCTCTCAGAACAAATCGAACGTCTTTCTCAGTGAAAACATCATAGTAGGCTGAAAACAATAAACTGGTGTTTGTTCTTGTGGCGACGGAGTGTATAAATTGTGAAAATACGTAAATATATATATATATATATATATATATATATATATATATATATTACATTATCTGAATTAGCTGCCTCCATACATTCGAATAAGCGCTTCAATAGTACGACTTGGCAAAGGGCAACGAAAGGCGCCTATTAAAACCCACCGATTCTCAATCTTGTGTTATCTGACTGTATATTATTTCATCATTGTCCTGCAACACAAACTTGATATGTTAAAACCAGTTACAATAGAACAAGGCCTTTAAATTACGAAATTTTTTTAGCAATACACTCAATGCGAAGGCCTCCCGATGCGGTGTTGATGCATCAAAACAACCTATGATAATAAATGACGGGCTCCATGGGCAAGATTTAACAGAATAAAGAATCGGACGGAGACAAGTTACGAATTACGTAACTCTTAGGTATTCTACATGTTTTTTTTTTTAGTGCTATAGGTGTTTCAATTCTTTTTTGCTGATTTTCTCAGAACCCCCCTTTTCACGCTTCTTTCATGCGCCAACAAGCATAACTATATTGACACGGATACTTTATCTGTATGCTGTGACCATATTTCAGCGGCTAAAATGTTATCGCTCGGGGCAGGACGCGCCTGCACCTATTGGAAGTTTCGCGAACGTTATCGATGGTTCTGTCGGTTGTCTATTGTCGACGAATCCTGTATAACCTGATTGCATAGGCGACACGAATTGTGTAGTTGTTTCTGGAAGGCGCGCGGGCACCAGCGAATACGCTAGAACTTTCGACGACTGATCAATGAAAACCGACGTGCTTGACACGCAAATGAGATTTTCGATAATCGCTGACTTTGCTCGCCGCTATCCTTGCAACTGAGTGTTGCTTTTGCTGCGCACAAGTTCGCCTAATAAATAGTTAAATTTGTAACTACCAGTGTTGACTCTGCATCATTTTTCACCGTCACTGCTTCGTCACAATATTTCTAACAAAGACTTTTTAAATGATACTTTGCACGCCTACTTCTTACATAGTTGGCTGTGCAAGGAGCTACCAAAAATGAAGCGGTACAGCAGCTTTCGATATGATATTGCATCGTCGTGCAGGTGTTTGCAAAGCGATCTTGTACACAGAGGACGCGCGAATGCGAGCGCTGATGTCGATATTTGGTGCACCGTTGTTCTTCAAAGATAAAAAGAATCTGTTGCGGCAGGCGTACATTCATTATTCAAACGCGTCCATTTCTTCTTAAACCAGCATAGAGATGACTAACTTATTGCTTCAAGCTTGTTTTATAGCCGGCTGTTTTAGGCCGGACATGGACGGATAAAGAGAAAAGAGTCCAGCAACAGTGCGCCGAAGCCGAGGAGCGAGCTTCGGCGCGCGTCAGAGCTTGTGTCCAGTGGTTGCATGCTCCTTTTTCTCCAGCGAACGCGAAGCGAAGCTTTCGCTTGTCGGCGCGTGCGGAAGCTTGCCAACGCACGCCAATGGTTGGGCCTTAAGTTCGTGAGACGAGAGAAAGCTGCAGCTTGGTAGGAGCCCCATGAAAAAGGCACACCTTTCTTTATGGAGGTCTGTGAAAGGCCGTGGTATGGTGGCAAAATCTCTGACAAAGCGGCGGAAGTAAGAGCAAAGTTCTATGAAGCTGCAGACATCTTTTGCGGAGTGCCGCATAGGAATGTCTTTGACGGCAGGACTTTTTCTCTCGTCAAGTCGGATACCCTAGGGGTCAACCCGATGTCCATGTGCAGTTATTTGAGGATGGCCAAAATGGGATGTCTTTTAGTTGAGCTGCAGGCCAGCCTTGCGAAAAATACGAAGAATTGCTTAGACTCGCTCATGGTGTGCACCTATGGTAGATTATAAAACCATCACGTCATCCAGGTAGCAAATTCAAGTCACAAATTTAAACCCTTGAAAGAAAGAGTCCATTGTGCTCAAAGGTTGCCGGAGCGTTACACAAGCCAAAGGGCACAACCTTGAATTCATAAAGTCCGGCAAGTGTTATAAACGCTGTCTTTTCAAGATCGCGATTATCCGCAGCAATTTTCCAACACGCGGACCGAAGTACAGGGCGCTATAGAGACAATCAATGGCGTCAACTCTACGGGTTAGTAGATACACATCCGTCTTTGTGATGCGTTTGAGGTGCCTATAGTAAACGCAGAATAGCCTTGCGCCGTCTTTCTTTTTCAATAACACGACAGGTGACGGCCAGAGACTTGACGGTGACTCAACTATATATTTTGATAACATCATGTCCACTCTTGCTTTAGCGGCTTGGCGCTCCAGCGTTAAAACTCACTAGGGTCGTCGATGCGTTGTCGGAGCATCTCTCTTGTAGACATGATGTTTGACAAGGAATCTCCTACCCAAGGGGCGCTCATATAGGTCAAATATATCTCCACAAAAACAAACAAAAGTTATTCAGCGCGTTAGCGTCTCCAGGAAAGCGGTCCGGGGCAATCATTTTTGCAATGTCCTCCTTAGAACTACTGGCAGACTTACGAGGCTCACAGGAATCGTCGATGGCAAAAGTCTCAAAGCAGTAACCTGGGAAAGAACTGATCTTGGCCAGGGATATTCCAGTCGGTGGTAGTTGCTTTGTGTAGCCAAAATTCACCACGGGAAGGAAGGTGTGGCATAAGACTCCGCTCAAAACTTTCAGTCGATTTGCCATGCTCTTTCTTCGCAACATCGATGTTATAATCACCGCACACGAGAATCGGCGTACTATGTGGCTTTAAGGTCTTCATCGTTTCTGCCTGGGACGTTTCTGCGTCACGAGACGTGATTGGTTTGATGTACACGCTGACGATCACAAAACCAGTAGTGATCTCGCCTGGACAAGTGTCTCCCGCATGGTTTTTGCATGTCACTGCCGATACACGGGATCGGCTTTATGGGCACGATCGCGCTGGCGCTTCGCATATGGCAGGCTCTTCTGCCGTGCGCTGCACCCGTGGCCTGCCCATGATGACGGCCGGGAATGCAGTGCGTGACGCGCGCAATGAAGTGCAGATATATACTGTTCGTCTGGGTAGCGTGGCGTTCAGCCATTTTTCTTTGAGGGCTTTGAGATTTTTTGGAGATCCTAAGACGTGCCTGTGGTCATGCGCACTTGATGTCTTCGATAAGCAATGAAGGTCAGTTAATCGCGACAGTGGTGGTGTAATGCCTAGCAGACGCAACTTGTGCTTTCAGTCAACTTTGTGCCCATGTACTACTCTTGTACTCTTGTTGAGCTAGTCGCTTCCCGCCGTTATCAGGCACTGAACGGCCAGCCAGTCAACGCTGGCGCAGTACTGCGAATGTAAACTGTGGTGTTCTATGCCTACCTGTAAGTTGGCTTTTGTGCAGTGCATTTTCGGCGCTCACGGACGAATCAGTGAAACACAGAAAGCTTCACTTTAAAAACCCAGATGCTCCCAGAGTGGAGCAGCTGCGGGGAAGGGCGGTTTCATGATTTGACAGCTGCGCCGGCGCCGGGGCATGAGTCATTAACAAGGATTCTAGCTGCGTATGCGTATGCTCACGCAACGCCCGCAACCAATCAGAGCCGTTTCGCTTCCGGCGGGGAGGGTAAGGGCAGGAAGGGGTTTCGCACACGCTGCCACCAGATTTCTTTCCGTTCAATTCACTGTCGGAAAATGGAAGGGACGGTCACGCGTTTTTGTCACCCCGAAGAACGGGCAACCTTCGACGAGTAGTGTCGAGAACTCGCTTGCGTAAGGGCTCGCCGTCGGCGCGCTGATCCAGACGTTAAGGCCTAAATATACTACGACATAGCGTGAGCGCGTACACAGGTTATGTCATGCTGGCGAGAACAACAGCATCGATAGTTCGACCAATGGTTCGACGTCATGGCGTCGCCAACGTAACTGGACGCGGCCAACACGCTCCCGCGAGCCAGGCGTCGAACGATGCTCGCCCGCGCGCCACGCCATTAACGTAGCTGCGTACCTTAAGTGGTACAAGGCAGAAAAGGACAACATCAATGCACTTATAAGGAAAGCTTTTAAGCAGGCCATAGGCTTATTCGAAAGCATCAGTATTTGGAGATTAATGCAGCTGGGCATGCATAAGACATTAGAAGAATTCATTGAAGCTCAGCAGATAGCTCAGTTGGAAAGACTTGCTAGCATCCGATCTCATAGTAGTATACTTGATAAGTTACAAAATATTCACCATAACCAGCAAGGACCCAAAGTTGCGTTGGCCAGAAAGATTAGAAGCAGTATTCAATCCCAAATTTACCCCAAAATAAACACCCTGAATTCCTGGAGGGCCGGAGAGTGAGCAGAGCTAAAAATCTACTCAAACAGTATGGCAATGACGAAGAAGCGCTATTCGTGGACACCCCGGAATATTCTAACCCCCAAGCGTTTACAGCAGTAGCAATAATTACAAAGCAAAAATGCATACACATGTGCTTCAATCAAAACCAGGGTATTTGAGGTTGCATAAGGTTGCCATCGCCCTGGCTATCCCTTCTCCCAAATATAGATGTATAATTAGCGACTCTCAATCGGCTATACAAAACTATATCAGCTCAGGCTTCAAGAATTCTAAACAGTAAAGCCAAAGTCATCTCATCTGAGGAATTTAATGACAAGAAAATGATCTGGTTTCCAGCTCATACAGCGTGCGAATCGACCACCACTCCCAACCTTAAGGAGTCTATTCATCGTAGTGCGCGAGGACTGGTTAACCGCGCCCTATTAGGGGGGAAAGCTCTGACCGAGGAGGAGATGGAACGGAAGGATAGGGATAGATTCTTCTCTCTCAGTGGCCTTACTCAATTCTATACAAAGTCGAGGTGTATATATCCACCTCCCAGCAAAAACTGGAGAAGTGTCAGGAGGTTGACTGGAGGCGGCTTCAAACCAGAACTTACACGAACCCAGTAGATCTTAAGCGCATGTTTCCGGAATTATATCCTGACGTCATTTGTAAATTATGTGATAATAGTGGAGCCACCCTAGAACATATACTCTAGGATTGTGCAACAATTCAGAGGAGAATTTCAGTCCCCCCGGATGAACTACAGGCTTGGTGGAGGAGCGCACTGACTAGCTCAGATCTTCAGGACCAGCTTTCGGCCATCCAGCAAGCCCCGGAGGCTACCCAGAAACAAGGTCTCTCTGTTACCCCCGGCGGGGCCGAGACGCTGGCCGTCAATTGCAGGATAATAAAAGTATCGCACACACAAAAAGGTGAGCGAAGGAAACAAAGTTCGCAGACTAACCCGATGCAACGCAGAACAACTGTTACAGATGGTCAAACAGTCCGCAGGTGAGGAATTAGCAGAGAAACGAATTTAAACCCTTCCGGTGTTAAACTTGGTAAGGACCACTTCGAGGATGGTCTCTTCCATAAAGGGCAGATCATCCAGTTTCTCAAGGGCAGTCAAGCGCGAATTTATAGTCCCCTGTGTTTTCCTTGGTGTCATTGTTTGTTGGCCAATGATATGATGAATAAAAATCAGGCCCCTAGATTAACTCGATTCGACAACATTGGTGCCTTCAGGTAGCATATATGGGTTTATTGAACGCTAGTCTTCATCCAAAAAAAGATCATTATTTTCTGTAACAACGGTAGTAACATAAAAACACCTCATCGGCTCTCCTCTGCCACACTTCTCGCAAGAAGGCATATCAGCCATTCCAATGTGGAATAAATAGGTATTTCCTATTGCGATGCCGAGACGCAAGTTGCGCAGAAGTGTTTATTTAGATAATTCCAGTTCAATACGGAGTTCCAGACGCTGAGTTTAATGGTGACAGTGTAAGCTGGCGCGTGTCTCGTTCCAACAGTGGTGTCGGTATAAAATGAGAACAATCATGGGCCTATCAGGCGGCATTATCCGCCCTTTCTTCAACAGTAATTGCACTGTGGCCCAGTATAATCCGATGGTAGATGCTGTGTTTCGTGTGGAATGCATGGTGGTGGAAGCGGTTAAACGTTTGAGGTCATAAGCTATTTGTTTTTAGGTCGCTACTGGAACGGCTGAATGACCTTCGAGTCACAAAGTTCGACCATGACTGTGATATTTCTTGAAAAATGAGTTCCGATGCGCATGAATGGCTGCGAGTTCTGCAGCCATCGATGAGGTGAAATGGTTGCTCGTAAATTGAATGATAGCGGATTCCGAAGGAACCACTGCTGCACCAGCTCAGGTTTTGCAGACGCAAAAGAAAATGTTGGTAAGACTCAATGACAATACCTATGTGTAATAAATCACTTGGACTAAGTTTCTGGCTTAGGTAGAATAGACTGCTAAAGCCTGAGGTGTTCTGTATGTACAAAACAGATATCAGAACATTGCGACATTCCAGAATTACTACCGTATTTGCAGCGAAGCTGTTCCTTTGATGCAGTTGCACGAGGAATTTCATTAGCTCATAAAAAGTACCCACTTGAAAACGTTGCCGTGATATAATGATTTCGAGCACTTGCCGAAAAAAATTTTTGTGAATGTCGCACTTCAACCAGACAGTTTTGACTTCGAATTTACATCAGCCATAGTATCGTGATAATTAGTACCAAACTAGATCTACCTGCGTGCTAAATTTCGCACCGTAAATAAGCCACAGAATTAGAACTTTTTATATGCATCGTATAGGACTTTCGCATTACTTCCACACAATATTCCATCTACTCGTTTATTTCAATGGAGACTGCTCCGGCACTAATCATGAATATAGAGAAAAATACAGCTTTTAATATAAATTGGTACCGATCATAGGTAAGTCCGAAACGCTAAAATATTTTTCGCACGTAAACCATCTCATTGCTTCCATTTCCTCTGACAGTGAACTTAGCGGGAGAAAGAATTATCTGGGGACGTGGCGAAACACAGGAGATAACAACCTATATATAAGAGACAATTTATTTATGGCGTTTAATGTGAAATGCAGTACTCGCAGGTGGACCTCTTCGAACCTCTCCAGTTAAACCTTGTCTATCCTGCCTAACGACTTTATATCGCTTTAGAGAATTTAGTAAACGATACGCAAGTGGCCGCATTTATTTCACAGGCATTAAACGTTGCATTCGCGTTGGTGCAATTTCGCCTTCATTTTCAACAAATTTGATCTCAGTCGCGCTTAAGGTTTTCTCTGAAAGCCGGGCTAAATTCTGTGCCATTCGTAAAGCAGATATATAGTTGACTGGAACACTTGCATGTTAAGTTTCTTGCGAAGGCATGAATTTGGTCACGCACTTTGAACTTTGCCTGCATTACCCGCTAACAGCCTTACATGTCAATGAAATATAAACAAAGTAACTAATAATTTTATTTTGAATATTGCTGATAATTATTCAGTGTCCCGTGGAAAACATATATTTAAGCTGGAAAGGAGTACTGGGTAAATATTTTAAACGTTCATGGTAACTGAAGAAATGTTAAATTTCCAACTCACACTACATCTCAAATTTTGTTATTTCCCCTGATGGTGAACTTCATGTCACGTACAGTTATCCCAAGATATCGGGTGACATAGCTAATTAAAAAAAAAAAAACTTTTTAAGCACCTGTTGCGATCTTCTATTTTCGTATGAGTTCAATTTAACACCGTTCTCTTTTAGTTCTCGTTGTTCGCAATGATGTTTGTATTTTCACTAACGTTTATTTTGGCGGTAGTTACAGTAAGTAAAGTTAACTGGCTAAATAATGCACCATTGGTCCATAAAATGCACTCGTGACGCTGAGAAGCGCCTGAAGGCGTAATATAATGTCTATCAACACACTTGTTGCTCCTCTTAGGCGTCAATCATAACCTGCGCTTTATTTTTACTAAACGAAAACAACTTGCTTCGTTTAGCTCACTAATGTCACGGGGAAAGCCGGCTGTGAACATCGCATAAACCATAAAAGTAGGCAGAAACTTGGCATTAAATATATATTTCAAATGCCAAAACTAGGCTAAAAACGTTAAGGTTTAGTGACGTATTGCAACTAGCTTGTTTCATATTTTCGCCAAACATAAACTGGGTTTCATTTAAAGCTTTGCTGGCGCAGTGGGAAGCCAAGCTCCTAAGAGCTATATAAGATATTTGAGCACTTTATTCAGACATTTTTTCAGAAGGGTGTAATTTAGTGATGTTTTTGAATATTTTTCGAGGCATCGCGTATACGATTCCATCTATTTTATTATCATTTAAGCTTTAGGTCACGTTTGTAAAACATGCGTATACAGTGGTCAAATGCTTGCATAGGTTATTTTCTGCAAAGACTGTAAGGAAAGTACGCATATGAAATTTCCAGTACGCACCCAACATAATGTGGCCACGATTCTGTGCATTTATGTATTTGCTACCACATTCGGTAGCTTCAGGGCGTCGGGCTAATTTTTCATACGCATTGGCAAAAAAATAAGGTTTACTAATTTTCATTTTGCCCCGAATGAACCCACACGCAGTAACACTTTCTTGCACATCGTTCCTAACATGTCTCATATTGTCCCGTATGCGTGAACTCCGTGTATTCATTAGCTCTTAGAGAGCATCTTGAAAACTCAAACACATGCACAATGCTTGAGAGCTTCTAGACCCCATACTAGCTAACGTGTGAAGTGATACCTCGTCGGGTCACTCCGAGTTCGAATGATTTAAATTGTAAACAGCCGTGATATCGTTAATTGAGAGTTAGTCCTTTAAATAATGCTTGTGTGCACCTGTTTTAATGTGGTGGGAATAATAGACATACTCCAGCAGCATTTGCGGAGTCAGCGTCGATGTCTTTGCAGGGTGTATATAACAGTTTTTTTTATGATGTACAGGATACTAGGAATTTGCCGGTCACGGATAGAATAATTAAAATCTTTGAACTAGATTGCTCGTTAGGCGGGAAATACTTGCGCAATATGGGGAAATGCAGAATCGAATTATTACCAATGTTTTAATAGCTATACTTGAACTGACTATGTTCTGGCACATTTTGCAGTATCCTAATTTTCGCTGGCGATTTTCTATTTATATTGTCTTAGAACGAACATAGAATGTGGCCTCAGTTTTAAAATGTGGTGTTGTCAAGCCTACTGTTTTATGCAAACGTTGTGTTATACGCTAAAGCATTAGACTAACTGGGGAAGGAAACTATTTTGTTCCAGACTTCGAGTCTAGTTTTCTAAACCGATGCCATCCTATGGGCTCGCTACAAGTGCATATGGTTTATTAACCCACCAATAAAATGTAAGTTGAAATCATCATCATCATCATCATCAGCCTAGTTACGCCCACTGCAGGGCAAAGGCCTCTCCCATACTTCTCCAACTACCCCGGTCATGTACTAATTGTGGCCATGTTGTCCCTGCAAACGTCTTAATGTCATCCGCCCACCTAACTTTCTGCCGCCCCCTACTACGCTTTCCTTCCCTTGGAATCCAGTCCGTAACCCTTAAGGACCATCGGTTATCTTCCCTCCTCATTACATGTCCGGCCCATGCCCATTTCTTTTTCTTGATTTCAACTAAGATGTCATTTACCCGCGTTTGTTCCCTCACCCAATCTGCTCTTTTCTTATCCCTTAACGTTACACCTATCATTCTTTTTTCCATGGCTCGTTGTGTCGTCCTCAATTTCAGCAGAACCCTTTTCGTAAGCCTCCAGGTTTCTGCCCCGTAGGTGAGTACTGGTAAGACACAGCTGTTATACACTTTCCTCTTGAGGGACAGTGGCAACCTGCTGTTCATGATTTGAGAATGCCTGCCAAACGCACCCCAGCCCATTCTTATTCTTCTGGTTATTTCAGTCTCATGATCCGGATCCGTGGTCACTACCTGCCCTAAGTAGATGTAATCCCTTACCACTTCCAGTGCCTCGCTACCTATCGTAAACTGCTGTTCTCTTCCGAGACTGTTAAACATTACTTTAGTTTTCTGTAGATTAATTTTCAGACCCACCCTTCTGCTTTGCCGCTCCAGGTCAGTGAGCATGCATTGCAATTGGTCTGCTGAGTTACTAAGCAAGGCAATATCATGAGCGAATCGCAAGTTGCTAAGGTATTCTCCATCAACTTTTATCCCCAATTCTTCCCACTCCAGGTCTCTGAATACCTCCTGTAAACACGCTGTGAATAGCATTGGAGATATCGTATCTCCCTGTCTGACGCCTTTCTTTATTGGGATTTTGTTGCTTTCTTTGTGGAGGACTACGGTGGCTGTGGAGCCGCTATAGATATCCTCCAGTATATTTACATATGGCTCATCTACACCCTGATTCCGTAATGCCTCCATGACTGCTGAGGTTTCGACTGAATCAAACGCTTTCTCGTAATCAATGAAAGCTATATATAAGGGTTGGTTATATTCCGCACATTTCTCTATCACCTGATTGATAGTGTGAATATGGTCTATTGTTGAGTAGCCTTTACGGAATCCTGCCTGGTCCTTTGGTTGACAGAAGTCTAAGGTATTCCTGATTCTATTTGCGATTACCTTAGTAAATACTTTGTAGGCAACGGACAGTAAGCTGATCGGTCTATAATTTTTCAAGTCTTTGGCGTCCCTTTTCTTATGGATTAGGATTAGGTTAGCGTTCTTCCAAGATTCCGGTACGTTCGAGGTCATGAGGCATTGTGTATATCGGGCGGCCAACCTTTCTAGGACAGTGTTCCCACCATCCTTCAACAAATCTGCTGTTACCTGATCCTCCCCAGCTACCTTCCCCCTTTGCATGGCTCCCAAGGCGCTCTTTACCTCTTCCGGTGTTACTTGTGGGATTTCAAGTTCCTCTAGACTATTCTCTCTCACCTTATCGTCGTGGGTGTTATTGGTACTGTATAAATCTCTATAAAACTCTTCAGCCCCTTGAACTATCTCATCCATATTATTAACGATATTGCCGGCTTTGTCTCTTAACGCACACATCTGATTCTTGCCTATCCCTAGTTTCTTCTTTACTGCTTTTAGGCTTCCTCCGTTCCTGAGAGCCTGTTCAATTCTATCCATATTATAGTTCCTTATGTCCGCTGTCTTACGCTTGTTGAATAACTTCGAAAGTTCTGCCAGTTCTATTCTAGCTGTAGGGTTAGAGGCTTTCATACATTGGCGTTTCTTGATCAGATCTTTCGTCTCCTGCGATAGTTTACTGGTATCCTGCCTAACCGAGTTACCACCGACTTCCATTGAACACTTCTTAATGATGCCCATAAGATTATCGTTCATTCCTTCAACACTATGGTCCTCTTCCTGGGTTAAAGCCGAATACCTGTTCTGTAGCTTGATCCGGAATTCCTCTAGTTTCCCTCTTACCGCTAACTCATTGATTGGTTTCTTATGTACCAGTTTCTTCCGTTCCCTCCTCAAGTCAAGGCTAATTCGAGTTCTTACCATCCTATGGTCACTGCACCGCACCTTGCCGAGCACGTCTACATCTTGTATGATGCCAGGGTTCGCGCAGAGTATAAAGTCGATTTCATTTCTAGTCTCACCATTCGGGCTCCTCCACGTCCACTTTCGGCTAACCCGCTTGCGGAAAAAGGTATTCATTATCCGCATATTATTCTGTTCTGCAAAGTCTACTAATAACTCTCCTCTGCTATTCCTAGAGCCTATGCCATATTCCCCCACTGACTTGTCTACGGCCTGCTTCTTGCCTACCCTGGCATTGAAATCGCCCATCAGTATACTGTATTTTGTTTTGACTTTATCCATCGCCGATTCCACGTCTTCATAGAAGCTTTCGACTTCCTGGACATCATGACTAGATGTAGCGGCGTAGACCTGTAACACCTTCATTTTGTACCTCTTATTAAGTTTCACAACAAGACATGCCACCCTCTTGTTAATGCTATAGAATTCCTGTATGTTACCAGCTATGTTCTTATTAATCAGGAATCCGACTCCTAGTTCTCGTCTCTCTGCTAAGCCCCGGTAGCACAAGACGTGCCCGCTTTTTAGCACTGTATATGCTTCTTTTGGCCTCCTAACTTCACTGAGCCCTATTATATCCCATTAACTGCTCTCTAATTCCTCCAATAGCACTGCTAGACTCGCCTCACTAGATAACGTTCTAGCGTTAAACGTTGCCAGGTTCATGTTCCAATGGCGGCCTGTCCGGAGCCAGGCATTCTTAGCACCCTCTGCAGCGTCGCAGGTCTGACCGCGGCCGTGGTCAGTTGCTTCACAGCTGCTGGGGACTGAGGGCCGGGGTTTGATTGTTGTGTTCATATAGGAGGTTGTGGCCAAGTACTGCACCAGGGTGGCCAATCCTGCTCTGGTGAGAGAGTGCGTTACCGGTTCTGGTCACCGGGATCAGGCCGCCCTCCAGGCCTGTTTGTGCAATTTTCTCAACACATGGTTGTTTTTTTTTCTGGTATTTTCCGGTGGAGAATTGTGCGGCCCGGGATTTTAATCACGGTCCTCTTGCACGGGAGGCGGATACTCTACCGTCCCCGCAAGAGTTAAATTTAAAAATAAATTGTGGGATTTTCCGTGAGTAACCACTTTCTGATTATGAGGCACGCCGTAGTGGAGGACTCCGGAAATTTCGACCACCTGGGGTTCTTTAACGTGCACCTATATCTAAGTACATGGGTGTTTTCGCATTTCGCCCCCATCGAAATGCGGCCGCCGTGGCCGGGATGCGATCCCGCGACCTCGTGCTCAGCAGTCTAACACCATAGCCACTGAATAACCACGGCGGGTCCCGCAGGAGTTGTACGCCTCATTTAATATACAGTGGTGCCCTATTTGATCAGTCAAGGTGGACCAATCTGAGCTCGGTTATACCGCACGGATGGCACTCGGCTAGAGAACCTGGTATTTATGACCTGCACATGTGAGGCCATACATATTTGAAGATATATATCTTTCATTTTTTTTATTTTAGGAGGGTTCCCGTACAGTGATAAAATAAAGGAAAAGACATTAAAAGAAAGAAAAAAGAAGAAAAAAAAGGGGCGAAAAAAAGGAACATAAGAGGTGATTTGAACTCGTGACCCTTCGATGTTGCCCGGAAAGATAGCTCAGTCGGTTGGTTCGTCAGGCCCCAGGCTACATTCAAGCGCCACAGCTCCTGCTCCGAGCCTCACACTTACGTGGAACGGGACTCATGTTGTCCGCGATAGTCAAACTCCCTTAAAGTCCCGACAAACTGCCTTAAAATATTTAGACTTGAGGGAAAGCTTCGTTAACAAACTATAACACTGCAATCAGCACTCGAATACGACGAGAGAAATTATTGAGACGTGGAAAATTTCCTTGAAATAAATATGGTTTGCGAGACAAATGCTTGTAAGTATTGAACCTCTTAAAAGATGAGGGGAAATTTGCGCTCACCGAGAGGGCACCGTCCGTACGAGACCACCACCAGGCACCTTACTGAGACGTGGAGAGCTTTGCGGCCGGAACAAAGCCTCCCGTCCCCGCCGGCCAAGAGGGGGAAACGCGCTTTCCGATCGCTCAAGGTTGCGCGGACATAGTATAACTCTAGCGTCTAGGAGAAGCTTAACCAGGTGCGATGGCGGCACGCATAGCGTGGGAAGTTAGCCGCCAGAATAACAATCTCAAGGACTGCTGCTGACGAGGGCGAAGTACCTTCGTGTAATTATAATAACCCTAATAGGACTACTTTCGAAAGAAAAAAAGGGAAACGGCCCAGAGGGCTATACTACGAGAGCTATGACTGATAGTTTTCTATATATATATATATATATATATATATATATATATATATATATATATATAATCATCTCATCCATGGGATCTAATGCGCGCGCTGTTGCTTTGTCTCTGTGTGTAGTAGTTGAGAGAGCCAGTTTAAGGGAGGCGAAGAAAGAAGGAAAGGAAAGTCTCTGAAGCAAAATTGCAGGGCCGTGGTTTTAAAGCGCACCCGTGGTAGAGAAACGGAAGGCGATATAAGCGTACGTGGCCATGGTACGCACCCGACAAACTGTCTTAAAATATTTAGACTTGAGGGAAAGCTTCGTTAACAAACTATAACACGGCAATCAGCACTCGAATACGACGAGAGAAATTATTGAGACGTGGAAAATTTCCTTGAAATGAATATGGTTTGCGAGACAAATGCTTGTAAGTATTGAACCTCTTAAAAGATGAGGGGAAATTTGCGCTCACCGTGAGGGCATCGTCCGTACGAGACCACCACCAGGCACCTTACTGAGACGTGGAGAGCTTTGCGGCCGGAACAAAGCCTCCCGTCCCCGCCGGCCAAGAGGGGGAAACGCGCTTTCCGATCGCTCAAGGTTGCGCGGACATAGTATAACTCTAGCGTCTAGGAGAAGCTTAACCAGGTGCGATGGCGGCACGCATAACGTGGGAAGCTAGCCACCAGAATAGCAATCTCAAGGACTGCTGCTGACGAGGGCGAAATACCTTCGTGTAATTATAATAACCCTAATAGGACTACTTTCGAAAGAAAAAAAAAGGAAACGTCCCAGAGGGCTATACTACGAGAGCTATGACTGATAGTTTTCTAGATATATATATATATATATATATATATATATATATATATATATATTCATCTCATCTATGGGATCGCATGCGCGCGCTGTTGCTTTGTCTCTGCGTGTAGTAGTTAAGAGAGCCAGGTTAAGGGCGGAGAAGAAGGAAGGAAAGGAAAGCAAGAACTGCAGCGCCGTGGTTTTAAAGCGCACCCGTGGTAGAGAAACGGAAGGCGATATAAGCGTGCGTAGCCATGATACGCACACGACAAACTGCCTTAAAATATTTAGACTTGAGGGAAAGCTTCGGTAACAAACAATAGCACAGCAATCAGCACTCGAATATAATTATAACCCTAATAATAATTGTAAATATTCATCTCATCTATGGGATCTAATGCGCGCGCTCTTGCTTTGTCTCTGCGTGTAGTAGTTAAGAGAGCCAGTTTAAGGGCGGAGAAGAAGGAAGGAAAGGAAAGTCTCTGAAGCAAAATTGCAGCGCCGTGGTTTTAAAGCGCACCCGTGGTAGAGAAACGGGAGGGAAGTTTTAACGGGAAGTTGAAATATGGGCCGTGAAATATTCAGTTGGTAATAAACTGATGTAATGAAATAGGTGTAATCTGTCAAACAGCAGGGTCGATTGTCCGTACGAGTGATGTTCATCCTTTCGAGTAAACTAGCTCCTTGACTAGCATTGTCAGATTTTTGAAACCCATTATTGCGCAGCGTGCTGCTAAAAATACAGCAGCATTTATTTGTAAATGATTTAGGAAGAAAGATTCTATTTTTAGTACGGCCATTCTGCTAAGAGGGGTATCGCCATTAAGATGCCGTTGTAGATTTTTTGTAAAGTTTTCTGGTTTTTGAATCCGTTCATTAGGAAAATGAAGTTTTGTTGAACACGACAGATGCTGCTGCGCCCACAGTTTATTTTTCTCTTCTCTTTAAACTTAGTGTTTGGCACTCTAGGTTCAGTTTCGTATGCATATTTTATAAAAAAATTATGTATTGAAACGTTCACTACATCACTATTACTACGCATGCCTGTAACCTTCCAAGAAAATGAGTGGTCATGTAACTTATAAAGTACGCTGGGCCTTTGCGTATGCTGGAATCTTTTTTCTGGTTCTCAAAGCACCAATGATGTTTTTTGTAGCATTTTCGCAAGATATGTAGTGCTGGCTACAAAACCATCACAAAAAGTTACATTGATAACTGAAGAATAAAGATCACATCAACATTCTTACTAACCCATCCGGTCTCTTTTATGCAGCCAACAAAGATAATGCTTTAACTTCACAGTACTTAAGATAGCGAGCGTTCCACAATAGAACTGCATAAATAAAAAAAAGGACAATGTAGTTCTTTTATGAAATATTTGCATAAAGACAGTTCAGTAAGCGAATATATCATGGCATATTGTAAAATCAGTGGCCGGAAACAAAAAAACACCATAGACAACGACTATTCATTCGCCACAACACGCGAGATAATCTATGCAATAAAAGAAGGGTAACCTTTATACTTTGACACTATGACGGCCTCACCTCTGGATAGGTAATAAAATGCTCAATAGAACATCGCGAAGCAAAGCGTGCACAATGATTATAATAGAAAAAAATGAGTGTCATTGCAGGAAGAACCTAGTTATTTTGAATGATTAGTCACCATTTATACAAAAGCTCTATATTTGAGGCTTGTATGCCTGCACCCGTCATGGAATATATTTCAGTCTTTATTACTATAATTAAAATATTATCACTGCTTGCTTATTGAAAACAAGCACGTTAGCCCTTCCCTACTACTTTCCTTCGTGGTGTTCTACACTCGTTGAATTGTAGACACACCACCAATACCGATAGTATTTTCCTCAAACACCTTCATTTTGCCCTCATACAGCGGAGTAAGTCTCTGTAATCGTTGTTGGGACTGTTAGGATTAAGTGTGCCTGTTTTGCATGATTTTGAAATATATTATTCTTTTTAGGGCGTGCGTTAGGTTTTGCTCCCGTAAAGGTGCAGCGTACTTGATACAATACGCCATCGTAGCGTTCGAAAATGTAAAACAGTAATCATGAAACTTGTCAATGCAGCAGGAATGCGAGTACAAGATTGTGTTGACAAGGAAAATGAAATCTGGCAAATTTTTTTCTGGGACTCCCATGGGTAAACATCATGTGTAATAAAGAGAAGACTCGGTATATGCCTCATACACTGGGAGCTTGTTTTTAAACAGTTATAAGTCACCCGTGTTCTTAGCACAATTCTACTTCTTCAGCTAAGTTATTTCAGAGGGCGGACAATGCGTGAACGAGAAACCATATAAATATTTGGATAAGACAGATTCCTTAAATAAGTCTTCAGCTACCTGATTTATAGATCATATTGCTATTTACGAGTAACATCTGATGACTTCGAAAGGGAAATGCATTTGGAACGAATTCTCAATTGATCAGCCCTTCCACTGTGAAGAAGGACGAGCAGCGAAGCTGTGTTGTGTTTTACCTCAGCCGACGGCAAATGTATGTATAGGTTATATTATTATTATTATTATTATTATTATTATTATTATTATT
Organism: Dermacentor andersoni; assembly: GCF_023375885.2. Lineage (NCBI taxonomy): Eukaryota > Metazoa > Arthropoda > Arachnida > Ixodida > Ixodidae > Dermacentor > Dermacentor andersoni. Next base: position 72,794,201 of record NC_092819.1, read on the forward strand.
ATTATTATTATTATTTTATTATTATTATTATTATTATTATTATACGTTAAAATATGATTATATTATTATTATTGATGTACTCAGAAAACGAATACCTCTTTTGACTGTGGAGTGATTTATTCCTATTCGTAATGGAGTAGTGACGTATACAAGTACCACCGCATGGCAGACGAGAATTCTGTAACGTTTACAACTCTACGGAGAACTAAATAAATATTGTTGTGGAAGGATGAAAGACGACAGGGGAAGAACAGGAGCGCGAGACACTGGCTGCTGCGTGTTGTTGTTGGTCAGCCATCTTGTCTACGCTGACTCATCCTGTATATAAATTGTTAATACAGTCTTTATATAATCCTAACATCCTCGTAACGTATTGGTGGAGGTGCGGGGCAATGCGAATTGTCGGCGCCGGAAGAAACCTCCCCTGCCACCTGTCGGACGACTCCATCCAATTGAGGTTCCCTCTGAACCGTTGTTTCGTGTAGGCCATGACCTGCTTGGCCCTTTTCCGACGACGACTAGAGGGAATAAGTAAATCTCCGTTGCTGCTGATTACGCGACACGCTACGCGATAACAAAGGCGTTGCCGACTAGTTGCTTAACCGACGTCGCCGATTTTCTCCTTCATGACGTTATTCTCCACCATGGTGCGCCTCGACAGTTACTTACAGATCACGGCCGCTCGTTCTTGTCTCGAATTGTTGACGACCTCCTCCGTGCTTGTGCCACTGAGCACAAGCTGTCCACCGCGTACCACCCACAAACGAACGGTAATACGTTACGTTTCAACTGAACAATCACAGAGATTCTGTCGATGTACGTCTCCAATGATAACCGTGACTGGGACGCCACGCTACCCACCGCGATTGCTCAGCGGCTATGGTGTTAGACTGCTGAGCACGAGGTCGCGGGATCGAATCCCGGCCACGGCGGCCGCATTTCGATGGGGGCGAAATGCGAAAACACCCGTGTACTTAGATTTAGGTGCACGTTAAAGAACCCCAGGTGGTCGAAAGTTCCGGAGTCGTCCACTACGGCGTGCCTCATAATCGGAAAGTGGTTTTGGCACGTAAAACCCCATAATTTAATTTTTTTTTTGGGACGCCACGCTGACCTACGTGGCGTTCGCGTATAACTTGTCTCGACATGACACCGCAGGATATTCACCCTTTTATCTTTTGTATGGTCGAGACCCAAAATTGCCGTTTGACACCATCCTGCCTTCTTTGCCACATGTTTCAACTGAGTACGCTCGTGAAGTCATCGATCGCGCTAACATGGCACGTCAAATCTCCCGATCTCGTTTATTAGCCTCGTAGCACATACAAAAACAGCGTTACGGCCGGAGCCATCGCGGTGTTCACGCCCGGTGCTTGGATGCTCCTTTGGTCACAATGTCGCCGGGTTGACCTCTCTCAGAAGCTTCTCTCTCGCTACACAGGGTCTTATGAAGTCCTACGTCCAATTAACGACGTAAATTACGAGACTGCACCGCTAGAGTTTGATGCATCCTCAGGTCCTACTGTTCTTGACATCGCGTACGTTTCGCGGCTGAAGCCATACTTCGCTCGCAATTCTTCGCTAACACGCGCCGAGACGGCGCTGTACCAGCCGGGGGTCCTGTTACGGAAGGATGAAAGAAGACAGAGGAAGACGAAGATCGCGAAACGCTGGCTGCTGCATGTTGCTGGTGATCAGCCATCTTGTCTATGCTGACTCATCCTGTATATATATATATATATATATATATATATATATGCAGTAAATGCAGTCTTTATGTACTCCTAACATCCCCGTAGCAATATCACAACTAAATGAACCTTGGCCTAACGATAGAGTCGTCTTATCGGCGAATTTGGGCCTAATTATTACGCGATGACTACATTAGATTGAGAGCTACACAGCATTAGTGAAAAACTGGACACGAACAATTTTTCGTGTTGGAGCAAAGGTGGATGTCGGACGGATGTCGACCATAGCCGGATGGTAGCTATATATAGCTCCGCTGTAATATAGGTAGACCAACACTGCATTACCTGCGTAAGTTTGGCAGTGCATGTCGAAAAACTTGCGCTAGTTTAGAGATTTCTTCCGAGTTGATGTGCCTTTCGAAATCACTGGCTGTATTCAATTCCTGCATTGAATATGTACGCTAATTTAAGACAGTGAGAAGTGAAATTTCGCTAGTTATTCAATTATCCATTTAGATTTTCGTCTAAGTAATTCGTGCCTGTTTGAGTAAAGCAGCTCAATGAGCAGATTTGTGTTTTATGCAATGGTTAAACAAAAGGTGCTGGTAACGTTAAAAAACGCACCACGCATTTGGCACCCCGGCTTCGGCGAGCCCGTTAAGATATGCGAAAACAGTTATGCAAACCTCTCAGACTGCGGTCGTCGTAGCTAGGCAAGAAGTATTGCAGGTAGTTGGCTATACAGCACCGTTTAGGGTTCAGCATAGCTTTACCGACGGGCAAACGTGCTTATTTAAGGCGAGCAATTATGTGTGTGGGACCGCCACATATTTCAACAAAGCGTCAAGAAGGCGACGACGGTGGCGACGATAGTGCGACGGGGACGGTCATGAAACGACGACCTATAGTCTGATTTTTTCACCACTGAGATAGTACCATCAGAACCTGTTCCATTATAACCTGGACATTTTGCGAATGAAGCAATATATCATCGTGAAACTGCGTAGCATTGGACAGTGTGAAGAAACGATGATGAAATGTGTTCTGATCCTGACGGTGGGGCAGTCCAACACAGTATCTCAAAGCGCTGGCTACCAGGAGCAAAGATTGTGGGAAACGGGCACACTCTCGCTTCATCTGTTTTATTCCTGTCTTTTTATTGAAAACGAAACTTGCGCTCATCCACGTATTCTCGCTTGCGCAATGTGGTGTGGTATAGTGCCAGTCATCTCAGAAAGTTAGAGCCGAATGCCTTGATAATCAATTTCTTGGAACCTCCTAAATCATTCTTTATCCAGGTCACTTCTTTAGCTAGGTCGCTCGCCACATAGTTTCCAATGAAACTGGATCAGAATTATTCTTCTGTGGTACAGGTGGACTGTTGATTCTATTGGCGCTCGATTGTCTTTTGCGAAGACAGACTTTTTTAGATGTGCTGTAGCCTACAAATAAGAAAATAAGCGCAGGACACTCTGTTACAACTAAAACATCAGATCATAGACGATTCCGGCAGATCGACAAAGGCAGTTCTCGGGTTGGACCTAAAAAAGGGCTTCGATAACGTAACACATGCACCGATACTAGATAGAGTAGGTGACCTAGGACTGGGAAAACGCACGTACGATTATGTACACTATATTCTAACGGGCAGAAAGGCAAAGATCACGATAGCGGACCTAGTTTCGGAGGAGATCGAGATAGGCAGCGCAGGTACGCCACAGGGTTCGGTCTTATCACCGATGCTATTCAATCTGGCGCTAATCGGGCTGCCAGCCAAGCTACAAGAAACTGAGGGCCTAAATCATACCTTATACGCGGACGATATCACCCTATGGGTGAGAAACGGAAGTGACGGGCAGATAGAAGAAACGCTTCAAGCAGCGGTCGAAACAATCGAAAAATATCTAGAGGAGACAGGGTTAACATGCTCGGCAGAGAAATCGGAGCTGTTGCTGTACAGACCGACTCACAGAGGTCGCAAACCAGGCAACTACAGGGAAGAGCTCACCCATAGAGAGGAGATACAGTTAAAGACGGCCGATAGGAAACCCATGCCCAATGTCGATAGGATCAGGGTATTGGGGCTCCTCATTGAAGCCTAGGGCAACAATGAAGAAACCCTCAGAAGACTGGAGGGAACTGTAGCACAAATCATGGGGCTAATCAGAAGGATAACAAATAAACATAGCGGGATGAAAGAGGAAAACACGATCAGGTAATACAGGCCTTCGTAAAAAGTAGAATAGTATACGTAGCGCCGTACTTAAAATGGCAGGTTGCGGCAAAGATCAAACTAGAATGCCTCATTCGGAAAATATACAAACTAGCCATAGGATTACCGATCAGCACCAGCACGGACAAGTTGCTGCAGTTAGGCCTACACAACACGATAAACGAGCTCATTGAAGCGCAATGTACGGCACAATATGAACGCCTCTCTAAGACTAGAGCAGGCAGACACATCCTAAAGAGATTAGACATAGGTCACCACACACAGCACGGTGTCAAGGTGGACATCCCCAGAGAGACGAAGGAAAGATTGGTAATACCTCCCATATAAAAGAACATGTACCCAGAACACAATAAGGATAGAAGAGAGAACAGAGCGAAGCAAATACAGAAGAAATTCGGGAGCGACAAGGACGCAGTGTTCGTAGACGCGGCTCGATACAGTCGCAGACGGGGATTTAGGCAGCCGTAATCGATAGGGAGAAACGGTGCAAGACATGCGCGACGATACGCACCACAAGTAACGAGATAGCTGAAGAAGTAGCCATAGCGCTCGCAGTAGCTCAGACCAACGCAACCGTGATAGTCAGCGACTCTCAGACGGCAATAAGAAATTTTGCCAACGTCCGAATCTCCCCGGAAGCACTACGCTTTCTTCTTGCAGGAGGCCAAAATTACAAAAGAAAGATATACATCACCTAGACACCCGCTCAAACCCTCGCGGAGGACGGCAACAACGAGGTGGCACACGACGCGGCTCGAGGGCTTACAGACCGAGCGTCTGTCGCAAGTGACGCCCCGACACCCTCCGGACGTGACGGTGCGATAAATGAGTGGGAGTGGGAGGACAGAATGACAACATATAATGACATTACGAAACATTATAGGTTACAGAGGCGCATATTCCCGCGACCTCACGCAAAATTGACAAAAAAGCAGTCTGTCGCATGGCGGCAGTTACAAACTAGGACGTATCCGAATCCTGCGCTCTCGCGCATCATATGTCCGGATGTATATCCTCCGCACAAATGCAAAACATGTGAATGCAGAGCCACTCTGGAGCATATATTATGGGAATGCCGAGGAATAAATAACGATAAACAAAACGCGGCATTAGCAGCAGCCTTCGCACGCGCTGGGAAGCCGCGCTGCTCAGCCCCGCCCCCGAGGATCAACTATAGGCCGTCCAGCGGCCCGAGGATGCCGCCAGGACCCACGAACTCCTGGCCGACACCTAGGCGGGGCCTTTGGCCCTCCCCACCAACTCGCAGGGCACACCATAAAGTTCTTTCCTCCTCCTGTTTGATCCTTGCTTTTTCTAAAGAGCGTACGAAAGTGCACAAATGTGAACGTTTGCACACGCTTAGACCCGTGTGTATACCTCAGAAAATGCATTAGATGCTGTGTGCCAGAAGAAAAACGCATAAATGCACACGGAAATGGTTGCCAGGCATTGCAGAATGGGCGACCTAAAAAAAAATTCTCCCATTATGACGGTAGCCTAGGGCAATGAACATTTTTCTAACGCGCTCATCACATTTTGTGTTACTTGATGTTGCACAGCCGTAAGCTACCAACAAATAAAAGAAACGATTCTGGTCTAATGGCTTGGGGCCTCGTAGTGTTCTGCTGAGAATCCGGTGGGTGATGCACTATACGCTTTTATATTTCACTGAATGGTCCAGAAACATTGCCAGAAAGGATTATGTACCAACCGTAAAAGCCCTGAAAGAAGACTTGTTTGTTTCGAATTGAAAGAACCGTACCGATCGCAAAAGCCGTACTCAACACGTGATAACAACTGAATGGTAGTTTATCAGCAATTTGCACTCATTTTAGCATGCGCACTCATGGGAAATTCACTAAATTAATTGAAATTCTTATTCGAATATGTTGGTATTTCCTGTTACATGTTTGCTTCGACCAAGGATCGTAGGGTCGAGTGCGTGAGTTGACTCTATCTTAATTATTGTACCTAATTACCTTCGCCTTAATTAAAAGCCAAAGTCATGGATTCGACTCCCACCAATGGTTTTGGTTCGACCATCAATGGCGGCACCATCAATTGTGTTGCCATTCAATTTTTTTCCCAGCAAAGGTCGGTGGTCCGAATGCCCTATGAACTTTGCCTTATTTCAAGCCCATGGTCATGGGCTCGACTCCCACCAATGGAGGCGCCATAAATTTTGGCGGCAAAGAAATTTGGTCCCAGCAAATATTGTGGGTTAGACTCCCACGAAAAGTCCTGGTTTAGAGTGCCTTATTTACCTATGTCTTCATTAAATTCTCCCTAATAACATGAAAGGTCATGGGTTCCGCTCTATCCAAAGCTCATGGGTTTGTGTGCCTTATTAGGCTCAATCTTAATTAACTGGGCCTTAATTTCGCCTAAATTGCCACCAAAGGACGTGGGTTCGCCTTCCACTAATGGTCGCGGATTCGACCATCAATGGCGTCTCCACCAATTTTAGTATAACTGAATTTTGATCGCACCAAAGATCGAGGCCTCGACTCCCGCCCAAGATCGTGGGTTCGAGTGTCTTAGTTAACTTTGCCTAAATTGACATCGAAGGTAATCGGTTCCACTCCCACCAAACGTCATGGGTGGCACCGTGAGTTTTGGTGCCATTGAATTTCGGGGCCATGACACCGGACATCGAAACACCCGACATCAGATTTTCCTTTTCATGAGCAGTTTAAGGCTTTCGCCTTAATAAACAAAGCAACAAGCAAAACACAGTCCTTGACATGCTTCTAAATTCGACCTGCTAAAATCATTCGGAAAGGTTAGCCGTGACACAATGATCGAAGTACAAGTCGCGGTGTTGGAATCGGTAACACGATTAAATATTTGCTCCATATCCGCACATTCATATATGCAAGAGGGGTGGGAATGGTAGTTCGCACCCTTCCTGACCGTTACCGCACAGTTATAGTTGATCGGAGCCCCTTGTCACTCCACTCTCGCTGGCAACGAAGCCGCTCACAGTGCAGCCAGAGAATTCGTCCACCGTCCGTCTCTAGTCAGATCCTCCAGAGCTTACCTCGAGTCAGGTCTGAGCCATTGCGCCCAACGTATTTTCCCGTCAGGCTCATCTTTCTCATGATCAAACCGTGGGCATGTGGACAACTGAATAAGTGTTATAATCACTATGAAAGCATGACGACCATAGAAAACTATGAGGCTAGACAATGCAGAAATGATCAGAAGTAGGGGTATAAAGCCAAACCACACCACCGCACAGCCGTCGACAAGCCATTTCGCGCGTTACACTTATCCCATTGCGCTCATGCCGTCATCGTCCTTCTGTCGGCGGTATACCATGCTCATGATTTCAGAATTGTGATCCCGCTGTCGTCCCTCATTCGTCGTCAAGCATTTATCGCCACACTGCTGTTGCGATGCCATCGTTGTTCTTTCATAAACCTGATTAAAGTTTCGTCATCTGATCCTCGTCATGCCGTCATCGCCATGCAGACGTCATCATGCCGTCCTCGTCATACACTGATCGTCTTCTCATTCCTTTAATGCCATCGTTGTAATGCCGCCTTTCGTCTTGGGTCGCCGTCCCCACTTAATTGTTATTTCATCCTTACCAATGTACCATCATTCAATCGTGATTATGACGCCGTTTTCACCATCCTCATACATTGCGTTTCCTGATGCAGGCGCCGTGATTCATTTGTATTGATACCATCTTACTGATTCCGTCATTGCCATTGCATCACCGTCATTCAAGATTCGTCATTCATTTCTTGTTGCGCTGTCCGTTTCTCACACCGCCGCCGTAGCGCCACCATGGCCATACATGTATTGTCATTCCATTGCACTCATGACATCAATGTCACGCTGTCGTTTATCATCTTTATCGTTCTAGAATTGGCATTGTATGGTCATCATATAGTCGTCGCTATGCATTACTTGTCATACCATCCCTTTGGTGACATTGTGTTAATTCCCTTGTCCTCATTCAAGCTTCATAATTCGTTCACATCATACCGTCGTCACCGCACAATCGTCTTCATTTATTTGCGCTCATGCCATCGCCGTCAAGCTGTTGTCATTATACCATCATCGTCTTTTCACAATAATCGTCATACATTTGTATAAAAAAAACGTATATATACAATTATGACGAGTAGCACCGACGTAACAGCAGCCAAGATGGCCAGGAACAATCTCTACTTATTCTTCATCGGTTCCCGCCTAATGCTGTACTCGTCTTCTGTCAGAGTGCCGCATCAGCAGGTCAGAGTGCCGCATCAGCAGACTAGTTATACCGTTCAAGCCGAGCAACGTGAATTACATTACCCTGGGCGGGCGCAGATAGTTCTATTGGCCTTGTTCGTGCAAGCTCATGCGTCACCTTGGTGACAACACAGTACACGATAAGGATGATTGTAAGGTGGTATAACTTCGCTGAAAGACCTGCTCTTTGAATTGGTGACCAAAGAAGCACCACGGATACACAAGAGTACTACGCACCCTTATGATGGCAATTTTAAAGGATCTTCTTTGACGCCTGCGACATCATAAGGCGTTCACGCGCTATATGATGCGCACCGTTTCTCTTGCGATGGCATGTTGCGTGCCCTTCCATGCTTGTTGTGGAGTGGCTGGTAGTAAAGTATCTATGGGTAGTGTCGGTTCAGCGCCAAAAAGGAAGATAAAACGGAGAACAACCTACAGTATCGTGGTGTGAGGAATAATACACGAATGTAACAGAGGCCAATGACGCATTCCAGTCGCGGTGGCCAGTGGAAACATACACGGAGGGCATGTAGGTCATGGTTTGGTTCAGTCGTTCAGTAAAGCGGTTTGTATGAGGGCGATATATCGTGGTGAACTTGCGTTTTCTGGAACTCGAGTGGCGAAAGTTATCGATGACACAGTGAAAGAAGTAACGACCGCGATCGTTGAGCAGCTGACGAGGAGCTCTCTCATGCAGAATCACATTGTTGAGAAGGAAGTCAGCAATATCGGTAGCACATCTGGTTGGAAGTGTGCATGTGACAGCGTAACGCATGACAGTCGGTTGCGACAAGGACGCATTTGTTTTCTCGTGCGTATGCAGGGAAGGACCTGAGTATATAAAGGGCCTTGCAGAAGAGCGGCTCTACTGGGACATCCATAGGGTGAAGAAGCCCGTTGGAGAGCGCCGGTGGGCTTTTGGTTTGCTGGCACAGTTCGCAGCTGCCAGTGTGTTTCTGCATGGAGGGATAACGCCTAGGGCAAAAGAAACGATGCCGCACGCGATCATAAGTGCGCATCACGCCAAGATGGCTTGCTTTGGGTGCGTCCATAGCTGCTGCAAGATGGCAGAACGCACATGGGAGGGCAACACAAGCAAGGCTTAGGGTCTTTGGAGTATACACTGTGGCTCTATAAAGTTCCACTATGCAAGGTGAACATCCAGAGCGACTCATCAGAGGCTCCGCAACTGAGACGATTGAGGATAGAAGGTAAGGTCGGATCACACCGCGGTTCATTACCGCAAAGAAGAAACTCTGAGAAAGTTCACCAACATTAGTGTCAAGGTAGCTGCTGTTCGGTAGATCAAATGAATATTGGCGTAGCCCGTCCGCGTCTTGATTTTATTGGCTAGACTTGCGCACGACGAAAAATCAGAACTCTTGTAAGCGCGAAGCCCGACGTCCAAGATGGCCTGTAGGCTCTTTCTCCGGAGGAAGCCAGCAGAGCGCATTGTAGTGAGTCGCTTTACTGAATGAATGGCCAAAGATGTACAGCTGAAATATGCACATGGCTCCAACAAGGCCAGGACATTCACGCTCGCTTATCGAGTAATTGCGCTTTGGGCCAGAGAGGAGGCGGCTGGCGCACGCTACGACGCAGTCACGACTATGCTGGCCCTCCGCAAGGACAACTCCGACTCCGTGTCTAGTGGCAAGATCAAAACTTCTGTACGAAAACATGGATCGCAGTGCGCCAACAGAGGAGGAGTTGTGAGAAGGCGGATAAGCTTAGAAAACGCACAATATTACCTGAGATCCCATAAGAAAAGCGTACCCTTCTTGAGAAGCTTGATGAGTGGAGGGGCGATGTCAGGAAAATTTTTGACAAAGCGAGGCAAGTAAGAACATAAGCCACTGCTGGAGCGAACGTCATTGGTTGAGGAAGGTGTACGGAAATGCTTCGCGGCTCGATTTTGTTCTGTGTAAGGTTGGATTGCTGCACGGCCAACAAGGTGACCGAGCACTGTAATCTTGCGGCGACCGAAGTGCCACTTAGATGAGTTTAGCTGGAGACCGGCGCTGAGGAAATTTGGAGAATGACCAGCAAGCGCTGAATATACCTGCCATATGTCGTTGAAAAATTAATAATGGCACCTAGGTTAAATGAGCAGGTCGACAGGCGCTTTGTTGGAGGATTCTGTAACATTGCGGAATCAACAAATCATCTCGCGAAAGCCGAGGTGGACTTTCAATAGGAAACATGGCAAGAGAAGCTGAAACAACGGCTGCAGTCACCGCTGGTGCTTTCTCACCTCGACGAAGACGCCGAAACGGAAATACACACCGGCAAAAGTAGCATAGGCATCGGTGCCGGGCAAGTTCAAACGAAGGACGCGGTTGAAAGCGTAATAGCTTGCGCTAGCCGATCACTGTCAAAAGCGGACGCGAATTATTATACGATGGAGAAAGAGTGGCTTACGATCATTTGGGCCATGGTGAAATTTAGGTTTGCCAGCCAACAACACCAAGCCTGGTGTTGGCTGGCAAACTTAAATGATGCTTCAGGTCGCCTAGCACGATGGACTTCAGGCTTCAGGAATACACCACCATGGTTTATAAGCCCCGGAGGAAGCACTCTGATATCGACTGCCGGTCGTGCACCACTATGGACCTGACACCGCAAGGCGAACTGGACGATGGCGCCTACCTAGAAACAATAGCTGCAGACCATTTCACTGAGGAGCAACGCGCAGACGCGGAGTTTCGAAGCCTTGTGCAGCATCTACTTAGAAGGCAAATACGACGTTGTCCGAAGAGCATTTCGGCATTTTGAACTGTCTTCATTTTTCTTGCCGAACGACATCCTCATAAAGAAGAACTTCTCTCCACTCCGCGCAAGCTACCGTCTCGTTTTAATAGTAGCACTCCGACAAGAAGTCTTACACGCCCTGCACGATGATCAGACAGCCGGGCACCTTGGGTTTTCCCGTCTGCTTACAAGAATACAGGAGAAGTAATATTTACCGCGCCTGACTGCCAACGTCGCCCGCTCCGTCAAGTCATGCGGTGACTTGACACCACTGACAAGGGCAGCGGGTTTACTAGAGCCAATCGAGCCTCCTTGGTGACGGTTTCAACAAAACGGGGTGAATTTGTTGGGACCGTTTCGGACGTCGACATCTGCAAACAAGTGGATGGTCGTGGCCACCGGCTATCTTACGCGCGCTACGCCGATACAAAGCTCTGCCTTAAGGTAGTGCGGCCGAAGTAGCTAAATACTTTCTCGAGAACATCCTGCTATGACATGGTGCCTCAGAAGTCCTCATCACGTACAGAGGAACGGACTTCGCTGCAGAGCTTACCCAAACCATTTTGCAATACAGCTATTCAAGCCACAAGAGGACAACTGCTTACCACCCACCGAAGAATGGTCTTACGGAGTGGATAAACAAGACACTCGACGACATACTTGAAATGTACGTAGAAGCCGAAAGCAAGACGTGGGGTGCCATCCTGCCATACGTAACGTTCACTTACAATACGGCGGTGCAAGAAACAACTCAGATCACGCCGTTCAAGCTGGATTACAGCTGGTTTACAGCCCACGACGACTCTCGACGCAATGCTTCCGCCTGTGAGCGAAAAGAAACTTAACGTCGCCTCCTGTCGACAGTGCACCGAGGAAGCCCGACAGCTCGCCCAGTTGTGCATCAAGAACATACAGAAGACTGGCAGGCGACACTACAATATTCGACGAGGCAACGTTGAGTGCCAGCCCGGCGACCATGTTTGGGTCTGGACTCCGATACGCCGACAAGAACTTATCGAGAAACTGTTACGCGGCTTATTTCTGACCCTACAAGATCATCAGACAAATTGGCACAGTGGACTATGAGGTCCTCCCATACGACATCTCGCAATTACAGTGGCACCTCGTACGACCTACAGTCATCCACGTGGGGCGCCTTAAGCCTTTCTGCGCGCGCTGATGAATTTGCGGACTTTCTTTGCTATTTTGTTATTGTGTTTTTTCTTTATTATGCATGTTTTTGTTCTTTTCTATGCGAGGGTTAATGCCTCAGGGCACACAGGCATAGGAGATGCGTCCGAATAAGGAAGAATAAATGAATGAAAAAAAATTGACGTATCTAAGAGACTCCAGGAGAGGTCCAAAATGTCGCCCCTCCGTGCAAGCATTGTAATGGCTTGGACTAGGCGGCGAAAGTCCCGCTGCTTAGAGATGCCTGGGCCTTGTCGGTTGCAACGCAGAGAAAGCCCACAGCAGGTGGTTGATATCGGCTTCAGCATTGCGTGACTTTCAGACTGGACACCCAGGGCGGGGTATACCTGGCGAAAGTGCGGCAACTTTCGATTCACAGCAGCAGTGAGGGCAACCCCGACCTGAATCTCCCGAAACGCAACCTGCTCTGCACGGGTAAGAGCACGGGGGACGGTTACCGCACACGGAGGTATGATAGCACGTGTGCGGCACCGAAGGTGCTACTTTCTTGTTTAAAGAATGCTAGAATCCTCTAGGTCAATGAGCTGGGGCAGTGGCGGTGTAGAGGTCTCTAGACGGGTCGCAGAATCCCCACCACTCTGGAAGGTCAAAAGGTGGCGTGGGATCAACTCTATAGGTATATACTGCAGGATGCCTGCCGCCAGAAGACAGATCGGCTGACATAATTCAGGGTTGCGACTCACACGTCGCAGGAGCCGAATCACCTGGAGGGCACCAGGGCGGATGGCGATGCGGGCCGTGAGGGCCATGGGAAAGGCAGCCACAGAGCACAGCGCTTCTCGAACAGCAACGAGTTCAGGACAGAAGGAGAAAGAAGGGTCTTGGATTCGAAACTGCGACGGCTTATTCAGGGCAAGTGCACAAGGGCAATAAAGTGCAGTGGTCGTTGCACAGTCCTGAATGCTTTCATCCACGTAAATTACGATGGAGTCAAGCGGCAGGTGTAATTCACTCACGAAGCGACACCGCCGCGTGCGTTCTTGTCGGCCGAAGTATATCCCCTGCTGTAACGCCTTTCTGGCAAAGCGGGTCACTCACTGAATAAATAAAGATTGTGGACAAACTGCGCTTGAAAATTAGTGAGCACCTCTCACTTTGTCCTGCAAGGTACTCAATTAGGCTACGCAGTTGGGGGTCCACCCGTTGTTACATAGCAAAATCGGAGGTGGTGGCAATGGCTAGGAAAGTCGAATCGCAGTCTGTACGCAGCAGTGGTTCCTCGATGGAGGCTCGGGGCAGTTAGTTTGTGTCTGAAAGCTTTCTTGAGTTCTGGTCAACTATAGAAATGTCGAACTCCTGCAGCCTCGAATTCCGTCTTGCGAGGTGTCTTGAGTTGTCCTTTAGGCTTCTCAGCCGCCAAGAAGTATGGTAATAAGCAACGACAGTATACAATCTGCCGTACACATATGGGCGGAATTTTGATGTTACCCATACTATTGCCATGCATTATTTTTTCTTGATCTAATTGTTTCGCCCTGCCTTCGATAAGGAGCGACTGGCATAGGCGATTACCTGTTGTTACTCGTTCCGCATGCAAAAATGAACGGCATCGAGGCCTGTACTGCTGGCATTAGTATGGATTTCAGTTTCCCCGTTGTCATCGAAGTCTGCCGAAATGGACGACGATTGGATATGGTGCTGGAGCTCAACAAAATGCCATACAAAAGGGACGGACTCTTTACTCAGGCGTGTTAGCGGCTTTGCGATCAGCGAGTAGTTTTTGATGAAGCACCTGTAGTAGAAATCAGCGGAAAGTGTCACACTATAGGTGCTTTCTCTGTATCTGGTAAAACGCCTATAGGGCTGACAACGTTGCCCAAGAGTTTCGAGCTGTTCCTATGCGAATTGACATCTTTTTCGGGCTTCAGAGAAAGTCCTACAGTTAATAGCACGCAGCACCACTTCTAGCCTGCTAAGGTGTTCCTCAAAAGTAGAAGCGAGCACTATGATATCATTAACACACACCAGTCAAGTCTGCCATTTCAGGACAGCCAATATGGTGTCCATTACCTCTTGAAAAGTTGAGCGGGCAGTGCAGAGTTCACATGGCATGATATTGGACTGATATAATTCATCTGGTGTAATCAACAAAGTCTTCTCGTGAACTCTTTTGCGGGTGTTCCCCTTGCGGGTGTTCATTAGCGCCTTCGATATAAACACGCCCGACATCATACCCCAGGTTGGGGAGACAGCGTCACTTATCCGCAATGTTTCGACCCACCGCCTTCCAGTATTCACAGAAAGTTCGTTGCCTGTCTGTCTGTCTACCTTTATCAACCTAAGCCGTTTCGACGGCCTGCGGTTTAGCTCCGAATGTCGTGAGGAGGACCTACTTGGGTTTGTGAGAATGTGATGAGTTAGCATTGCGGAGAGAATTGTGTAGGGTCTATGAGGTGATTTCTGGTTGGGTGGGAGAATGTATTAACCTGTAGAGCTTGGAGGAATCGCTCCTGCTCTCTTGGTACTGACTTGTGCGGGGCTGCATATGTTCTGCGGGTTAGCTTGTAGTGTTGTGTGATGTCTTGGTAAGAGACTAGAGGGTGCATGCGCTCGGGTTCAGATTCCTCGGCGTCGGCTCGGTGGGTCAGATCTCGAGCCACGTGGTTGGCGACCTCGTAGCAGGAATGCCTTGATGAGCTGGCGCCCAGATAATCATGACTGACCTCGTTGGCGGCTTTTGATTGACGATCCGGAGCGTAGTGGTATGAATTCTGCCGCTAGCAAAGTTGCGGCACGCCTGTTGGGAGTCACTTAGTATGACTTCAACCTCTGTTTGCGAGAGCGCAAGGGCTATGGCCGCTTCCTCGGCTTGGAGGGGATTGTTTCGTGTGAGCGAAATGCTGCTCCGATGTTCTTTGTTGACGACTACGGTGGCTGTTGTGGCTGCGCGTCTGCAGTAAGAAGCCGCGTCCGTGTAGGCTGTAGAGGGTAAAGTCCCGTATCGCTTCTGTATGGCCAGGGTGCGGGCCTCCTTTCGCTCTGCGTGGTGCACTGAGCAGAATTTTGTTATCCGTATGTTTGCTGTTCCTTCGACGAGGTGGACGATACCCCTGCTACAGCCAACCCCTGCTCAAGCTTGCGTTCGCTTTGACCAATCCCTTGACGCAGCTTCCGTGGTTGGTACCCACTGCCATCAGAATTGGTGAGCGAGATGACAATGTGATATTTTCTTTCCGAATAGCGAGTGAAGCAGGTAATGCAGGATTTAGATGTTCTGCAATGGCGTTATATGGTGAAATACGAGGGTTATTAAAAATGTAAGGGCCGTTTGTCCCTAAAAATACATATTCGTTAGTAAAAGTTTGTATATCGCGGGTTCATTTTAGCACAAACCTACTTTACTATTTTTACACAATCACTATTAACATCTAAGCACTTTTCGAGCCACTGCAGCAGTTTCTTTAGTACCTTTGCATAGACGTTCGATGCCTGGGAATTGAACTAGTTGACAACAGCGGTCTGAAGTTTCTCGTCTTCAAACCGTTGTCCCCCAAGCCATTATTTCAGGTGCAAGAAGAGGAAACAGTCACATGGTGCAAGGTAGGGATTGTAGGGTGTATGCGCAGAAAGTTCCAACCAAAATCTTGAATCTTCTGCTTGGTTCAGGCAGTGGTGTGAAGGCGCGCGTTGTCATTGAGGAGGGCATTGTCAAGAACAGTTTCCCGAACAGTCAATTTATGATCACACGTCTCAGTTTGATAAGCGTTTCGCACTATACGTCAGCTGTAACTGTGGTGCCACGTTCCATAAAATCGACCAAAAGAACGGCCTTTTCGTCTAAAAAAACGGTAGCCATCATTTCGCGACCCGAGTAAGGAGATTGCTAAAATTGTTATGGTTTTGGTGAAAAGGAGTGGTGCCACTGCATTTATTGTAGTTTGTTTACTGCAGTGGCGTATGATATTGAAATCTCGTTGCCTTTAACAATGTGCGAAAACAGCTCATATCCGTCTTCTCAGTAGGGGTCGAAAGATACCTGTCCACCAGACAGCTTGGTGGTTTGAGTTGGTCGGTAAGCAATTTCGTTACTCACCTGGCGCACACCTTCTGATATTCGAGCTCTTCATTTATGATTGTGTAAATTATAGTCCGTTCAATAAGAGGAAATTTATCAGCCAGATCAGTAACTGTCTGTCGTCGTTCTAATCGTAATTCCCGGTTCAATTGTTTAACAACTTCATTGACCTGGATGCTGTGGCTGCTCCTCCACTCTTAATCGTGGGCATTTGTGTGACCATTTTTGAAGTCTCGACACCATTTTATGACCTTTAGTTCACTGATCACTGCAGGTTCATAAACTAGGCACAGCTTGTCATGAATTTGCCAAGATCATGATCCTTTTGCGAACGAAAATTGAATTACAGCTTGCACTTCAGATTAAGCGGGAGCAAGGATTTTTGCCGACATTGTCGTCTTTATTCTTATTCTTTATTAACTTAATTCTGACGTGTTAATATTCAAATATAAGTAAACGGTCCTTACTTTTTGAGTAACCCTCGTACTTATGGTCTGTGCCTGTATGTTAATGAGCGCATGTTCACCAAAAGGTAGTCTACGCGGATAATGATGTCACGGGAGCACTGTTCTATGAGCTGCGTATTTTCCCTTTTACATTACTATAGGTGACCACGCGCTATTTGAATCTGCAGGCTGTCCTAGAACGTACCAACTTTTTTTTAGTTGAGTCGAGAACAATGTGCTCACGTGGGGAAATCAGCGCCCGTGTCAACCAGTGCAAACATACTCCGGTTGTTTATATTCACTGGTGGGTTCGTCGAATTTGTTCTGGTATTGTAGCTATGCCGTGGTGTAGTGTTGCGGCTTTCTTGGGACTTGGTACTGACGCACCGCTCAGTCTCGTTGGCGGCAAGAAAATTATCTTGTCGCGCCGATGACACATTTTGTTCGTACGCTGCCTTCATATTTACACCACACGAATGATGTGGCGGGAGAAGGACTTAAGGACTGCGACGAGAAGGCGTCTTTAATTTTCCAGGAGATTGCTGGGGGTCCTTCTCATGCTGCGTCCAGGTGGAAGGAGAACGGCGGAATAAGGATGACGATGACATCTAGCCGCTACTTGGCGAATTCTGCCTTTGTACGTTGTGTTCAATCTCAAACGGCCTTTACCCAGGTTACGAACTTGGAGTACCGACAGGCACCCAACGGAAGCCCAAGTTCATATAGAAGCAGTGACAGCATACGTGGCTGGGCTCGCCGAAGTGGAAACAAACAGGAAGCTGGTTGAGAGCGCTTCAGTCGTCGGACTTTCTCAGGGCTGTCTGTCTGACCATACACGGGTGATCGTTTGGCCGTGAGTGCAGGAATGGTGTATACGCCTGTCTGATCTGGAGGACTTGGTTTTGAAGAGCGGAGGCTTATGAGGTGGCGTCCGGTGCTCGAGAGGGGTATTGGGGTGCTTGGTGCGGCTTAATTGGTTGTCCTGTTCTCAGTGCTTGCTGGACTTCTTGTCTGATAAGGTAGTTGAGCGCTCCGACTTGCTGACTGGGGCTAGGCCACATTTTACGGAGCTCCTTTTGTATTACAGCCTTGATTCTGTCTCTTAGGTTGCTCATGCTCATGTCCTCCAATTCTGTGGGTGACGTACCATGGACCAGAGCAGTGCGCACGTACTGTCTTGTTTCGAATATCGAGTGTTGTTTTGATACATGTGGCTTCCATTAAATATTTAGTGGCGGTTTTCTTGCGTTCCGCATTAGGCCAGCGAAGAACCCTTGCTTCACTTTTATGATGAGAAAACCAAGTTTCTTTTCTTCCGGTATTTCTGGTTCTGCTCGACCGAGGATTCTTCATTTCCTCATCGAAGACAGCCATGCTTTCGGTAGGGAGCCGCAGACGTGTTAGAAGTTGTGTCTCGGCACTTACCTTGCGAACGGCATTTGTAGATGTCAGAAGAACGCTGCAATTGAAGTTTCCTCATGTCGTGAGCTGGAACTCTTGGCTGATAAACTATCTACGTTACAACTGCGTTTGCGCAAAGTAAACGTGCTGCAACTTGTCACCGTCGTCCGAATTCTTGCACCTCACCACGCGCTCATATTTTGCGAGCGATTCCTCTCGCTTGTGCCTAGCAAATGAAATAAAGAAACGATGAATTATTGGAAATGAAAGTGGATAAAAAAACAACTTGCCGCAGGTGTGGAACGATCCCACAACCTTCGCATTTTGCGTACGATGCTCTACCAATTGAGCTACCGCGGTGCCGTTTCCCCATCCACTTCGCCAAAACCTTCGTGAAATGCGAAGGTTGTGGGATCGTTCCCGACCTGCAGAAAGTTCTTTTTTTTTATCCACATCATTTCCAATTATTTATCGTTTCTTTATTTCATTTATTAGGCACAAGTAATTTCCCCTATGTTGTCCTTGGTGTCAATGTTTGTTGGCTCCTTATGATATAGCGCAGTAGCAGCAACGTGTGCGTTGATGGGTGGCGATCGAGAAAACAGAGCATCCCATATGTGTAGGCAGTATTTAAAAGCTGTTAAGGAACATGTGTAGAACTATCGCGAGAGATTGTGCTAGCTGGCCGGCCTGATATGATGGGCCTTCGTAGGTACAAAGCTGGTATCGCAGTACATTTACACGTGATACACGTGATAACACTCGTCGTTCAAGAGTCAGCGGCCCAGATGCATGGCAATGAAAACGGACTGATAGATACTATATCTAACCAGGTAGATAGGCTTAATGTGTCTGAAGTAGGCAAAAAAAGGTATCTCACTCGAGTGACATCCCTTTCCTATCCTACGTAGAGTAAAAATTGGTGGCAGAAAGCACCGGAAGAATTAAGCAAAAATAATGAAGAAGTTAGATTTCGATATTATGCATATAAAGAAACAATAACACCCCTTAACAAATAAATTTGCTTGTGCGCCACCATTCAAATTATTTACGTTTTTGTTTAAAAACCTGGACGAACTTGTGAATAAATAGGGCATGTTATCTCGGAGGAAAACTGCAATAACATATTCTTTTTGAAGCATGCTGTAAACAAGCACGGTTGTACAACTATCCTCGATACAGCTGGGTAATTTTTCAGTGCTATGAAGGTATTTTGCTTATGCGTTTGAATTGAATCGGTTAGAGACGTTACCAGTACTCTTACAACTGCTAACATCATTGGTTTCATCACCACAACGTACCGGTCCCTGTGCGCTGAAGGAGAGACCACCAGTTATGGTCTGTGTTATCATCAAAACCCCCTTTTTTACCAGGCAAATTTTTGGCTCGGGAGCCGCTCAACTACACTGAGCAGTTACAGCGATGCTAGTGGCCGTTCTTGAGAATTTGGGGTCTGTTGAATATTTATTGACAAGCAAAATTTTCGCACGCATCGCTGCTTCTTCCCTAGGGCAAAACAGCATATATTGACCTCTATGTATATTTTATCGTATATCAAACTGCAAAAAAAAACATTTGGCCAGTTGCCTTTTTATTAGGTACGTATTTACTAGTTAGGCCTACAGTTGGAACTGTAGTCGCTGTATTTTGCTTCCAATGAACACGCTGATTTTAATGCTGCTGAGCAACTAGGGTATTCTCCTTTACCTTTAGGTAACGTTTCCCAAACATTGATATCACATTCCGATACATTAACACCTGAAAAAGAATAAAAGTAGGCGAGCACAATGAGGTATCTTGAGCAGATAGCAATACACTACAGTGAAGCGTTAACGTATACCACATAATTTTATACATAATCATAAGAATATGTGTGAAGCCCGCTAAATAAGGCCTGGTAAGTTCGTAATAGCTTCATTCGCTGCCGTATATATGGTGCCACATCTCATAGCAATGAATATGAAGCAGCCGCAGCACCTAAATGCACGGTTGTACTTTGGACAATAATTTTCACTGTTTTAACACAAGCAGTCTTCTGTGAACTAAATAGGTATCGTAAAACGCGGCGATTTATTTCACTTGATTCGATACATTATTTCGTCTGTCGTTCATGGTTGCCTGGCCCCGATGATAAGACATGCGGAGCGGCTTCTCTAGCAGTGACGAAGCGGAAGAATAAATGCTTCTGGAATAGATTACTTATATTATTCAGGTCCAGAGATGCATCTGTTCTGAGCAAAGCAAATTATATTGATTCTGAACTGACAAGGAACTTCCAAAAGCATTAATTGTACCGCGAATGTCTCCAATTTGTCTTATTGGGGAAATGGTTTCCGCTACATTCAAGGTGCAATACTAGAAATTGTGGTCGTGCACCCTTCCTCGTCGGCTGTAGCAGAGGACTACTTCAGAAGGCAAAAGTCACAAGCTGCAAAGTCACGGTGACTGCAAAGCGACCCTCACCATAGACTCTACTGGCACCGCAAACTCGCCTTCATGCATGAGGATACGTGTTGGCATGACGTCTTCTAATTTGTGCAGCGCAGGCATAAAGGCCGTACACACGGCAATGACCATTAGAAATATACAACGCGCTAAATTCAACCAATAGGTTCGTTTTCATTTCTACAGCCGTGCTAATTATACCACTTAAAACGTCATACCACACGTGTACATTCCACTATCATTATAAACAACACCGGAGAAATCACAGGCACATATATCGGAAGCCATACTAATTGCAGAAATAACGTGGCCAAAGTACACATAGAAGTTCAAATTATTTTGTTGATGCTGAAGTGGATGAATTACTGATGCATGCGGCACCGCATCCTGCTATGTTCTGGGCTTCAATAACCACGGGCGTCATTTCGCACTTGCTTCTGCTTATAGTAACAGCTTAGACATCTTTGACAAGGGAGGGCAAATAAACTGCCAGACGTCACATTCTTCACATTGCGACTGTGTTCGTGTAAACCATCTCTTACACACCTCTCCGTTTGACCAATGTAGCTCTTGCCACAAGTGACGAGAATGCGATATAGTACAGATGTGTCGCATTCAGTGAAAATGTTCTTATATTCTTTTTCACATCCAGTATCAGTGATCCCTCCTCGCCTTTTCTTCCTCCACAGGATTACTATCTTGTTAGGCGTTAAAACCAACGAGCTTTATGTTACCGTTTCCTTTAATCTTTCTTAGTCTGCGGGATAATTCATGTATGTAAGGGATGAGCGCAATGTTCTTCTTGTTAGGGGTGGTGCTTCTACCAGCCACTTGATTGAACCTTTTTCCTGTGTTTTCTTAAGCAATCCTTCAGAAACTGACACGAGTACGTGGCTAGGGCATTCAGCCCTGGTTTAAGCGCGAGAGTTCTTGGAAGCCGTCAATTATCAAGACTCTTTCAGCAAGTCGCCAAGGCAGATCTTTGCTATTTGCATCTTCGCAAGTCCAGTATCCGCAGAGTGAAATTGCCAGAGTGGCTTATTTGCCCTAGGTTCACAAAATCACCATGTTTTGTTATCAATGAACTAAAATTTAATAGCAAGATATGTTTTCCACCAGCCACATGACAATTATAGTTATTTGAGACACTCGCGAATATGAGGAAAATTGAAGATGCAATAATTGTCAAAGCAGTCAGATGTACAGTCAAGATGAAGGAAATATTATGAGTGTACCTAAGAAAATTTACGACAGTTATCCCGTCAAGGAGCTGAAGCAGGCTGGATAATAGATTTCGCGGCACTAAGAACTTACAGAAACTCTTCCCTCTCTCTCTCCTCTCCCTCTCTTTCCCCTAATATATATATATATATATATATATATATATATATATATATATATATATATATATATATATATATATATATTCTCCACAGGATTACTATATAAATATAAAAAAACATATATATAAATAATAACAATATATAACTATATATATATATATATATATATATATATATCATCGTCATCAGCCTAGTTACGCCCACTGCAGGGCAAAGGCCTCTCCCATACTTCTCCAACTACCCCGGTCATGTACTAATTGTGGCCATGTTGTCCCTGCAAACGTCTTAATGTCATCCGCCCACCTAACTTTCTGCCGCCCCCTACTACGCTTCCCTTCCCTTGGAATCCAGTCCGTAACCCTTAATGACCATCGGTTATCTTCCCTCCTCATTACATGTCCGGCCCATGCCCATTTCCTTTTCTTGATTTCAACTAAGATGTCATTTACCCGCGTTTGTTCCCTCACCCAATCTGCACTTTTCTTATCCCTTAACGTTACACCTATCATTCTTCTTTCTATAGCTCGTTGCGTCGTCCTCAATTTCAGCAGAACCCTTTTCGTAAGCCTCCAGGTTTCTGCCCCGTAGGTGAGTACTGGTAAGACACAGCTGTTATGCACTTTCCTCTTGAGGGATAGTGGCAACCTGCTGTTCATGATTTGAGAATGCCTGCCAAACGCACCCCAGCCCATTCTTATTCTTCTGGTTATTTCAGTCTCATGATCCGGATCCGTGGTCACTACCTGCCCTAAGTAGATGTATTCCCTTACCACTTCCAGTGCCTCGCTAGCTATCGTAAACTGCTGTTCTCTTCCGAGACTGTTAAACATTAGTTTTCTGTAGATTAATTTTCAGACCCACCCTTCTGCTTTGCCTTTCCAGGTCAGTGAGCATGCATTGCAATTGGTCTCCTGAGTTACTAAGCAAGGCAATATCATCAGCGAATCGCAAGTTGCTAAGGTATTCTCCATCAACTTTAATCCCCAATTCTTCCCACTCCAGGTCTCTGAATACCTCCTGTAAACATGCTGTGAATAGCATTGGAGATATCGTATCTCCCTGTCTGACGCTTTTCTTTATTGGGATTTCGTTGCTTTCTTTGTGGAGGATTACAGTGGCTGTGGAACCGCTATAGATATCTTCCAGTATCTTTACATATGGCTCATCTACGCCCTGATTGCGTAGTGCCTTCGTGACTGCTGAGGTTTCGACTGAATCAAATGCTTTTTCGTAATCAATGAAGGCTATATATAAGGGTTGGTTATATTCCGCACATTTCTCCATCACCTGATTGATAGTGTGAATATGGTCTATTGTTGAGTAGCCTTTACGGAATCCTGCCTGGTTCTTTGGTTGACAGAAATCTAAGGTATTGCTGATTCTATTTGCGATTACCTTAGTAAATACTTTGTAGGTAACGGACAGTAAGCCGATCGGTCTATAATTTTTCAAGTCTTTGGCGTCCCCTTTCTTATGGATTAGGATTATGTTAGCGTTCTTCCAAGATTCCGGTACGTTCGAGGTCATGAGGCATTGTGTATATAGGGTGGCCAATCTTTCAAGGACATTGTTCCCACCATCCTTCAACAAATCTGCTGTTACCTGATCCTCCCCAGCTGCCTTCCCCCTTTGCATAGCTCCCAAGGCGTTTTTTACCTCTTCCGGTGTTACTTGTGGGATTTCAAGTTCCTCTAGCCTATTCTCTCTCACCTTATCGTCGTGAGTGTTACTGGTACTGTATAAATCTCTATAAAACTCTCCAGCCACTCGAACTATCTCATCCGTATTAGTAACAATATTGCCGGCTTTGTCTCTTAACGCACACATCTGATTCTTGCCTATTCGTAGTTTCTTTTTCACTTCTTTTAGGCTTCCTCCGTTCCTGAGAGCCTGTTCAATTCTATCCATATTATAGTTCCTTATGTCCGCTGTCTTACGCTTGTTGATTAACTTAGAAAGTTCTGCCAGTTCTATTCTAGCTGTAGGGTTAGAGGCTTTCATACATTGGCGTTTCTTGATCAGATCTTTCGGGTCCTGCGATATCTTACTCGTTTCCTGTTTCACGGCGTTACGACCGACTTCTATTGCGCACTCCTTAATGATGCACATAAGATTGTCGTTCATTGCTTCAACACTATGGTCCTCTTCCTGGGTTAAAGCCGAATACCTGTTCTGTAGCTTGATCCGGAATTCCTCTAGTTTCCATCTTACCGCTAACTCATTGATTGGCTTCTTATGTACCAGTTTCCTCCGTTCCCTCCTCAAGTGAAGGCTAATTCGAGTTCTTACCATACTATGGTCACTGCAGCGCACCTTGCCGAGCACGTCTACATCTTGTATGATGCCAGGGTTCGCGCAGAGTATGAAGTCGATTTCATTTCTAGTCTCACCATTCGGGCTCCTCCACGTCCACTTCCGGCTAACCCGCTTGCGGAAAAAGGTATGCATTATCCGCATATTATTCTGTTCTGCAAACTCTACTAATAACTCTCCTCTGCTATTCCTAGAGCCTATGCCATATTCCCCCACTGACTTGTCTCCGGCCTGCTTCTTGCCTACCCTGTCATTGAAATCGCCCATCAGTATACTGTATTTTGTTTTGACTTTATCCATCGCCGATTCCACGTCTTCATAGAAGCTTTCGACTTCCTGGTCATCATGACTAGATGTAGGGGCGTAGACCTGTACAACCTTCATTTTGTACCTCTTATTAAGTTTCACAACAAGACATGCCACCCTCTCGTTAATGCTATTGAATTCCTGTATGTTACCAGCTATGTTCTTATCAATCAGGAATCCGACTCCTAGTTCTCGTCTCTCTGCTAAGCACCGGTAGCACAGGACGTGCCCGCTTTTTAGTACTGTATATGCTTCTTTTGGCCTCCTAACTTCACTGAGCCCTATTATATCCCATTTATTGCCGTCTAATCCCTCCAATAGCACTGCTAGACTCGCCTCACTAGATAACGTTCTAGCGTTAAACGTTGCCAGGTTCAGATTTCAATGGCGGCCTGTCCGGAGCCAGGTATTCTTAGCACCCTCTGCAGCGTCGCAGGTCTGACCGCCGCCGTGGTCAGTTGCTTCGCAGCTGCTGGGGACTGAGGTACGGGGTTTGCTTGTTGTGTTCATATAGGAGGTTGTGGCCAAGTACTGCACCAGGGTGGCCAATCCTGCCTTGGTGAGAGAGTGCGTTACCGGTTCCTGTCACCGGGATCAGGCCGCACTCCAGGCCTGTTTGTGCAATTTTCTCAACACCCGTTTTTTTTTTGTATTTTCCGGTGGAGAATTGTGCGGCACCGGGATTTGAATCACGGTCCTCTTGCACGGGAGGCGGATACTCCACCGTCCCCGCAGGAGATAAATTAAAAATTAAATTATGGGGTTTTACGTGACAAAAACCACTTTCTGATTATGAGGCACGTCGTAGTGGAGGACTCCGGAAATTTCGACAACCTGGGGTTCTTTAACGTGCACCTAAATCTAAGTACACGGGTGTTTTCGCATTTCGCCCCCATCGAAATGCGGCCGCCGTGGCCGGGATACGATCCCGCGACCTCGTGCTCAGCAGTCTAACACCATAGCCACTGAGTAACCACGGCGGGTCCCGCAGGAGTTGTACGCCTCATTTAACCTACAGTGGTGCCCTATTAGATCAGTCCAGGTGGACCAATATGAGCTCGGTTATACCGCAGGGATGGCACTCGACTAGAGAACCTGGTATTTATGACCTGCACATATGTGGCCATACATAATTGAAGATATATATCTTTCTTTTTTTATTTTAGGAGGGTTCCCGTACAGTGATAAAATAAAGGAAAAGACATTAAAAAGAAAAAAAAGAGACAGAAAAAGGGGGAAAAAAGGAACATAACAGGTGATTTGAACTCGTGACCGTTGGATGTTGCCCTGAAAGATAGCTCAGTCGGTTGGTTCCTCAGGCCCCAGGTTACTTTCAAGCGCCATAGCTCCTGCTCCGAGCCTCATACTTTCGTGGAAAGGGACTGATGTTGTCCGCGATAGTGGTTGGAAGGCATACTTTCTTGGACAGATGGACGCCCGAGGAGAAGAGCGAACTCGAGCGGCTTTAGAGACAAGGAAAACTGCCTTTAAATATTTAGACTTGAGGGACAGCTTCGTTATCAAACGATAGCACGGCAATCAGCACTCGAATACGACGAGAGAAATTATTGAGACATGGAAAATTCCCTTGAAAGAAATGTGGTTTGCGAGACAAATGCTTGTAACTATTGAACCTCTTAAAAGATGAGGGGGGAATATGCGCTCACCGAGAGGGCATCGTCCGGGCGAGACCACCACCAGGCACCTTACTGAGACGTGGAGGATTCTGCGGCCGGAAACAAAGCCTCCCTTCTTCGCCGGCCAAGAGGGGAAAACGCGCTTTCCGATCGCTCAAGGTTGCGCGTACATAGTATAACTCTAGCGTTTAGGAACAGCTTAACCAGGTGCGGGGGCGGCACGCAAAGCGTGGGAAGCTAGCCGCCAGAATAACTATCTCAAGGACTGCTGCTGACGAGGGCAAAATACCTTCGTGTAATTATAATAAACCTAATAGGACTACTTTCGAAAGAAAAAAAGGAAACGGCCCAGAGGGCTATACTACGAAAGCCAAGACTGATAATTTTCTCTCTCTCTCTCTCTCTCTATATATATATATATATATATAATCATCTCATCTATGGTATCGCATGCGCGCGCTGTTGCTTTGTCTCTGCGTGTAGTAAAGACAGCCTGTTTAAGGTCGGAGAAGAAGGAAGGAAAGGAAAGCAAAATTGCAGCGCCGTGGTTTTAAAGCGCACCCGTGGTAAAGAAACGGAAGACGATATAAGCGTGCGTGGCCATGATACGCACACGACAAACTGCCTTAAAACATTTAGACTTGAGGGAAAGCTTCGTTAACAAACGATAGCACAGCAATCAGCACTCGAATATAATTATAACCCTAACAATAATTGTAAATATTCATCTCATCTATGGGATCTAATGCGCGCGCTGTTGCTTTGTCTCTGCGTGTAGTCGTTAAAAGAGCCAGTTTAAGGGCGGAGAAGAAGTAAGGAAAGGAAAGTCTCTGAAGCAAAATTGCAGCGCCGTGGTTTTAAAGCGCAACCGTGGTAGAGAAATGGAAGGCGATATAAGCGTGCGTGGCCATGATACGCACACGACAAACTGCCATAAAATATTTAGGCTTGAGGGACAGCTTCGTTATCAAACGATAGCACGGCCATCAGCACTCGAATACGACGAGAGAAATTATTGAGACGTGGAAAATTCCCTTGAAATAAATGTATATATATATATATATATATATATATATATATATATATATATATTGACACGTGTACTTATATTTATCAGGCGACACGTTTCGCCGCGTAACAAATGTTATCGCACAGCGCGGGACGCGCCTGCATGTATCCGAAGTTTCTGGAAAGTTATCGATGCTTCTATCCGCTCTCTGTTGTCGCCGAACTTTATGTTATCTGATTTCATCGCCTGACGCGAATGGTGTAGAACTTTGTGGAAGGCACGCGGGTCCGAACGATTAGTCTGGAACATTCGACGACTGCTCTATAAAAGCCGACGCTCTTGACCCGCTGATCAGATTTCCGACGATCGCCGACTGTGTTCGCCGCTTTCGTTGTGCTATAAGTGTAGCCTGTATTGTGGGCACAGGTTCGCCCAATAAAATCTAGTTTTGCGTTTCACAGTATTGCTACTGTGTTCTTAACGTCACCACCACGTGACATCTGGTGGAGGTGCTTTTGGTCCATGTACCGGACGCCCCCGACAAGCCGTGATCCAAGCCCGGACCGTAAAGAGAGCACCAACGTAGTCACGGACCATCGAGTAAGCCGTCGTCTACAACAGCTGCCCCCGGAACACGGACTTCTACCTGAGAAGACCAAGAAGATCGTGGCCAAGACAACCCCAATGGCTGCCCCAGCGACCCCGGTTGTCCTGCAACAACCTCGGGACCCACCGACCTTCCATGGAGCAGCAACTGAAGACCCGGAATCCTGGTTGGAGACGTACGAGCGAATCGCGACTTTCAACTACTGGGACTCCGACGACAAGTTGCGGCATGTATACTTCGCCCTAGAAGACGCCGCCAGAACGTGGTTCGAGAACAGGGAGTCGACATTGACAACATGGGACCTGTTCCGTACCGGCTTCCTGCGCACCTTTACAAGCGTCGTGCGCAAGGAAAGGGCCGAAGCTATGCTGGACGCCCGAGTGCAGCTACCTAACGAGAACGTCGCCATATTCACGGAAGAAATGAACCGCCTGTTCCGCCACGCCGACCCGGATATGCCCGAAGAGAAGAAAGTCCGCCTTCTCAGGCGTGGCGTGAAGGAAGAACTTTTCGGCGCAATGATACGAAGTCCACCGAAGACCGTAGAAGAGTTTCTTCACGAGGCGACCAGCATCGAGAAGACACTCGAAATGCGGAACCGGCAATTCAACCGCCGCACGAACTCTACCAACTACACAGGAATTCAGTCACTGGCCACCGACGACCTGCGCGAGACTATCCGAGCGGTCGTGCGGGAGGAACTACAAAAGCTGTTCCCGTCACCGCAGCCTCAAGTGGCTTCGATTGCCGACGCCGTACGTGAGGAGCTCCAACAACAACTCGGAGTAGCCCCTGAATCGCCGCAGCCTCAGCCGCAAGCGATGACATACGCCGCTGTAGCCCGCCGTCACGTTCCCCCTCCGCGCCCACGGCAGGGCCCAGTGACGACACAGTTCCGTCGTCCACCACCAACCCCGCCGCCAGCACGCCAACCCGTCACCCAACGCGGCATTCCAAGGAAGACTGACGTTTGGCGCGCCCCTGACCATCGCCCGCTTTGCTATCACTCGTATCCAGCTTTTCTGGACACAAGGGTTTAGTTCGCGTGAATGCCACCACGTGGCGTACTGACCTTAAACTTTTCAAACTTCCCGCGGTGACGCGTGATGACGTCAACAAAACAAAAATAAAATAATTAAAAGCTATCCCTGCGCACTGAACTTCGCCACAATGCTTGTCCCGCCGGCGTTATCAATGTTCTTGATAAAGCGTAGCCGCTCGTCGCCTGGAAATGCTCGTCATCCTAAGAGCGTTTAGTCGCGACGAGCAATGGTTGATTCTGGGCTTTTGATGCGGTTCTTTTTTTTTTTTTTTTTTTTCCTTTTCTTTTTCTTTTTTATTTCCTTTTACGGAATAAAGAAGCTAGCCTAACCGTCAGAAGCACTTCGGGGCAGCCTTTCTTCAGCCGGCACACATTGCTAACGTCCGAACATCACACAGCGCCTACTAGAGACGCCGTCATGGACGGATTTTGATTTTCCCCTATCGAATTCGTTAAGGTGCACACAATTATTTCACTAGCGACTTTACAATGCGCACTCATGGGTTATCGCCGCAGTTGCAAATCTAGATGTGCTTAAGTATTAAGACATATACATGGATATGTTGGTTTTTCACCTTGACACAAAAGTCACGACACAGGAGTTGAGCAAACTGTCTCTGTGTCACCGCAAGGTGTGAGAGACCGGGCTAGTGACGACAAGGATACGCGCAAACTTCCAACTGGGCGTTTGTCCTTGTAGCCTCTTTAGTGTCCCCTGTCCGCCCTTGCGCTAGTCACTTCAGTCTGGGTCGTCGTCCGTTAGCATGCTATGGCCGAAGCTGCTCGCAATATTACGTCACATTTACTGGCCACCAGGCCAGGTACAACCTTGGGTACGACATATACAGTACTTGCAGTTAGTTTCCAAAGTAGTCTCCTATGGCGGTTATCCACGTGCGTGAAGCAAGAACGCTATATATAGTTATTGTGCAGTAATATATGTGGGATTTGCATGTTCTCCATATTCTTTACCAGGTTGCCGTCCCGTCTTTATTATATAGCCGCAATGTAGATTAGAAGCTATCGAACGCCATAAAGACTATCCACATACTCAAAGACCTCGCGCACAACTCCTGACGCTTAATTGTATTCAAGAGTTGTGCGAAGATCTAATGTCCATGGGATTAATGCCATTTAAATCGGTTCTACTGTGGATACGACAGCCGCTTTTGCTCACTGTGGATGGAAATATTGCGTTAATGAGCGCCATTCTGAAGCATCTAAATTGATAGTCACAAAATTATGTGGATCCCACGTATGTGCGAATCCATGTAAGCAAACCTTTCTGTGTTTGTTGTCATTGTTAAACGTAATCTCCACAGAGTAGTCAGGCACCGTCTAATGAAATGCTGTCAATGCTTGCCTGATTACGCACGCCATTGTGATGCAAATAAACGTAACTTGAACTCATTTTCTCAGAAATAAACGCTGAGTGAAACGCTGACGTCATCCTGAACAAGATCAACAAGCGCCCTACCTTGTGCTCGATCTTATGATGCCCCTATTCGTAAGCTTATATTCGTGATTTAGTTACTCGGGCGGGGGGGGGGGGGAAGCGATGTGCTCTTATACCGTAGAAACATCCCTCGGACGTCTCTGATGTGCTCGTTTTATTGTCAAGTACCCAATGAAAACTGTCATCGCTGCAACTTCATGGTGTCCTGGTGGCAGGCCACGATGGCATGTTGCGCAAGTATGACCACGCTGATTCATTTGGGTTATCATATACTATTTGGTGCGTCATACTTCGCCACATTCATTTTTCAAACTATACCAGAGCTCGAAAAGGGCGGCCAACTCACTACGTCTCTTTCCTCTGTTTACTTCCGCAACGTGTGCGTCTATCGCTGTGGTTACGAAATACGCCCTGCGGTATGCTACCACTCAAGCCTATCTGTCGGCTGAGCAACTGAAGTCGCGGGCTTTCTTCAACACGATGTCAACGTTCAATATGGCTATCCTCAATTACTTTTCGCGGACTTCGCTCACCGCCTTCTCTCCAATGTCATCTCCTATACTACTCGCTCCTGCTAGACACAACACAAACACGCAACGACCTTAATGAAGTATCAATTACACGCTAGTTGA
Organism: Dermacentor andersoni; assembly: GCF_023375885.2. NCBI lineage: Eukaryota > Metazoa > Arthropoda > Arachnida > Ixodida > Ixodidae > Dermacentor > Dermacentor andersoni. The sequence goes on from NC_092819.1 coordinate 72,824,988, forward strand.
CATGCTGTCGACGTATATTTCCGCTGAGCACCGGGATTGGAGCGTGGTCCTGTCTATGGTGACATTATCGGTCTACAGCTTCGCTCAACAACACCGCTCGTTACTCATCACTTTTTTTTTGTCGACAAGAGCATAGCGTATTTCCTCTGAATGTACTTTCGGCTTTAAGTGTGACCTTGCACGCCCGCTTATTCTGTTACGTTGAAGGCGACCGTTGTCGTCAGGCTGCCGCCTAATTCTGAGCGTCACAGCCACCAGAGAGCACAAAAAGCTGTCTTCCCAAACAAACCACCGGGATTCGAGCCCATCTCCCAAATGCAGCATCTTGCATTTGGGAGATGGGCACTCTAGCCATTACGCTACCACCTGCCTCCACCAATTTCCGTTTATCTGCCTTCCCACTTCTCGTTTTTGCCGCAGACGCAGGAAGAACGGTTGCAGAAACGAAAAAAAAAAGTAAAGATTGCTTGAGCCGCCAGTGACGCGTGACCTTAACTTTGGCAGGTTACCCTCATTGGAGCGCATGTAGGCTTGCGGCTTCCTGCAGATTCTGGGTCACCTTAGCTATATTGTAAATTTGCTTTCACCAACTCTTTTCAGCTAGAACTGAAACGCTGGAGAAAAATGAGACCTACCGTAAAATATGTTTCTTGTTTTCTAGGTTTAAAGCAAAAACGCTCATTTACACAAATAGTGATTTTTTTCAGAAATGGCATAAGGATACTATATTTCGCGGTCATGTTTTCTCAATACGGCCCGGCACCACGTATTGACGAAAGGGCATCACAGTGCCGAGGCACGCGGCAGGTTACTGAATGAAGAAAACAGGAAACGACCGTTTTTCAGTTCTCGCAACATATAGTACACAGAACACAAGGCACCCGCCACCATGACATTTTTTTTGTTTTTACAACAGCGACACACAGTGCCGGACTGATATGTTTCCTAATGGGGCCTGATTTTATTTTTCATCGCAGAACCGCAAGCACAGTTGCGTCGCGCGTATACCGCAGCCACGTACTGTAGCCGTGCTCCTTTTCCTCTAACAATATGGCCGCCGGCGGCTTCACGCGCTCCCGTAGGTGGCGAATTGGACTGTCACTCCAGAAGTTTAAATACATAACCTCTTTGCATAGAAACGACGGCAGGATTGTTAACATAAGTGCTCTCCAGACTGATCTTGATGAACTAACTCATTGGTACAGCAGGGAAGATGGTAATTAACGCAGACACAACTAAACATCTCAAGTTTAATTCCGCTGCTAAGACGATTCCTAATGTCTACACAGTTAATAATACTATCATTGAAACTTCAGCGTCGGTAAAATACCTCGGTGTAAATTTTAGCTCGTATTTATCCTGGAGCACTCATATTTTTATTTTTATTTATTTTATTAATACTGTAAGCCTTGACAGGCTCTTACAGGAGTGGGAACAAAAAAAAACAACGAGAAGTTCAGATTGCCAACAATAAAAAAAAAAGATCCGAAAATAAGAAATGAAAGAAAAGAAAATCCTAAAACAGTACAGACTAACAGGAAAGGGTACGCGTTATACACTGATTTCGGAATAAGAACTGCAAGCGGCATACACAGTAAAAGCATACACTAAAAAGAACTGCGATCAGCATACACATGAAACATTCACTCCGTGCGCAGCACTTTTTTTTTTCTACAGCGGCGCAACCTGCTGATAAAAAAAAATTTCAATCTTGACAGAAAATGTGATGACAGATTCCGAGGACATAATGTCGTGTGGCAGTTTTTTCCATAATTATATGACTGACGGAAAGAAGGAATACCTGAATGTATTACAGCGGGAGGTATATGGCCTGATACCCTTGTCGTGGTTTGTTCTGGCTGAGCGCTGGTATGGTGGTTTTAGGTACTCGTGTTTGCTTATATTAATGCTGTCATGATAAAGAAGGTAGAGAAACTTTAAGGCAGCAACGCGTCGGCAATTTGCCAATGTTTGAATGTTTGCCCGGTTGCGTAGTGCGGTTATGCTGACGTCACGTGAATACTGCGAATACACAAACCGGAGAGCTTTATTTCGAATTCCCTCCAGTTGATTAAGAAGGTAGATTTGGTGCGGATTCCAGATAATACTGCCGTATTCAAGGATTGGCCTTACAAGGGCCTTATAACTTGCTAGCCTAACTTTGGAAGGTGCCAGTGCAAGTTTCCTGCGAAGGTATCCCAGCTGTCTATATGCTTTTGTGCACATCTGTTTAATGTGAACGTCCCATTGAACTGATTACTACCAAAGACTTAAAAAAACTTGGTCTTCTGAAACGCCGACTACACCAAGCCAACCAGGACACAAAACTACACGCATTCAACATGGTAATCAGGCCTGTGATAGAATACGCGTCCGTGATCTGAAACTCTCATTATACCTATCTTGTTAATATGTTGGAATCTATCCAAAACAAGGCTGCTCGATTCATCCTTTTCGGTTACTCTCGGTATCAAAGTGTAACAGCACTGAAAATATCGCTCCATCTCCCCGCCTCTGGTCATGCGCAGAAAATTCAGCCGTTTATCTTTTTTCCATGCTCTCTACCACAGAAACACACCATTCGCAAGTTCACGTCATCTCCCGGTGCCGCACACATCGGCTCGTGTAGATCACATGAAGAAGACTAAACCCATTTTCGCTCGGACAGAACGATACAAATACTCACCTTTGGTCCTGGCTATTGAAGAGTGCAACTCGCTTCCTTCTAGCATTGCGGCTATCGCTGGAACATCATCATTTCAAACAGCTCTTTGGTCATACTTAGAAAATTCCACTGTAGAATGATGTGCGGTTTTTTTTTCGTTTTTTTTTCAGTGTGTGCGTGTGAGCCGTAACGTTCCGTGGAATGTTAGATGACATGTCTTGTAACTTCTGAAGGTGCGATTTTTGTTTTGTTTTGTGGGATTTGCTACATGTGCATTTTTTCAGTACCTGTTCCTAGCCATTTTTCCCCCTATTAACTTGTACCTGGCTTATTAACTTGTTTATTCCTGTCTTTAGCCGTTTATATTCTGTGTCGTATATTGTTAAGTTTTCTTTGATGAATCCCCCCCTATGTAACGCCCGCATTGGGCCTTTAGGGTACTGAAATAAAATAAATATTGTTGGCTTGGATATGTTTGGCACGGGGCCCAAGTCGGTACCCTGTCTTCTAACGCGTTCTTTTGTTTTCGTCTCTGTCTTGAAGGAACGCGCACCGTAACATGCTGCAATGGTGCTTGCGTTGAGCGTATGTAAGGTGAGAAACGCGGTTATAAAATGTCTGTTCACTAACTTGTGCAGTAAACCCATGATTATAGTATTCGCGCAATAGTAAGAGTCACGAGTATGGCAACCGTAACCGCAAGCGTCACGTTATGGTCGTAACTTGTCGCGACAGCGTAGTTGAAATCCACTGACCCTGCCACTAAGAAATCGTGGCGAGGTATGGCTGACGAATAATTAATTGGGAAGATTGGTTTTCAGTAAACGTTTGTAACCAAGAACGGCGGGTGCTTATACTACCGCAAAGGACGGATGCTGGGCGGTGACTCCAATCATTTACTCGCCACATCACACATCTATATACACTGCAATTCAACCGGTTTCACCAACTCTTGCTTATGTTCTCTCGCCCCTAAACTGCGACTGCGCCTGCCACCCGGGCTCTAGCTTTTCCTCTTTGTCCCCCGCTTCTTTCCCAATGTGCTGAGACGTGCTTCCACTGATGCTTGCTCTTCTTTTTTCTCAATAAATGAAGGCATTCATTCATGCATTCCTAAGTTACTGCAGAAAATAGCGTGTCTATATCTCCATAACCATCCTTTCTCTCACCTGGACTCTCCAATCGCAAAACAAAGTTGCAGTGTTGCAAATGGCTGGGCGTCACATATACAATTTTCTAGGAATGGCCAGTAGCACGGCGGGCAATTTTCGGTGAATGACGAGACAGTATATAGAACACCTTCTCTGCCATATCCACACTCAGTGCTCTGCTTCGTGAGCTACTATTAGCCGCTACTACGAAGTACGAAATGAAAGAAACCTAGCTGGGCTGGTCACGGACAGCTCTTTTTGGATTCGTGATGCGTCGATTTAAAATATATATATTTCTTATATAAGCCTAAATGACAGCGATATAAGCGAGGTGAGTTACAGTAGCTCGTTGGTTTGGACTAACGACGCTCTTCATGCAGCACTTTCGTTTATGCGTGTTTGCGAACGGGAATGAAAGACAGGAGGATAACACGCCTTCCTGAAATGAAACATTCGGAATAACTCTTTTTTTGACGGTTAGACATATGTCGAGGGCCCCCGATACGAACCATCTGCAAGTCTGTATCAGCTTGCAAAGAGAAACTCAGATTAAACGTTGTCAAGAGATCGGCTTTTATTTATCATAAGGATATCTTTATTGAAATTCCTTACCATGAGGTGAAAGCCCACTAATAAGCATTTAAATTTTCTGTTTTATTAAAACCTCCTGTTAATAAAAGGTTGCTGTGCTTTACAGCCTCCAAATTAGGATGGATGATGGATGAAAAACTTTATTATCCAAATTAGGTTATAAAAAATAAATTGGTGCGGTAAATGTGTAAACGCAGACGCAAGAAAAGGCCTAGTCCGTTTCCCAGTATTCACTCAATGAAGATGGAGCACCTCAATACTCTCACATTGTAGGGATGTCAAGAACAAAACACTTCCAAAAGAGTGAGTCACGAATATAACTCATTATAAGGTGAGCTTGCGCTGGAAAAAAAAAAAAAACGCTAAAAGCGCAACGATGGCTGCGCGCAAAGTGCTTCCTCTGATTCCGGTCTACGGATCAAGGCGTCAGTTCGTCAGATTGAAATGCTCGTACATTGCAGCGCAATCTTGGGTCCTCAAATGTGATCGAGAATGTACGCCAGTATTCGCTTCACGCGTGCAATCTGATAAGATAATGCTCTTTCGCTATTGAATCCGTGACAACATACTGGATATTAGAAACACATGCAGGCGCATCTTGAGCTAACTGATAACTTTGGAACTGTGGTTAGACGCTAAAGAAAGCCCCCCCCCCCCCCCAAAAAAAAAAGAAAGAATACAGTTGCTTTCAATATTAGCTGAAAAATAGTGCTTGTGGTTTAAGAAGGGCCTCCAACACTCCACAGCGGTGCCGACATACAGGAAATTCAAGCGCGAACCACTTTCCAATTACTGGTATTTATCAAACCAGCGTATCGTGGTTCAATGTAGCCCAGTAGTCCCGGGGCCAGTTCCACCACGGGTACTGTGTCGGAGCTCATATTTCATGTCAGCATTAATTGTCCCAAAATCACAGTATTTTTTCTTTAGATCTTAGCATTAGACAGCTAAAATACATCCAGCCAAATCCTCATGTTAATGTATCAGTACTTTTCGTTCTAACGTACATATCCGTGCTGATCCATATGTTACAAAGTACTGAAAATGTACCCAATGCTTTCCTCCAGGCAACTATTTTTATTCATTATGATGCCAGAAAACAGAGCCTGATGCCACCAACGCTCAGAAGCCTAATCGGGAGCGCGCACAATGTTCTCGCACACCTTGTGGTGTACCGTAGCGCTGAGGTGCTTCTTGTATAATGTATGAGAATCAGTTGTAAAGGCAGTCGCGCAAGGTTGGGCACATGTGCTTAAGCTCATGAAGTTGATTTGTGCCAAGATAACCTGTCCAAGCTTTCACACTTACTTTATAAGAAGTCTACAGCACCATCAATATGCCGGCTGCTTTTAACTGCACGAAACAAAACTATTGAAACGATACAAACAATGTTAACATCATTTTATCATTCGAGTGTTCAGATTGGTAATCTCTAGATGCGGAGTAAGTTGAGAAGTTGTTTGCGTAATTAACAAAGCTACGTTAATTAAATTTTCAGTAATGGTTCTTACGTGGAAAATGAGCAATTTGTAGCCCGTCCTCGAGATTATGCAGCCAAGCAAAAAACTTTCGACTAAACATGCTTCTGTAAGAGCCATGCGAAGAAAAATTTTCCAAGTAAACACTCTTGGAAGGCGTAACTGACGGAACATATGTAAAGCCACAGAAAGAACAGCAGTTCACGACGGGACACAAAGGAGGAACCCACACACAAACTGCGCTAACAACTTCAAGCGCTGTTCTTTATGTGATAATGAAGCAACTAGACCGTCAGTCATTCCTTCCAAACCTGTAAATTCAACCTGACCACATCTAGCCTTTCGGGATGCTGTCATCAAGAGTATGGCCCCGCGAACATGTTCCCCGTGGCCTTATAGTCGCGTTCCATTTTTATTCAGGCTGTTTTCTCGAAGGCAAGCAGTTTAAGGTTTTGGTGTCAATGCGGCAGTGTACGTGTGCCGCCGAAAGCTTGCTTGGTCGCAGAAGTGATGCAGGACGGAATGATGGTGCCGATTAAGCGCGTCGCTGGCATCAAGACAATGCGCAAACGTCAAGGGAAGGAAGATAACGAAAGTGAACAGCTTGGTAGCTGCTCACGGAGCCGTGCCGATAGTGACGGTGCCATCATGACGAAATCTGAGGCGGCGATATTGATGGCTGCAGCGTTTTTTTTTTTATTCTTTTATTCTTTTTTTCTTTACAGCGAAGTCGTTAAGAGGAAGCTCCGACTCAGCCTATTCAAATAGATGTAAAACGCCGAAACGCTTTTCTTAGATAACCCCTGGACAGATTTTAATGAAATTTGTTGGATTCGGCAGCGAAAGGTAAATTCTAGTGACTATCGGAAGCGGAAATTCTATTTAGGGCCTGAATTTAGGCAAAAGATATTCAAAAATTCGAAAGTGCGAAAAGCACACAAGCACGAAGTTTACAAATTAGTAACTCCATATCAAGAACTGAGGTCGCGGTTCTGTAAACAGCATCCATTAGACAATTCAAAGCGGACAAATCCAATATGCCGATTTATATCTTACGTGAAGTCGTTACGTTGTGAACATGGGTTGTGGAAAAGCTGTATTTCCATATTACTAAATTTTTTAAGATTCATGCGTAATATATCAATTTTGTCTGCTTTAGATGTGCTGTTAGATGCAATGTACATAATTTTGATATTAGTTTTCATTGCCGAAAGAGAGTTGTGAACTTGATGGTTTCGTTTTCTTAAAATTTGCGATTATTGACAATATTGAATAAACAAATGATGACCTAAATCAAGAATTCGAAACCAATAGACACTACATTTTAAGTTTTTGCTTTAAATGCAACAAACCTTGTCAAATTATATGCAGTGGCTGTCGAGAAAAACGAATTCTCCTTTTACATTTATTTAGATAGGACCACCGCAGCTAAAGCTTCCTCTTAATGGCTACTGTCCCCACTATCGCGTCCGCGTGTAGAGCCAAATCCCGAAGATAGCGTAAAACCGGCCCGACCCGCAATGGTGGTGAAGCATGCGTTTAGCGCTCCCCATACGTGGGCTGATCCCGAATGTAACGCCATGCCGGGGAGACCCGCGGCGGAGATGAAGCAGGTGTTAAGCACCCCCCTTGTCAGGATTGGGGGCTCAATCCCATCGCTCGTGATCCGTTGTCAAGATTGGAGTCCGGCATGAATTCGAAGGTAGCTGGCCCCAGCCGTCGTCCAACTTATCCACGCTGAGGACGTTGATGAAGGGAAGAACTGCTTCTCATCGAGAACGAGGAATATGGGTTTATTTACAGTATTTAAATCAGTCTAACATGACTGCTTGAGAAAAGTGCATCAGTCTAACATGACTGGTTGAGAAAAAATGGCAGTCCAACATGACTGCTTAAGAAAAAGTGTGTCGAGCATTCGCACCACAGCAGTTTTTAAACACTCGGTCCTCCCGCGATACTAGGTGACGCGAACGTTCGTTTACTCATTGTAAACTCGCCGCCGCCCCGCAGGACAGTTTACACACACAAAGGCACCCACGTGCGAATGTCCGGAACCGACGTCAGAGGGGACACGTTCCGAGTAGCTCGGCGCCATTCTGAGTAGCGCGTTGTCCTGCGTCCCGGTCGGCGCGTGGGAAGCAACAAAAAACGGCTTTCCCGCGGCAGCTCGCGCACGCGTAGCAGATCAGGTCCGCGCTGGGGAGTTTGGGCACAATAGTTCGCCCGCCGAACTCATTCCGTCCCAACGGCGATGAGGCTAGAGGATGGCGGCGGTTTCAGCACAAAGCCCGCTTCATCGAACGCATCCTAGCTGAAGCGACGGAGAGGGGGGGATGCGCGTCTTGTTCCCCGACACAAAGTCGTTTTAGTCACGCTGTGGCTAGAAGTTCGCGGCGATGCTCCCGAGATGTTGCTTTCCCCAGTCGTAACTGGGTGGCAATCTTGCATTGCAGCTCGCCATTCTTAACACGATACGTGGGCCGATCCCGAATACAGTGCAATGCGGGGCTGACATACGGTGGAGGTGCAGTACGCCATTAAGGGGCCTACATACACAGCTTTGCAGGTCATCTTTCTTCACAGAGTGGAAGGGCACTGAGATTTTTTAGTTATCCGCGTTTATCCTGCATGTGTCTGCGATGAAAACAAGAAGCAGGTATGCCTAGAAAATCTAAGGTGGTGGAAGCAGGTGGTAGCAGAGAAGTTAGCATACCCAGCCCCTGCACGTACTTATATCTGCATTGACATGAGTTCGTGGTAGTGATAGCGACCAAAGCTCTACTTTTTCTGCGTACTCTAGTCATTGTGAAACTAAGGATGTGGTTAGCATACCCAGCCACTGAATGCAAATTGCAGTAGTTACGAGTGGTGGAATGCCGCTGGGGCTGATTGTGAAGAAAGCTTCCTTTCTCTGTCCACTCTCGCGATGGTGAAGCTAAAAATGAGGAGGAGGCCTGACGGACACAACGTTGATCGTCACCATAACAGAATGGATGGACGACCTGCGGAAAGCACAAGGCACACCAAGTTTTTAGCACTTAACTCGTCCTACAGTAAAGCGCTACAATGGCTAGTATGCCCTCATTGGACTGGTAGACCGAACTGCTTCTCACTGCTAACACTGGACTGATACTAAGAAAATACTCCATCCGAAGGCACTACGCTACACTGAAATTAGCAAAAGAATGTCAGTTTTTAAACTGATATTGCCAATTATCTGGTGTCCTTCTTGTGTGTGTGGAGGGCACAGAGGTTCTGGCAATGAAATGGTAGTATCTTCGTTTTGCTGCAGTTGCACACAAACAAAATTCTTTGAAGTGATCGGACAGTGATCTACGGGCGGAGAAGACCAACCCTCAAATTAAAAATAATTGCTGGTTTCAGATCTTCCAATGTAATTTGCGCTTAGCTACCATCTGTTATATTTTTCTTTTTGTGCTCTTATAAAGAAGAAAACTCCACATTACTACAATATCAACAACCGTACACAAAATAGACTGGCTTTGAAGCTCTGACCACGCACCGCACTTTTGTACATTTAGCACATGTAGTATTGGGGCAACACGTTTGAGCAAAATGATTAGGTTTTTGGTCAAAGCACTGTGATAGGCGGGAAAAACTCGTTGTCATGCACGGTCGAAACAATACTATCTGAAATCTTATTTACTTATATTCATTTTTGAAAAATCACTATAACCGTTTATACACTTGCTTCGTATGAGTTATATACTAGCTTGCCTCGTCAATCTGAAAAATGTATACTCCTTTCGGGAGACGGCCTTCGTGAAAAACGACGCAACATGACAGTAAAACATCCAGCAAGGTTCTATCCAATGAATGGGGAAATTGTGCACTCAGGGCGTGTCGACTAGCGTGCGAGTGAAAGTTGAATTATAATCGTTGTAAGCTTGTGTTGCCTCTAGCACGAGCGAGTAGTGTTAGCGATGACATTGGTGTGAAAATGGTCAGCTCGGTCTGCGATTTGTTCTTGTGATCTCCACATTGAACGTCGCAGTTGTCACGATGAGAGTACTTCTGTGACATTATTAGCCCAGTGGGCTGGGAAGGCTCGAGTGGTGGCTCACCTTAAGGAGTAACACTTATTAAGTAACACTTATTAATATACGTACTTTGCGATGATGAAAAATATGCAGAAACACCACTGGTGTTGCCTAACTATTCGTAAACAGGCCCCCAAATTTCAATTGGCCCACCCCCAAACATTAAATAGGCCCACGCCCAAATTTAAAGTTGGCACACCCTCAAATTTATATTGGCCCACCCCCAAATTTAAAGTCGGCCACGCCCGATTTTCTTTTCGCCCAGCCTTAAACTTGGAGTTGGCCCAATCCCCAATTTCATTTGGGCCACCCCTAATTTTCAAGTTGGTCCACCCACGAAATTCCATAAATCGTCCCCCAAATTTCCAGTTGACGCACCCCTAAATTTAAGTTGGCCGACCCCCATATCGCCCCCAAGTTCAGATTGGCCGACTCCGAGATTGCCCCCACATTTAGGTAGGAGCGACCCCATATCACCCCCAAATACAGATTGGCCCGCCTCCACAACACCACTAAATTTATATTGGCCCACTCCAATACCGCCTGCAAATCGAGGTTGACCCACCCCATATCAGCCCCAAACTAACGCGGGCCCACCCCTCGATCACCTCAAATTTAGGATGGCCCACCGCAAATCATCCCCCAATATAGGTTAGTCCACCCATCACCCACCCCCAATTAAGCTTGGCCCAGTTAAACATCACTCCCATGGTTAGGTTAGCCCGTCCCCGTGTTATCTCCAAATTTAGGTTGGCCCACCCCCATATCATCCCCAAATCCAGGTTGGCCCACCCCCATATCAGCCCCAAACTTACCCTGGCCCACCCCTCCATCACCTCAAATTTAGGAGGGCCCACCGCAAATCACTCCCAAATTTAGGTTAGCCCCCCCTACACCCCCCCCCGATTCAGCTTGGCCCAGCCCCATATCACGCCCATGGTTAGGGTGGCCCACCCCCCATATCAGCCTCAAATTTGGGTTCTCCCACCCCCATATCATCCCCAAATCCAGGCTGGCCCACCCCCCATATTCCCCCAAACTTAGGCTTACCCACCCCTATATCACCTCAAATTTAGGTTGGGCCACCCCCATATCAGCCTCAAATTCAGCTTGGCTCACTACCATTTCACCCCAAATTTAGGTAGGGCCACTCCCATATCACTACCAAATTCAGCTTGACCCATCTCTGTATCACGCCCAAATTTATGCTGATGCCACTTCCAATTTCAAGTTGGCCACCCCAACCCTTTTTATGAAGACCTATATATTTATATGGGAAATGCGTCAAGCTTTTGGCGTTACAGACACGATTTTGCTGCCAAACTGCTGGGGTACTCGCCAAAGAATGGTGCGCATTAAAAGGAAATGCGCCGAACGAAGGAAACCATATGTTGATCCTAAATGCTGAGGGCTAACCAAGCTAGCTTCTCTGTAGAGCGACTGGGGCAGACACAGCACGGGACATTTAGTCAAATGGTTTTTTACAGCCACACCTACGGATTGATACCACTTGGCTGTAGGGAACACATTAACAGTAGCTATTAATGCAGACGCTGCACATCTTCTCCTAGTTGGTGCATTTCTTATTTGGATGAATCTTTCGAAATAATTAACGTTCGGGCAGCGACTCAGCCTAGCAGACCCTTTGTTCCACCCGAATGTTGCATAGGAATGGCAATGGCCACCGGGTGGCATTGTGGCACAGGTGGACGTGATTCGCTTGGAGTGTGTGCCATTAAGGACAGCCGAAAGTCGAAGAAAACGGACCTTCCAGAAGAACGCAATAAGAATAGCTATATTGTTCTGCCAGGTTCCACGCTACAAAGCACGAAACTTTTTTTTTTTCATAACACTAAGCCATGCGCAAGCTTCTGGTTATGATGTCCAATGAATCAAATCTTCATAAAAGCGATGACTTAACAAATGAACACGATACTGCTACGTTTTATGAAGGAAAAATAGAAAGCATAATATTTCAAGAGCACCACTGGTAAACCAGAACCAAAAGCAAATCTTTAGTTTTGTGATTCTGCCATCTAGTGAGAGACTACAAAACTAGGTCCTATGCAGTTTAAAAAAAAAACTGCGAAGCGGGAATCGAACCGCGGCAACCATGATGCGGGACTAAAGGTGCTCGCTATTCTACCACTCGGCCACGGTTACCGAGGCTTCGGCAGGCGGTACGCTCATGTTTTTATACATACCACGTGAATTTTCACGACAGTGTTACAAAAATCGCTTTTGGGAACAGTCTTACACCATATGTGGAGAGACGAGATAGGCATCAATCGAAAGCTGAGTCTCCGGACTGCATACGCTGCACTGCGTATTACGATAGACGGGATAGTTTTATTACAGTCATTGTTCTTGCCTCAAAAACCGAGCACAAATTTTCGTCGTTTCCATAGGCTTCCATTGCTAAAACTTTAACCGCTGTGGGAACAAAATTCGTACGTGCCATAGAGTGATCACTGCATTTGGCTCGTGTGGATTGTCTTCGAGAACACGTGTGTCACCTGCGTTTTTCAATAATCGGCCTGCAGCTTTTCTTATTCGCGAAAAACCCGCTCGTTCCATTGAAAACGCGCTAGCTTCGTGGCGGGGCCGCTTGGGGCGCTAGTTGGTACGTGTCCAGGAAAGCTGGATATGGCGGAGAAGCCGGGCACATCTACCGCCGATGCCCATACCGGGAGATGGGACTCCGAGGGTTCGCCGTGAACGCGCCGCGACCACAGATTGGCGAACGACCTCGCGATATCGCCGACTACCTCGCCGCCACTAAGTGGAGCCCTCGACGACCGTCCCGTTCGCCGTCACCAGGCCGTTACCTGTCGCCGCAGCGCCGACCATACACTGGCCCAGCCCGGGGCCGGTCTGCGAGCCCATATCCGGAAAACTAAAAGCAGCAACCGATGGAGGTGCGGTTGCTGTTCGTCGAACTGACGAAGATCCTCCGACGCCGACGGTGACGCCGAAGAGACCATCTCCACGACATAATAATGACACGCCGCCGTCCCGACGAAGTCAGAAAGCCAAGACTACACCGACAAAAGACTACGTGACGACGCGACGTTCCAGCTTCAGTTTAACGCGACGCAGCCGTGATCCGACGCCAAGACCTAACTGCAACGCCAGACAAAAAACCACCGACCTCGACGTGCTTCTCGACGGCCACGCAGTTACCGCCTTAGTGGACACAGGGGCCGATTACTCCGTAA